>NW_026136708.1:9453973-9871473 GCF_905237075.1 Dicentrarchus labrax
GAAGGAAACCCGAGCCCGGCGGAAGTGCCCAACGGCTGGCAGTCCGACCCGCCGTGGTCCCGCCCAGTGATGCGGAGCTGAAGCTGAGAGGGACGAAGCCATGATGGATGAGGAGAGGACGAGCTGCCGATGGAGCACAGCGCGCCACCTAGAGGCAAATACATTTACACAAACAAACAGCAACTTACTCACTTGGTCCCAGTAGGGTAACTAACTAGTTAGGCTACATTTACTCAAGTATTTGTACTTTAGTTTCCATTTTGAACAAGTGTTTCCTTCTAATTCACTATGAATGAAAATAGCAGTATAACAATAAAGGGCAAAATGTTGAAGTTTTGACAGCTAGTTACCAGGTTACATAACGTTACAAAACATGATAACGTGAAAATATTATACATAGCCTCACCTCACCTTGCTTCAACAGTAAAATGCTACTTTAACATTAATATATATTAATGTGACATATAATAACGAATGAAACGTTACATATTTTGCTGGATACAGTGACTCCTGGTGGAGCTCCATATCAAAACCAATGTGGCTCTAAAGATGTATTAACTAGATATTAACCATATCTAGATAAACAAAAACAACTTCATTTAATGCAGTGTTTCTTTGGTCCAGGAGCATAAGTGGCCTGGACTTGGCAGGACCTATGGACTTGATGATGATAGTACATTTAAAGGTTTAAATTCTGATAAAACATATACAATCTTTATATCTTTTTATTCATAGACATTACCAGAGACAAAGTCTTAAATAGCCTACAACTGGGCTGAATATAACATCAGACCAGACCTCAATATTATCAATAACAACAATAGTGACAATCCATACTAGGATACAACATGTTTTTATAGTGTGCATGTATAGTGGTGATATGACAGGAGAAATATATAACAATCACAGAAATTGAGATTTTCCAACTTTAAAACCTATGGCTAACGGGCAGTTACAGCATCACTAATGAGTATACTTACCTATATATGTCTATATCAGATACAAGGAATAAGGTGGGAGAGGAATTAATTTTAATTTTAAATGTCCTTGCTCTTGCTTGCACAGAAAATGCCATGATGTGTGTTTGCAATATGACCAGCAGATGGCTCTATTGGCCCTCGTATGAGAAAGTTAATCATAGTGCAGAACAAAGGTCGGTATGTATGTATGGTAAGCATGTGGACTCTTCCTGAGAATATCTAAAAGCTGATAAGAGTATCAACCTCTAGTGAGAAAAAGGAAACACTGGTAAAATAACAGGTGTTAAAATCACAGCAGAACACAATAGTTACCAAGTAAAATTTTTTATTTTTGAATATGCAATAATTCTTGCAACATAAAAAACTGTGACAAATATATCACTGACTTCTTTCACATAGTAAAACCATTTTGACAAAACATCAAACATATCATATTGCAAATAACCTGAATTGTGTAAATACATGAATCTGAAACTAAAAGTAACTGTGGGGTTTCATAATTACCCTTTTGCTGTGGCTTTGGATGCATGCAAGTTACCAGTGTACAGGAAGAGGTTTTACAGTAATTCAGTGCCAAAAATTCCCCAAATCTGACCGTGGCGATAACTGCTGTGTGGATAAAATGTATTATCAAAGCTTCCTTCATATAACATTTTGACTAAACATGACTTTAAGCAAAGATAATTAAAAAGAGGAACATTAACAAAAGAGCACAATGATTCACTCCATTATTACACAACGAAACATACTTAATGTAGCATGCTTATGAACATACGATTATACCAAAGTGAAAGTATTTACTGTGCTTTAATCAGTAGCATCAGTAGCAAATAATGAAGTCTGACAACATAGGCAAGACGAGGAAGTATCCTGTCACGCCTCTGAACATCTCAAACAGAAAACAAAGGCACAGATAATATTGACACATGCTGCAGGTCAGGCAGCTTCATTATTTATAGTTTCTAGATTGAGTAGAAAAAGTGCTGTAGTTTTTACTTCATCATGGAATCACAAAAATGCACATCTTGTCCTTGAACATCAGTATTTCCTTCATATATTCAGCAATGGGGCATTATTACAAAAAGTTTGCTCTAGTCACTGACTGATAAAATGAGGAATAATAACATTATGATTCAGCCACCAGCATACCAATAAATACTGTCTCAACAAAAACAGTTTAAGTACTTCACCTGGAACTAAAACAGGAACAGACTAGACCAAAACCAAAACTACCCACAACTACTGCAACTATCAACTAAACAGATATTTTTTTTGGTAAAGTAGAAGACAACACCAACGTAAAGTTTCTTTATAGGACTTTTTAACTACTACCAAATCTCCAGAACTCACTAAGATCACAATCACAAAGATTGTGCAATCTGTCCACAATCTAATCTGGTATGTTGATGATAGTTCTGGGAAATTAAACCGGAGCAGTTCATTGGTGCTTTGTTGGCTTGAGACATGAAGCATTTAGTGACCATGGAGTAATATGGTTTACATTTTTATCACACAGCGTTTAATCAGGAAGAATCCTTTATCACAGGTTATCTATTACAAGAAGTCTGACTTCATGTCAAGCATAATACAATGATTAGACTGAGTTAATCAGATACATCATAAATCATGATAATAATGATAAAGCAGCAACATTCGTGTGTATAAAAAACCCTACTACAGTACTAAGTGCTCCTTCGAATTTAATATTATCACGTGTATTTTAAATAAAACTGATTTCGTACAAAAATATTTCCATGATTCTATGTGCAGAAGAAGAAAATTTTTCTGTAATAATGGGGTGAATATATTGATGAATATCATCTACTGGTCCATTGAGATTACCAAGTTCCATTTGGTCAAAATATCATCCACCTCCCACCCTCTTTCCCCACTTCTCTCCATCTCTTTCTGTGCCTCTGCCACTTCCTCGGACCCTTGTCTGACATACACGTTTTCCAGCTTCAACTCTCCCTTCGTAGCATTCACTTCCTCCTCCTCCTCCTCTCCACCCATCCTGTTCTCCCTCCCTTTCTCGTCCTGCATCAACCCTTCCTCCCCGCTGAACTCAATCCCCATCTCTGGCAACACTAGTTGCCTGGTCTCGGGATCCCAATCAATACAAAGAGTTCCCTCCTCTTCCTCCTCCTCCTCCTCCTCGTCCTCTGTTCTGACCACTGTAGCCAATCTCAGAACACCATAGTCATCTGGTAAGACATCTGCCTGGTCAGCATGGGAAGTAGACATGCCTTTGATACTCTGAGAGGCATAAGCCGAAAGAAGAGGTGCTCCTTCGCTCTCGCTTTCTTCCTCCACACCTCCACCTATCTTTTCATCTCTTCTTGCTCTCAACTTTCCATCCATCTCTTCCTCCTTCTTTGTTTGTAGATTTAAAGGCACATGGAAGAGGCCAATTTGTGGGGTTTTGTTTATAAATAAACCAGGACACTCTCTACCCTGCTTCTCTCCATCCTCCTCTCCTTTGGTTGTTCCCTGAAGAGACAGTAATGGTGTCTGCGTGTGGGTGGGTGGAACAGAATTTACCTGTGAAAATGCATGCGCCTGTATAAGTGTGCTCATCTCTGTCGGCATGTGTGTTTGTGAGCATGTGTGGGTTGACTTCTGCGAAAGGTAGGACTTTGCACGAAGAGCGTGAACTCCAGTACGGTGACCATCCCCAACTCTCCAATCTTTCTTCTTGTGACTGTCTTCTGCTGCACCTTTCAGGTGTACACCTTTCAGATTATTCCCATCTTCCCCACCATCATGCCTCCTCTCCTCTCTTTCTTCCTCTTCTCCTCGGACACTGATTTTAGGAGCTACGCCAACAAACCCATAATCAACAGATTCATCATCCCAGGGGTCCTCAGGCTCTGGGGGTACTTCCCTCTGTGCCCTCTGTGGGGCATATGCTGGTGGTGGTTCTGCAAAGGGTCCATCGCGCTTTGGGCAATTACGGTCTGATACGCCACTTTCGAGATCTGATGACTGGATGATGGTGATGAGGGTGATGTTGAGATTCTCAGGGGGGGACATCAGAGGGGGCTGATGAAAAGAAGGTGGGTTCTGGAAGTTGAAGGAGTGTGGCATTAAAAGACTGACCTTTAGCTTTTGAAACCGTTTTGAAATAAACTTGACATGCTGAGAAGCCATGCAATAGTCATGTATTATTTATCACATATCAATTAGACAGTAAAATTGATATTGCAAAAAAATTTAAGATGCCATTTTGCAAATTTTAATTACATTAAGGACAAAATAAATAAAGGATAGACAGTAGAGCCATTGTGTGTAAAATGTGTGTGTTTGCATTACCAGTATATATGGGCTCTTCTCTTCTTTCCCCGTCAGGTAGTAATAGAGAACGTAGCCAACCACTAGCAGCATACACATGCACACAAGTGGAACAACAATACCCACAACCACCCTCCGTAGCTGGCCAATCACAGGGTCTGGAGGATAATGGGAAACAGGAACATGACACACACACTCACTTTTGTATAAAATCTAAAATGCTCTCACTAAGCTATTTTTCTTGATTGACACAGGAAATAAAAGACGTTTCAGGAACTAACATCAATCTGTCTTTCACTTGCGTATCAGGTTTAGTTACGTTCCTTTCTACCTGTCAATCAGAGAGGGGAAATATTCACTCTCTCACACTAACACACACGCAATGTGGTTGTACCTGGAGGCGTGGTTATGCAGTGCCATGCTGACGACTGACAATGGAGAGGGATTGAGATGAACCTTGCCAGGGCAGAGAAGCAGTACTCAGTATCGTATTCCATTAAGCGGTATTTGTATGGAACGGAGCCAATGGGGATATAGCTCTACAATACAAATACACACACACACACACGCACACACACACACACACACACAGATTAGTCAGTGTTATAGGAGAACTTAAGGTTTGCTTGATTTAACAGCCCATCTGTGCCGGGAGGGTGGGACAAGCTAGGACTTTCATATATTTTTACTCACCGTCTGGATGCGACGGGTATCGCGGATGGACAGGTTGTAAGTCATCTGGGAGTAGAGTGTTGCCATAGAAACCTTGGGGGTGTCATTGTTAGGCTGGTATATCATTGGTCCCCTCAGACTGATGATGGCACTGTTGTCCTCTAATTCTACGGAAACCAGTGGAGGGCCAAAAGTAGCTATGGAGATAGACAACAATATTTTGTTTTAGTAAATTTTAAGTATTTTAAGCCAAAATGTTAATTCTAAGTTATCAAAAAGTTAGGCCAAAAGGTGGTACTTTCTCTTAAAGATTAAAAGTCAACTGTCTTTTTGTCCACCCTTCACCTGTGTGTATTTCCCCTGTGTAGCTTTAACTTACTGTCCGAATGTGGATCGAATCTCTTGCGTGTAAAGGCCCATTTGGACGATGCTCTCCGACTCACAGCACGAACCCTGGCATGATAGCTGTGCTTCAGATCCCCTGTCTCATTGCTCAGATCGCACCATCTCCGCACTATATCTGTACACCGCTGCACCTCCCTCCAGCGCACCCGTTTTGTGCCCTCAACGCTGTCACCGTAGCTGGGAGAGACAAGAGTAGGCCCACACTGATCAGAGGATGACTGACACTCGGACAATAAGAACGGAGGGAGTGAACTTGAAAACATACTCCTCGCCTTGTTCAATTCCCCCTCAAGCAAGAAACTTAAACTTACATAGGCTGTTTCTTAGCTCTAGTTACATTTCTCTTTTGTTTCTTTTTGTCTGTAACTTCCTTTGAGACTTGCTGAAGAAAGGTGAATATATGCATTAAGTTCAACTTTAACTAGGTTAAGTCTAAGGTAGTAACAGTAGGACCAATGTGCTAAAAAAGAAAGAAAATATTTACAACTTAAAGACAATGACTTTGTTCCCAGGGACACTATAGTTAAAAGAACATACTTAATTCGCTTTTTATTTTAACTCTAAAATCTTTACTTACATGGCATACTGCACTGTAAAGTGTGTGTCATTCAGTGTGCCATTTCCTGGGAGCCATTGCAGTACATTCCTCAGATTCAGAGAGGAGAAGAAAACATTGACGGGGCTGGGAGGAGAGGAGGAGACTGAGGAGAACAAGAATAAAAAGTTGAAATTAAGAAAGATAAGTAACACAATACAAACTTGTGTTTCTCATTAGAATTTCAATCAGTTTTCTGGTTACATATTGCAATCTTCCTCTTATGGTTCCACAGTAGTTGTTAATACCTAACTTGCTGTGCTGTGGGATTGTCTGCTCATAAAATAATAAAAAGTAAACAGAGTAAATCATAATTTAACTCGTTTTAGTTCTCTATGTACAGTGTATACAGTAATGTTTGTTCAGCTATTTCTGCATGGGACACAAATAATGAAAGTAAGTGTAATCTGGTTTACCCAGCTTTGTAAGTTACAGACACGTGAACCTATGACAAATGGACTAATTTTCATGTATGTACACACCCAAATGACAGGGCTGTGACCCATTCTTGAGCCAATCTTACAAAGGCCTGCATAGTAACAGTTGCTATTTTGACACTTAAGTTTTTATTACTGTGTTATGCATACAACTACGGTCAGCCTGCATTGACCGACAGACACCATAAATTAATGTTTGCTATTGTTAACAATATTTGCATAATGATTCCAGCCCAGGTTGCAATGGGGATCATATTATAACAGCCTACTTTGGATACACATAATAAAAAAAACTGGACAAACAGAGCTCCTTTGGTTTGGATAAATATTAAATCAGATCTGCTCCATAGTGAGATTTAAATCAGTAAATGATTAAACGAATATGCTCAACATTTCTCTTGATGACATTTAAAATACTGTGTAGTCAACCTTGCAGTAAGAGTTTTTACTACACAGACAGAAGAACTCTATTAAAACAATAATACAAGCTTAATATAAAGTGAGCTTGTCATGGGAATAAGCCTAACGTTAAAATAAAAATATATAAGAGAAAGAACACAACAAAACAAAAACAAGTAGCCTATAATACTACTCGTCATGTTAGTTGAATGCAGTCATACCTGAGCAGTGCAGAGCCCCCAGGTACAGAAAGAGTAACTCTGTCCACATGTCTGTATGGAGGGCTCATGTTTTCACAACATTTTCGGCAGCTTCTCGGCTCCCCCACCGGCTTGTCTGCTGCTCGGACAGTAGCTGTCGGCACGCCACACGATGAAAAACCATCAGCTAAAACAAACAGAAATTAAAAACACAAACAAACTGCAGATTGTGTCGGAGTTCTTGAGTATCAGCCTCCTATAACCGGTACCTCTGCGATTTACAGTGAGTAAAACAGACCCTACGACAGGTTTCCGTGAATGAGGAAGGAATGTGACCTCACTTGTTTGTGCACTTTACACCAGAGCAGCTGTGTGTGTGTGTGTGTGTGTGTGTGTGTTTGTGTGTGTGTGTGTGTGTGTTACTACTAGGAATTGCTGGAAAATATATCCCTTCAAAAAGTACCAAAAATACTCAAACTCTATCACAATATCTATACTCTATTTTAAAATAATCCTACAATAAAATGACCCCTATATTTTTGGTTTATTTATTACTGATGAATCAACATTTTAGCATTTAAATGTACTTTATTTAATGTAGTTTTATTTACAGTTAACAGTTCAAAATATTTTACATGATCATGTATTTCTATATATAGATATTATTTTCACATTATAGCTTCATTTTTATTTAATGTAATTCTGTTAATGTTGCTTTTAGATTTCAGGATGAGTATTTGTGTAAGCTTTAGCTCCCTACCTTCCCTGCACAAGCTTTCTTACAATGTTTTTGTAGATTATACTCAGTTCTGAAGTAAAGTAGCTCAATGGCTGTTGGAGAAACATCAACATTGCCTTGTGATAATTGTTCTCGGAGCTGTTCCAAGAAGCAGGTTATTGAGTTATCCGGATAACCTTGGCACTCTTTGTTTTTGCATCAGCAGCTCATGTTTCACTACTGACGGACAGCACACTGTTTTCTTTACTACACCTTAGTTACAAATAATTTCACGGGATAATAAAACAGCACCAACAAAAGGAAGAGCTTTTTATTAACACCGTCCATAGTGACATCTGGTGGACAACATACATATGTCTCCATTTCACACAGCCTCTATTACGCCAAAGAGGTCAGACTTCTGAATATAGATTTTAAAAAGAAATAGCGACTGTAAGCAGTATGCTTCACATTTGTTAAAATAATCAATAATATGTTAAAACTATCATTAGCTTGTATTAGTCGACGGCACAAGAGTGACCACAGCACGGCGACGAAATGAGGCGGAACTGTGCAGCTTGTGTCTGGATGTCACTCCGGATTGTTTTTTGCGGCTGCACGTCACTCGGCGCATTCATTCCGGTGCCTGTTAGCATGTTAGCTTGTCGATGCCATTGTCACTGAAAGGAGGAACCTGATCGATTTGTGTGATGGTTTGATATAAAAGTGGCACTTTTTTAAAGCAAACATGGCGCTCTCGATGGAAACGCAGCTCCAGAGCATCTTTGAGGATGTTGTGGTAATTTGCATCTTTATTAACAGTAGTTAGCATTTCCGACAGCGTTAGCCCTTTAACATCAAATGTTCACTCATAAACCTGCTGTGGTTTGCAATTTATTAATCCTAATAACATAGCTAAATAGGGGTTGTTTCTAAATACAGTTACGCTGTAGCTAATTTTTATAATATAAACTACTTTCATCAAAACAATCAGAGGTTTTAGACTTTCTGCATTGTGTCTACAAGTTCTTGACATTTATTAGCTACATAGAAGTACTTAAGTGTCTTTTATTGCACCTTTTTAATGCACAGATTTGCATAAGAATGTTACTTTTGAAAACTAGTTCTCATTTTCAAACCAAGAAAGTGTGAAATCTGTTGTGCTTTTTCACAGACAGTGTTAACTAATTGTGCACCTACCCAGTCACATCGTTTAACATCAGAGCCTTTAAAAAAAAACCCAAAGTATTTTTTGCTTGCTGGTTGACAGTGAGAAGAAGCATTGAGAGAGGAGAATAACACTAGATAAAGGAAGTCCCCCTACATCTGTGTTTGAATAATATATAATCATTACACTGCACTAGTGCTGGGTGGTATGACTGGGCCTTTATATAGGTTTGTACTGTCAGAAGTACATAGAATATAAAAACATTTTAATGCCACCATGTATACTATATACTGAAGGCTTTGACTACTATCGGGTTTTCTTGGCCCCACACAATGATATGACAATATATGTAGGAATTACAATGCACCAAAAAGTTGCAGAATGTAAACAATTTAGTACAACTTAGTAAGAAAGTTAAAACAACTTAGTTTTAATAGTAGTTATTAACATAAACACATGTTGGTTATGTATTACATGCTTTGTTTTACTTTTTACATTTCAACAAATAAGTATTAAAAAAAGAACTCAAAAATATATAAAATATGCAAACAACTTAGTTTTTTAAACACTATAAACTGACTAAAAGTATTGTAACTATTCGAAGAGATATTTCTGTAATGTTCTGTTGCACAAATCTAATTGTCACAAATTATTGTGTGCCATGGTGTTTTGACCTGTTAAAGAGGGTTAGTTGTGGCTTATTAATTATTGTGTTATAAAGTTATAAATGTTAGTAAGAAGGGAAGCCTACGTAGATGTAATACATGCTACACAGCCTGCCACCGACCATAGTGCTGCTTGCTGCCTACCATAGTGCTGCTTGCTGCCTATTAAAGAGTTACAGCAGTTATTTCTGCTATGCACCAGTATGGTGGTGAATGAAAATTCATATCACGTAGGAAATTACAACCGTTATACGTAATAATAAGTTAATCTTGTATACTGCCCAGCACTGCACCTGCACTCAAGCTGCCAAGCTGACAGGCATTCACCCTGAGAGAGCCACTCTTATCTCTTCAAACATAAGGTGTTGTTCTGTAGCAAATTCTGACATCTGGCCTCTGTGTGTACTGATGGGACTGAGCAATAAGAATTGTTATTAGGAAAGAAGTGGGATGTTGGTAGATGAAACTACAGAAGAAAGATAGAGAATCTTTTCAAATAATCTTTTTTCAATGTTATTTTTCTCATCCTTTCCTCAGAAAACTGAGATGATAGAAGAGGCCTTTGCTGGGTAAGATGGCTCCAAACACACACTCACACATTCTGTTTACTATACAAGTAAACTAAAATGAAAATCTGCAGGCTAAAATATCAGTTGTGTTGTGCTCTAGGATGTTTATGGACACTCCAGAGGATGAGAGGACTAAACTGATCAGTTGTCTTGGAGCGTTCAGACAATACTGGGGAACACTACCACAGGTCTCTAAACACATAGAGGCAGACACACACTCACACATAAGATGATGAATGATTGGCTGGATGGGTTTTTAATTGCATCCATGTCTTCCTGCAGGAGTCTCATGAACAGTGTGTACAGTGGATAGTGCGGTTTATACACAGCCAGCACAGTCCCAAAAGGATCTCCTTCCTCTATGACTGTCTAGCAATGGCTGTGGAGACCAGTCTGTTACCACCCAGGTACACACACACACACGCACACACACACACACACACACACACACACACACACACACACACACACACACACACACACACACACACACATAATGCATTAATTTACACTCTTGTTCTAGTATTGTGAGATTTTTTTTAGGTAGCGCTTGCCTTAAGGTATAATTAGAATATATTAATTATCCTTATGATAATTCCACAATTTAAAGCCTTACTTTTAATTTATGATACATTAGTCCCATTAACATGCTTTGTAGTTAATCTATTGTTATGTTACTGTTATGTCTGTTATTTGTCCTAATCATCGATCTAATGAATCTGTTTCTGTGTCTAAAGGATGGTGTGTGTAGCTCTGATAAGCTCAGACAGTTTGGAGTGGGAGAGGACTCAGTTGTGGGCGTTAACCTTCAAACTGATTCGCAAGATCATTGGAGGGATGGACTACAAGGTCTCACACACACACACACACACACACACACACACACACACACACAACCACACACACAAACACACAAGCAATGCCTCTTATAATCACTTAACCCTTTATAATAAAATATCCTCTTGTAAGCTTTGCATTATTGTTTTGAGTGTTGTTAGAACATCAGCCTTATCTTTGGTCTTCAGTGGTCATGTAGCTAAGGCAGGAGTCCTTGTTAATATTTTGTACTGAAAGCATCACATGCTGGAGGTTTTTTTTGTTTTACAAACTTAATCTCAGAGTTCCATCATGTAATCCAAAATATACTGGCTCAATGTTTTTTTAAAGCATCTTAAATAAACACCACTATGAATATTTCACTGCTTTTCACATCTCTTCTCAACAGTTCAAATCTTCCATCATCAGATATATTTTTATTTGAAGTGTGTGTGTGTGTGTGTGTGTGTGTGTGTGTGTGTGTGTGTGTGTGTGTGTGTGTGTGTGTGTGTGTGTGTTTTTCAGGGTGTTCGAGACTTTCTGAAAGCTGTGCTGGATAAAATTCAAACCATTCCTACCACCGTCAGCTCAGCTATAGTCCAACAGCTTCTCGCTGCTAGAGAGGTATTTTACTATCATTCACTTATTAAAACTTATTATTTGTGATTTATTTTATTTCTCAATCTGATGGGCTGTTTGAATAATTATCTGTAAGTATACCAAATCTATCATTTTGGGTTTTTTTTTTTAACTTTGTGTGTATTCCAGGTAGTAGAGTATATCCTGGACAGAAATGCCTGCCTCCTTCCAGCTTACTTTGCTATCACAGAAATCATAAAAATGTATCCAGAGGGACAGCTGTCACACTGGGTAAGTGTGGGTTTCATGTGTATCCAACAAATCGTTCTTTTTTTAAACATGTTTCTCTCCTGTCCATACCTGATTTCTTATGCCTTTATCTCTATTTCATCTCTGTTTGTAGCTTCTTGGCAGTTTGATTTCAGACTTTGTGGACAGTTTCAGACCCACAGCCAGAATCAACTCTATCTGTGGTAAGAGACATAAACAGACCCACGCCGGAAGCTTGCTTTTCAGAGTTTTGTTGTTGTCAAGGGTTCTTGTTTTTTGGCAAACTGTTTCTCTTCTTCATGCTTTGCATTTGCTTCAATTAGACCCCTTCCCTTTTCAAAACACAATAAGTAGAAAATGTACAGCAACTATAAAGACACACAAGAAGAATTCTATTTCTATAGAGCACCCTGTGGCTAACACAACACTTGCACATATGCCACATTGCATGCCACATTGCATGCCACATATGTATGACTTATAGTCGTAGTACATAATGCAACTAATGTATGTGCAGTGTTTCTTTTTAGTCATTTTGTGTGTGAATGTGTGTGTCCACAGGTCGGTGCAGCTTGTTACCAGTAGTGAATAACAGCGGGGCCATCTGTAACTCCTGGAAATTAGACCCCACTACTCTCCGCTTCCCACTGAGAGGCATGCTGCCATTTGACAAGGTAACATATTAACATATATACACTACACAAGCATTTACACACAGATACATAAAAGCAGTAATACATTGTATGTTTTTATTGTCATGTAGGACCTGTTTGAGCCACAGACGGGTTTACTGCGCTATGTGTTGGAACAGCCATATTCGAGAGAAATGGTGTGCAACATGTTAGGACTCAACAAACAGGTATGAAAATCTCTTCTTCTACCATTGTTCCTTTGCTTCTGAACCAAGTCCTCTACCTGCCCTCACTTTTCTCCTCTTTTTAATTTTTGCCACCCCACTTTCTTTGCTCCTCTCTTTGCCCTATCTGCTTCTACTGTTCCTCCTTTTTCATTCTTATCTCCTCTCTTTTCTGTCCTTTTTCCTTTTGACTTATTCCTCTAGCTCATCTTGTTCATGTCTTAGTTTGCCTTCTTTGTTATTCTGCTCTCTGTTTGTTTAGTTCATCTTTACCTGGTTGTTTTCTTCTTATTTCTTATTTCTTTATTTCTTATTTATTTAATTTCTTGTTCTCTTCGCCTCCTACCTTTTTCTGCTTTGACACCCCTCGCCCCCCGTTGTTGCCCTGGTAACACAGCTATATAAGATCATATGTAAAGCAAGCCAATGCTGTGAGCTTGACCCATAATGCACTGGTGTTAGTCTTCCCTGTTGGGTTCATGCAGTTTCAACTCAGCTGACCTCAGTGAACACCACAGACAGAGTTTGACCAGCTCTCATTGTGTCCACACAGTTTGTGGTTAGCAGAATAATCAACACTGGCCAGAGCTCAATTTTGATTTTGAACAAATAACCCCAAAATCCAGCTTTTTTGAATTGGCTGAGTTGATGCTAACTTTGCTGAACGTACAGTGAACAACCTAGCTCCTTAGTCACCACTTTCTCTCTCTCTGTCTCTCCTTTTTCCCCCCTCTCTGTTTCTTTCTCCTTCTTTCTTTGTTTCTCTCTTTTCTCTCTCTTTTGTCCTCTGGTTGTGTGTTGTGTTTGTTTGTCTCTCTGCCATGCGCTCTCTAGACTCTGAACATTGCCCAGGTATGTCGTTGTTCCTCTTCCTGGTTGCCCGACCTACCAACTAACCAGCCCATTGGACGCTTAGCCTTTTAGGCACGCTGATAGAAATGGGAAACTGGACAAAAAAATAGAAAAGAAAATTTGAGAGTAAAGAGAAATGCTACAGAGCTTGAGATGGTCACAGCAGGGCTTTATAGTAGAAAAAGAGACAGATGTGGCCAAATAAATAAATATTGGGTAGGTACATAGACAGAACAGCAGGTAAATTAATTAAGTATGATAGACAGCAGATAAGCAGGCTGTTTGTGGATCATTAACCATGGATGATTTGTTCAGTTAATAGGGTGCTGTGCAATAAAATTGTTTCCTGTCACATTTTCAGTAACATGAGTTTGCAATCTGCCTTATCTCTGCCTGTAATGAAGCAGAATGAGTGCAGAGTGTGTTAGAATAAAATGTATTGATTGAAGCAATTAATGGCCAATATTTTCTGTTAATATTCAGTATTTCTGTATTAGGCAATATTCTGAGCATAACAAGAAACGACTCCCAAAAATAGAATTCATGGCCTATTTTAATAGTGCAGGCTTTTAGAAAATGACAAGCCATTAAACGAGCCATTAGCCATTACTAACTGGTCACCATTGCTGCTCCTATAGAGGTGAATAAGCCTAAGCAGCTCATTACTGCTTACTGCCTAAATTTATACTGGTAATGGTTCATTTATCATGGTTTTGCAACAATGGAATTGCTTGTTATGTTAATGTTTAATACACCTCACTCACATATATTTGCTGTGCCAAGTGTGCGTACAGTGATCATTTAATATTTGATTTTTCAACCCTGGATGGTCTTTCATTAAACCGATCATACAGTTTCAGATCCTCTAGACTGCAGTGTTTGTCATTAGAAAACAGTGTGTTTACTCCCAGCCATTATATACAGCCTGTGGTTCTAGCTTAACAAGCTGACATTAAGTATTTCTGATTTTAAACCCTGCTGTTGACATTTCAAGTCCTGCTGCACTGCATGTATGAATGTAGTCTGGTCCTTGCCTGTTCTTAGCGGGGCCCTCTCGTGTCTGACCTTTATGCTGCTTTCTGTTGGGCTGACCTGGGCAAAACTACTCTATTTTAACTAAATAGTGGTCTTAACTGGTATAGCAATACAGTTTATTATGCTTCGTTAACATTTAACTAGAGTGCACTGCAATAGCCAGGCAGTGATCACCAGCTGTATTTACCATACTGTATACCAGGTAATCTACGGGTCAATTAATCATTATCAATTTATTTATTTTTAGGTTGGCATTGTGAGTTGGTAGGTCTGAAGGATTTTCATTGTCATGTCTTCTACTTCCAGTCTAAACTAACTTTTGAAGTTTTGATGCTGCTACATTAATTAACTTTATTTCTATGCAGCTTGTGCTATCCGGACACTTAATTGCATTTGTGAAAGTGATAAAAGTTTCTTAAATGAATGGCCTGTAATTTGTAATGTTCATGCTCTGCTGGCTTCAATTCGTCATTCTCTTTACATTATCGATTCTCCAAAGAGTAGCTCTTGTCTTTCCAGTGTTTTTTTTTTTTTTTTTGTAATTACAAAGTTCCAGGCTTGGACAGCAGCATACTAATTTAAATTACATTAGCTCAGGCAGCTTCAGAAATGGAAGACATGGCAAAGTGTGGATTACGAAGCCGCATGCTCCTTACACTATATTTTATCTTTTTCTTTTTTGGTCAGTGTTTTGCCCAGGTTGGCTGATGAGTGATTCTGATTGGCTGTTTGACTGGATGAGTGAACTCTGACCTGTGTTTTGTGGTGTTCATTGGTTGATGATGCGCGTGGTTGATGATGCGCGTGGTTGATGACTTGTGACTTGTTTTTTTTTCCTCCAGTTTTTACCTTTTGCATCACTACTGATTAATGGCACTGAGCAGCAGTGCATAACAAACTACAAGCAACAACAACATCAGTTAAATTTGTTTGGATATTACCTCAAAACCCTGTGTTTTTCTCAGCTCCTCGTATAACTGAGTTAGGCTACATAATTTAGTAATTAGTTACATAAAATCTTAAATATACAGAAACACTACTGAGGGTGGCATTTTAACCCATGACCCATCATCCCTTCAGCAAACAATATGACAGCTGGTACAGTTTCAGGTTTTCTTGGGCTTTTTGTTTATTTTCAGCAGTTCAGATTGAAATTAACATTTCACCCTCACACTCAGAAATACTGTAAATCAAAGACGTACTGGCTCATAAAGTTTGAGGACATCGTTTAGCTCTTTTACCAATATACTCATTATATGTAGTCTGAGAGTCTGAAGTGAAGTGTGTGAACTGTAAGGTGCTGATAAGTGACGTTCTACTTGTTGCACAATTAAAGACCAGCAGTGAGCACTATTGTTGGTGGATTAATACTATTTTTTCAGGGGAAAAAGAGAGTTTATTGATGTGAAAATTACCTTTAAAATGTATTTGCTCTGGATACACACCAGTTTTCCCCTGGCTGAGGTTTTGGTATGTAGGGAGGTGGATGACAGCTGGTATGGTTTTTACTGTTTCTAGGACACTGGATTTGGGATGTAACTAGGTTGTGTTGATTTCTTTGTACAGTAGACAGAAGATATGGCTGTGGATCCTTCTCTCTTTCTCTCCCCTTTTCTTTGTTTTTCTCTTGCCCTCCTTCTTTCTGTGTGAGCATGTATGTATGTGTGTGTGTGCGCGTATGTGTGCATGTGTTTATTGGCAGAGGAAGAGAAGTGATGGTCAGCCTCACAGCTCGTCTTCTTCCCAATCACACCACCTCCCCACCATCCTAAACCCGTTAGCCTGCATGCAGGAACGCGTTGCACTGTTTGGTTTGGTGTTTTGTGCTGTGCTGTGTCATACTGTACTGCTCTGTGCTGTGCTGTGCCTCGCTATGTTGTGTGAAAAGGGCTGTTAGTCCTTCAGTGGTTGGCCACTGCAGAGATGCACACTCCTTCTGCTCTGTCACAGATGGGTGAAGTTAAGTTTCACACCCTGGGTTAATAAGAAAATGTTTAGAAGACCAGTATCTTGTTTTGGATTGGTCTGTAAATATAGTTAACAATGTAGTAAATAATAGATCATATAGTCTGAAATAGTTAAATACTATGAATGTTTTCAATGAAACTCAGTTGCATTACACCACTACTATTGGTGTAACAGTGCCATGTCTACACAGTCATCCACAGGATCTTGTTAACCTGCCTTCCCTGCCATTTTTTGACTTTCTCTTGATTCCCGTGCCTCATTCCCTCTCTCCTCCCGTCTTTCAGTCTCTTTTACATATGGAAGTCTCAACATTGCTGGTTCAGATAGCCCAGTTAGGTTGACATATTATGCATTTCTGTATGGAAACATTTGGATCCTACATTATCTTAAAAATACCAGCACAAAACCTCTGCGGAGCTCAGGTTTATGTTTGTCAACGTTACACTATGTTTGCATTAATATTATTTATATACCAGAGCATTGGGAGATAAAAGTAAATGTGGAAAAGGGGCAGGAGGAAGATTTACACAGCTGACAGAAGCAGGAAGGAGATGCCGTCCTGCATGCAAGTGATGGGAAAAGGTTTTATAAGTCAATGTCTAACAACTGTTTGAACATCTATAACATGAAAATGTGTATATGAAGTAATTTAATGATGATCTTTCCCTCATTCTCTCCCACCCTCTGTCTGTCTTTCCTCTCCCTTCCTTTTCCTCTGTCTTTCCACATTTCCTTCTCCCTTTTCTTTCTGTCCTTGGACGTCTTTCCCTCCCTTTCTCCGTTTAACTTCCCTTCTCTCCCTTGCCCACTATTTTCTTTATCCTTTAACACTCCCCTCCTCCCCTGCCAGCATAAGCAGCGCTGCCCAGTGCTGGAGGAGCAGCTGGTGGACCTTGTGGTGTACGCCATGGAGCGGTCCGAGACCGAGGAACACTTTGACGCCGATATCGGAGGAACTAGCCAGTTGCTGTGGCAGCACCTCTCCTCCCAGCTCATCTTCTTTGTGTTGTTTCAGTTCGCAAGTTTCCCTCACATGGTGCTGTCGTTACATCAAAAGGTAAGGCTGCTTAGGCAGTAGCATATTATTTAAAAAAGACGAATTGGTGGGATCACAACATTCTGCTAAAATGAAATGGTTAAGTCTAGCTGTATCATCTCTGTGGCTTGGTAAAAACAAAATGAAGCAATTTTATATTATATTATTTGATCCCTGTTGTGACCCTTGTTGTTGTTGGTCTTTCTCTCTAGCTTGCAGGTAGGGGTCTCATTAAAGGGAGAGACCACCTGATGTGGGTCTTGCTGCAGTTCATATCAGGAAGCATTCAGAAGAACGCTTTAGCTGACTTCCTGCCCGTCATGAAGCTCTTTGACCTGCTTTACCCAGAAAAAGAGGTACACATCCATTTTGTTCATTATTAGTCAAGCCCCATTTCATTGCATTATTTATTGTCTTTAGCACTGTGTATCTTATTATTTATCCAGCTTTTTATTGGCACTAGTACAGAAGTTCTGGTAGTAGTAGCAGTAGTAGAAGTGCTAATGCTAGACATCGTAATATGTTCTGTAAGTAGTACTGTCAGATTATCTGTGTTTTCTCTCCCGCTCCAGTGTATTCCAGTTCCGGATATTAACAAGCCCCAGTCCACTCATTCCTTTGCCATGACCTGCATCTGGATCCACCTGAACCGCAAAGCTCAGAACGACAACTCCAAACTACAGATACCCATACCACACTCTCTGAAACTACACCATGAGTACGTGTCTTTAACATACTGGACCCTGAAATATGCCCTTTTAGGTCAATTAATACCTCAAAACTGCGCACTTCCACTTATGCATGCTTCCAAACAACTGTACACGAAAATACTGTACAAATATACAACATCTTCTGCTTCCATCCCTCCTGTCTGTTAGGTTTCTCCAGCAGTCACTGCGTAACAAGACTCTGGGCATGTCAGACTACAAGATCGCCCTGCTGTGTAACGCCTACAGCACCAACTCAGAGTGCTTCACTCTGCCAATGGGCGTCCTGGTAGAGACCATCTATGGGAACGGATCTATGAGGATCAACCTGCCTGGCACAAACTGTATGGCGTCAGGATCTGTCACCCCGCTGCCCATGAACCTGCTGGATTCACTTACAGTGCATGCAAAAATGAGGTAGGATATACAGATTAATTAATTTTTAAAAAAGTAGGTGCTTTGTTTGAATGATATGTAGATCTTTGACAATGAGATACAATGAATTATACAGAGAGCTACTCAGATAATTTATTAAAGTGCATTGAACTTTCTCTCATCAAGTCTCTTTGTCCCTCTCTGTCTGCCTGCCTGCCTGCCTGCCTGCCTGCCTGCATACAGTCTGATCCACAGTATTGCCACGCGGGTAATAAAGCTGGCTCAAGCCAAATCCAGCATTGCCCTGGCCCCTGCGCTCGTAGAAACATACAGCAGACTCTTAGTCTACATGGAGATCGAGTCATTGGGCATCAAAGGATTCATCAGTGAGTTACAGAAACATTTTAATTCACTGAAAATATCCACTGTGTTGAAAAGATGTTAACTTCAGACTGACTGACAAAGTGTAATTTGGATGCCTCTTTTCAGTATCACATCATTATGTTCCCTAAAGAATAAGAGTTGACAGTCAGATATTAAATGTTAGCACACGCCTCAAACTTCATCATCATAATCATAGATTATCAGGCAGCAAACATTTACTTTTAAGATACAATTAAGTCACTTTTCAGTATAAAGTCATATTTACTGAGGCACCACTAAAGCAAGGCTCCAGCAACAAAACAGTGAGAAAAAAATGAAAAAGCCTGAAATGTTGTTTATTAAAATCTCAGCTAATAACAATATTTACCTACCATTACATGTCAGTTTAAATTGAATTGAATTTAGTTTACCACTGATTCACATCGTTTTCCCAGTGTTCAGGGTCCACAGTGGACATTCATCAATGTGCACATTTATACATATTAATTCACTCCAAGGTCCTAATTGCAATAACATTTAGAAGGTGGCAAGGTAATCTCATGTTTCTAAAAACCCACCCATGCATAATTTCTTATGAATATGAACACAATTGGGGGGGAAAGTCTTGATCAGGGATCAACTATGTTTTCAGAATGTATAACTCTGTGTTATAACTCTTTCAGCATGTCCTGGTTCAATTTGTATTCAGTCATCACTGCTTGTCCACTGGGTTGCGTTTTAAGCAGACTGACTCAGAACATTTGTGTTTCACATAATTTGACACATGTTGAATAATGTGTCACTCTCTGTCTGTTCAGGTCAGTTGCTGCCTAACGTGTTCAAGTCTCAAGCATGGGGAATCCTTCACACGTTACTGGAGATGTTCAGCTACAGGATGCACCACATCCAGCCACACTACAGAGTCCAGCTGCTGAGTCACCTGCACAGTCTGGCTGCTGTACCACAAACCAACCAGAACCAGCTGCATCTATGGTAATGTGGACGCCCACATTCACATATATTTAACATAATCGACAACACTGTACATGTGTTGTTTTTTTATTGTGCCCACCTCCACTGTTACTAATTAAAAAACACAAAAAACATCATCAGGATGATAATGGTCTATCTTGCTACGTGTGTGTCTCTTCTCCCAGTGTTGAGAGCACAGCACTGCGGTTAATCACAGCCTTGGGGAGTTCAGAGGTGCAGCCACAGTTCACCCGCTTCCTCAACGACCCAAAAACCGTCCTTTCAGCCGAGTCTGAAGAGCTGAACCGAGCCTTGATCCTCACCCTGGCCAGAGCCACACACGTCACAGGTAGCAGTCATTCTGGATTAACTTCTTTAGATCTTAGTTCCTCTCTGTATTATTCTGCAGTTTGTACAGTTCTTTCCTTCCTTTCTTGTTTATTTCTACCAGTTACATGTCAGTTGAACTGACTGCACAACAACCCCTGTTTTACATATTCTCTTAAATTGTCTTCTTTGTGTCTGTGGGTAGATTTTTTCACTGGCTCTGACTCCATCCATGGGACTTGGTGTAAAGACATCCTCCAGACCATCATGAACTTTACGCCTCATAACTGGGCGTCACACACACTTTCCTGCTTCCCTGCTCCCCTACAGGTGCATTGTGGTCTCTTAAGCATGAATGGCACTGACAAATCCAAACTACAGTTTTATTCTGATCTCAAATCAGGTGCATCATCCTGTTCTAATGACCTCACCCTCTATTTATTTTCCTCTCAGGCGTTCTTCAAACAGAACAACGTTCCTCAGGAATCTCGATTCAACCTGAAGAAGAACGTGGAAGAGGAGTACAGGAAGTGGAAGTCCATGGCCAATGAGAATGACATCATTACCCACTTCTCCATGCAGGGCTCACCCCCACTGTTCCTCTGTCTGCTGTGGAAGATGCTGCTGGAGACGGACCACATTAACCAGATAGGCTTCAGGTTTGGTGTCATTATTTTGTCTCTACAGATACAGAATCAATTCACACAGCCACAGACACACACATTGTACATACAGTGCCCATAAAAAAGGAGCATGTGGTAATGACCCATCTCACCACTGATGTTCTGGAATTTAAAATTTACACTAATTGGCCTGAGGTGGGATCATTCCCAAGTCTCTAAACAACATCTGTTGCTAATTAATCCAATGGGAGAATACAGTTTTTTTTGTGGGATGAGCTAACTGTAGCCTGATTTTTTTTCGTGTCCCTCAGGGTGTTGGAGCGTATCGGGGCTCGTGCACTGGTGGCTCATGTGCGAACATTTGCAGACTTCCTCGTTTATGAATTCTCAACATCAGCCGGTGGACAGCAGCTCAACAAGTGCATTGAAATACTCAACGACATGGTCTGGAAATACAACATAGTCACTTTGGACCGGCTCATCCTGTGTCTGGTGAGGAGAAACTTTCATACAGAGAGATATTTCTACTGTATGGCAAGGTCTGTGTGTCTCACTTCTCCTTGCTCTTCTTACAGGCGATGCGTAGCCACGAGGGCAACGAGGCTCAGGTTTGTTATTTCATAATCCAGCTGCTGCTGCTGAAGCCCAACGACTTCAGGAACCGAGTCAACGATTTTGTCAAGGAGAACGCTCCTGAACACTGGCTGCAGAGTGACTGGCATAACAAGCACATGAGCTACCACAAGGTATGCAAGGAACAAAAACTCACATCCTTATCACAGTCGATCCATCTGATTTGAACAAGACCTCAGTCGAAAACAGTGAAATGAAGAGAGAAACCCAGCTCTGAAGATGCAAAACCATTTCGATTTTTAATGTTTGCTGTTCCTTTACCAGAAATACCCAGAGAAGCTGTACTTTGAGGGACTTGCAGACCAGGTCAACCCTCCCATGCACCTCCAGCCTCAGTACCTGCCTATCTACTTTGGCAACGTATGCCTGCGCTTTCTGCCTGTCTTTGACATCGTCATCCACCGCTTCCTGGAGCTTCTTCCTGTCTCGAAGTCCCTGGAAACGCTGCTGGATCATCTGGGAGGGCTATACAAGTTCCACGGTGAGTAAGATTGACTTAAAATATGAGAAGATTGCGTGGATGAAAGAGGGAGCAGGTTTCGAATAAGTAAAAGAGCAATAGCAATAAATTACATGGATGAATAGGGGAAGACGAGCCTGGGATGTGAAGGAAATGTTAAGGTCATTGTGCACACTGTTTTGTATTGACTGCTGTGTTTGTGTGCAGACCGCCCAGTCACCTACCTGTACAACACACTTCATTACTACGAGCGACATCTGCGGGACAGAACCAATCTGAAGAGAAAACTGGTGCATGCCATCATGTCTTCACTGAAGGTAGAAGGGAGATGAAAAAGACAGACACCCAACTTAGAGAATATTTTATTTATTAAAACTATACATGTATGGTTCCTTGTTGTTATTTTGCATGTGTAACTACAACTGTCATTTCTTTTTATTGGTAATATTTACCATATCATTTTTTTTTCAGGACAACCGTACCCCAGGTTGGTGCCTTAGTGAAACCTACCTGAAGTTTGGCATGAACCCCAGAGAGGACAACGTGTGGATCCCTGATGACACCTACTACTGCAAGCTGATTGGACGCCTGGTGGACAATATCCTTCCAATATCTCCCCCTGTTGGCAGATGGATATGTCAGTGGTCTCTGTAACTGACTTTGATACTGGCTAATAAAAAGGCCTCTGGGGTACCTGAATAATATATTTACCCTTAATGCCAATAATTCTAATCTCTCTTAATGCCTCTTTGCTTTAGAGGCACAAAGTAATTGCTTTTACATCTGTAGTTAATTTAATCTAAGGTCATTTTATTGCAGCCAGTGTAGCTTTTACAACAGAGAGGAGTTATGTTGTTGTTGTTGTTAAGTGTTTCATGGATATATAAGTATAATCATGTAATTAAAACAAGGACACATCGAACATTCAGCCCCTATTGAAGCTCGTTTTCTCCTCCAGTGACCTTTTATATAGTTTTCTTTAACTCTCTCTCACCTATGGCTGGCAAGTCACCCGGTCCCTTCCCCAACTGTGACTGGAGGTTCAATGAGTTCCCAAACCCCGCGGCCCATGCCCTGCACGTCACCTGTGTGGAGCTAATGGCTTTGGCCGTGCCGGGAAAAGATGTTGGGAACGCTCTGCTCAACGTTGTGTTGAAGAGGTAAAAATCGTCAAAAACACTGTGTCATGTTTAGACAGTTAATGGCTCCGATTTGTAATAATGAAGGTTATTTTGAGCATTTTGGTAGAAGTGCATTTTTAGTCATATTTTTGGATGCATGTACTGGTGATATAAAAGTTTGAATTACTGATGAGTCAGACCATGTTTTCTTTCACTTTTTAGCCAACCTCTCGTTCCCAGAGAGAACATCACAGCTTGGATGAATGCCATTGGACTTGTGATAACCGCACTTCCTGTAAGAACAACGCTTGAAACAAGATCATTGCAGTTCTTAACCATTTCGCATCAAGTTTGTTCACCACCTCCGTCTCCCCCTCTTCCAGGAGCCCTACTGGATCGTTCTCCACGACCGAATCGTGTCTGTGATTGGCTCTCCGGCACTGACATCAGAGACAGAGTGGGCGGGGTATCCCTTCGCCTTACTGGACTTCACAGCCTGCCACCAGAGCTACAGCGAAATGAACTGCAGTTACGTGCTAGCGTTAGCTCACGCTGTCTGGCATCACTCATCCATCGGACAGCTGTCTCTGATTCCTAAGTAAGAATGTCTCCTTTCCTGAGTCTGTCTGTCTGGTTACTCTACTCTCTCTCTCTCTTTATGTCCTTCTATATGCTGTTTTTCCCACATATCACTTGTGGTTGACATGTCATCATATATTTGTCTCTGTGTGTGCGTAGATTTCTGTCAGAGACGCTGAAGCCCGTCGTCCAGACAGAGTTCCAGTTACTCTACGTGTATCACCTGGTGGGGCCGTTCCTGCAGCGCTTCCAGCAAGAGAGAACACGATGCATGTTGGAGGTACACACAAAAGTTTGAGCATAGATCATTAGATGACAAGTGCTTTAGTTTACTTTTTTTTTTATAAACCCCTGTATTTGTGTATTTCAGATTGGTGTGGCCTTCTATGAGATGCTCCAGGCGGTCGACCAACACTGCCAACATCTCAGCTACATGGACCCAATCTGTGACTTCCTCTATCACATCAAATACATGTACACTGGAGACAGTGTGAAGGAGCAGGTGAGATCTTTTTTTCATTAAAATGGAGAATTAACCTGACTGTACAACATTTATTAAACACAGTAGACCGTAACAAGATAATAAAACCAAACAACGAACTGATGAATGATAAAAAATGAGACATCTGGAGACCTTAGTTGCCCAGACTTCAAGTAAGATGACATCTGTGAACTTCAGGAGACAGTTTTGTGTTTTCAGTTCCCATTTTTAGTTTGAATCTGTCTCCTCCTGCGCAGCAAGACAACTCCAGTCCAGACCTGACACCAAAGTTAATTAGAGGAGATGAAACTGTCGCTCCACTTCGTGCTTGAGGCTTAGACAAGACTGTACTTAAATGGACTTTTCAAGTAATTCATTTGAAAAAAGCCACCATTAAACACTGAGGGAAATCTTTACCTGAACTGTATGTGTTATATTTTGGGTGCTCCGATTCAGAACAAGTGATGTTATATAAATGAATGTGATACGTGTATTTGTATTTTGTTGTTTTTTCTAAACTGATCCAGTTTTTTTCTCTCCCTAACTTGTACTCTTTGTCATCACTACATTGCTGCCTATCTATCTAACTTCACCTGTGTACTCCTGTTCTTCGGTTTCTCTGTCTCTAGGTGGAGAAAATCATCATGACTCTGCGTCCAGCCATGAAGCTGCGACTGCGCTTCATCACACACAGCAGCATGATAGAGACTTCGTCGTCAGCTGCCACCGCCGCCTCCGCTTCCTCCGCCTCATCCTCCACCCCTCAGCCCCCCACCTCCTCGCTCTCGTCATCCTCCGCCGCCGCCTCGCCCTCCTCCACACAGCATACGCACACACCTATGTAGGTGGCATGGGTAAACACAAACACAGAGGTACAATTATGACTGGACTTTCAAATACGTACCCTAAATATCATGAGTTTTTGAAACATTTTTGACATTACTTATTCTGCTTGACTTAAAGTAAGGATTACAAATGGTTATTGTACTTTTATAAACAAGAACCCTGGATTTCCAAAATCTCAGCTTGTTGCAAAGTGAAAAACCCAGGTTAATTTTGCTCTATGATGCTCAAAATTAATCGCTTGAACAGATTTCAAAAGAAAAGAGATATATATATATATATATAGAAAGTCTCTGAAGTGAAGAATCTCTCAGAACCGGCGTCTCTATCAACAAACTGTACAATAACATGCAGCTCTCAGTATCTGCTGCATTCAGGAGAGTCACAAAGACAATATTTGTTGTTACTATCATGGCATCTTTTTTTATTTTTCTGTTTGTCGTCAAGTTTTATATTGTACATTATTATTACTTCATTAAAAAGATTTTGGTAATCTGGGTTTAACTCTTTATTGCTGATTCTTTCTACCACTAGTGGACTGTGTGTGTGTGTGTGTGTGTGTGTGTGTGTGTGTGTGTGTGTGTGTGTGTGTGTGTGAGGTCTTTTGTACATCAAGTGGATTTTTTTCAGTGGACATTTAATCATTTCACATGATTTCACATATTTTTTTGTGCAGCCTTTGTTCATCTATGTTAGCATTTTGCAAAGCCCCTGTTTTTGAATCAATCCACCTAAGATCTGTAATTTTCTTTACCACGGTTGTCTTTTCTTGGCCTGTTACGTCTCTTCTTAAGTTCGTGTTGACCTGGAGTCGTGATAACTTGTGGTGTAAATACCGCACGGTCTCTGTCAGTTCAGCTAACGGTCATCTCTCACACTCACAGAAACACCTTTTCTTTAGGTGAATCACACAGACAGGCCATGACCTGGGTGATCCCAATTTCAGAAAACTCTGCTCTAAGGTGCTTTGTCATACACAATACAATATAACAACACAGTAGCCTGGCACCAGTAGGGGGAGTTCAGCAGTTACAGTTTCAGTAGGATATACCTTTTATAATTGGAGCACAGAGAGAGAGACATTATAGACCCTGTTGACCCCATTAGATTTTTTCCCCCTGTCTTTCTGCCAAACCAATATCTCTAAAACATCTGAAGAGATATCTATCGGTGGAAAGGCCAGCTTTGAGCCAAGAACACTGAGGATTTTGGCGGTGAGTTAGTGATCTAGGATTTTTGCCATTTGTCAATTGGCAATGAAACTCATGGTGTGAGAGAGACTTGATTCCAAATCCTCGGGGGGGGTATTAGTTGGGTCAGTAAATCAAATTATAATTGAAGTGGTCCCTTTGGGTATTACAGCAAGCTAGAGAATTGAGGCATTGATGATGCTTTGTAGTCGCATTCAGCCATGTATAGTGAGCATTCAAAACTGGTTAGCTTTTTTAAAACCTCTTGTAGTGTCTGATGTTGTAGATAGAGTAAAGATACTGTGAATCTTTTGCTCAAGCAGCCATCACTGTAGCAACACAACAGGACGCTTGTGCCTTCATGAATCGACGGCTTTGTGTGTCACCTAAACAAAACACCGGAACACGAGTGTACCGACAGCACCATTAACAAAGCCATGCTAGCAGATCTGTGACTGCTGCTGCTTTGAGCTAAATGATAACATCAACATGCTAATATGTGCTAGATGAATCCCTCTGTATTCGGTTTTATTACATACATTTCATTATCTTTTTTCCCCCACAGTTTATTCTCAATAGAAAAGGCAAAAAGTTGTGGAAAGATGTAATTTAGTGTAGCATCTTCATCATCTGTTGCTGTTTTATCATTAGCCGATAAAGGTTCAATTTCAAACCCTTGCATACAACGTCACACACCAGAACAGCCCAATGTGCCTATAAACACACACAGCAGTGATATCACAGGGTACTGACATTCCCTGGAGTACACTTTTAAGTCACTGCAGCAAGTTGAACCACTGGAGGTCAGTATATACAAGATTAATGGCTGGGGTTAAGTTGCTCTTTAAAGTGACTATAATCAGTACTTTCATGACAATGTATCGAGTGACAGTGTGAAAGGGGTTGCTCCTGGTGACAGACCTACTGTGAATTATCACCTGAATTTGCTGCTCCCTCTCCTTTACTGAGCTTTATAGGGAGTTATTTTGTTGTTTACTGTTTTGGTTCACTCTCACCCCTCATAGCATCATATCTGGCTGCAGCTGCCAGCTATTTTTAACAAAAGATGTGGGTTGTAGAGCTTAAAAACTCAGTGTACGCTACCTGCTCTCCATCCAACAGACAGACACAGCTGTCGGCTAACCGGTCAACATAGTGCAGCTAAAGAGCCGAGAGACCAAAAGCAGGTCTAAATGAGAGTGAATATTGGATTTGGGTTTGCCAGCTGGCCAGAAACACGACTCCAGATGAATGCTAATTTTGCTCCGTAACTGCCTGATGTGTAAATGAGCAACTGCTTGCTATCAAGTTTGCTCTATCAACTTTAATGGGTGATGATGTATGTTATGAAGCAATTTCAAATTGTTTTAATACCCTCAATCATGAAGGTGTAGACTTTAGGTAGGGACCCAAAATTAGACTAATTTCCCTGTTAGGTTTCCATGTGAGGGAAAACCTCTCCCTTCCTTATCAAGTCTTGAGAAGTTCCTTAGCGAGGCTGATGTCTCTCTGTGAGCCCCTCGTCGTCTCATGTCGAAGGCAGTTTTTATGTATTCGAATCCTGATGAAAATAGTATTTGCATAGAAGAAAAACAATAATCATTCTCACTTACCCCATCTCAATTACATTACATCTTCATGGGGTGAGCTGTAACTGAATTACATGAACATTAATTAAGTCGTTACTTAAGTACATTAGAGACCTGAACATCTCCTGTGATCCGTGATGACAGTGCACATTCAGCTCCTCGTCACTCTCATATTGATACGAGCTTTCCGAACAAGAAGCTTGACATCATTATTCCTCTTCATTAAAGTTTCATGCATACTAGGTCAACTGTGACTTAATCACATCACAACTAATGCCATGCACTCTCGGCATTTAATCCCATTCTGCTTTCTCTGTGTGTATGAGTCATCACATGATCTCTATATAATGCCCGGCTGAGATGTAGGTCATCTCATGTGCATTTTTGCTTACGCATTAAACTCTGGCCCTAAATGTAAAGTGGCAACATGTAGGCCTGCGGGATGCGGATGCACGGGGAGTTTCACATCACAGCATGGTCGAGTAAAGCTGTCGTCACATATGTGTTTTTCAGTTTCAGCTCTGCTAGCGTTGCGTGGGATGTCTGGGTTTATATATAGCAGGGCTGTATATAAGGCTTATGAGCTGTAGATGACTGGGATCCGGCATGAATGTGTCATCTTGTATCGATTGTGGATACACACATTACTTTTGCTCCATTTCTAGAACTTGAACTATATTGTTGTTCAAGTTTCAGTCCCAGAACTGATCTTAGTTTTATTGTTATTTAGAAAACAATAAAAGAGGAGAAGGAGATGTCTACAAAAAACAAATGCTATACCTATCATCCCACCTATCACAAAAGAAAAAATGACCACACAAGGGTAAAATACTGAACCACCTTCACAGTTGGAGAATATATCCATGAATATCTATTCCAGTTAAAGATTATTGCTTCCCACTCGCAACCAAAATACAAGCAAAGAGGAGATGATTTCTTTTACAAACTCCTCTAAGCTCCTTGCCACACATTGGATAATCCTTCATATGGAAACACTGGTATCAAAGCACATGGTGAAAATCAAACATGATGAAAGACACAAGTGGCAGACAACAAGATTAAGCAATATGCATTTTTGTCACTAAATTAGACCGCCACTGTCCTCTAGACTAAAATATCTCAGCAACTAGTCTAAAGGATGTATTGCTACTGTCTCTCTCTCTCTCTCTCTCTCTCTCTCTCTCTCTCTCTCTCTCTCTCTCTCTCTCTCTCTCCACCCCCCAACTGGTCGAAGCAGACGATGGTGGTACTGTTGGGTCTCTGTAAATAATGTTATAAAGAGTTCGGTCTAGACCTGCTCTATTTAAAAAGTGTCCTAAGATAACTTCTGTTATGAATTGGCGCTATACAAATACAATTGAAATGATTAAGTTGGCTATTTTATTTTATTATTATTTTTTGTTTTATCTAAGTATTAAGTATTGGATGGGTCATCAGATATTTAAGGAGATACATTTCTAATTACTAGATTTTTCAGCTTGGTTTATGACAAAATACCTGCAGATGATATTGATTAATATTGCTAACATGCTAAACTAAGATGGTGAACATGGTAAATATTACTTGCTAAACATCAGCCTGCTAGCATTGTCACTGTGGTTATGTTCGCATGCTGATGTCAGAGTTTAGCTCCAAGCACTGCTGTACTCAAAGTACAGCCCATCAACATATAAAAGATAGCCTATATATCTTTCTATCTGTCTTCATGTACTGTATGAATGGTACAGCTTCACAGAGCTGGCTAGCATGGCTGTAGACTCTTAATCGAATACACTGTTTTTGATTTATTACTATTTTAATGCCAAGAAATGCCTCATATCAAACAGAGGAACCGAATGTTGTGATCAATTGGCATGACCACACACTGAATGACAGATAAGTCGTTTTTGCCACTTCTGACGCTCTGTAGAGCACGAATCATCATATTTGCTACATATTTTATGAGTTTAAAGCAGTTAATTCATTCTCTTTATTTTAGCATTATCCAAAAATTGCAACAAGTCTGGTCTTCTAGGTAAATACCAAAATCGTGCTCCCAGTTATATTTAAAGTCTTATCCATAAGATTATCAAGACCGTTTATCTTTCTGCTAATATATAGTTCTCTGTTTAAAAGCCTCAGTTTACACACTTAACTAGTTGGTTTTATGCAGAAGTTACAGTCATGAATGATTTCCCTTTATAAAGAGATACACATTTGTTTATTTCACCCTCAAGGAGCCACAAAAAGTCACACACACGGACACACTCTGGCTTGTAAACTCAGTACCCCAGTCACAAACAGTAGACACACTCAAGCATTTCCTCCATCCTTCCTTCACATTCAATTACTGCTAAATGGGCAGAGCTGAGCTAAACACACATGCACAGACACAGAGCACTCCATTTCCTCATCTGGGGTCGCTATGGTAACCGGGTGCATCTGTGGGGGGGGGGTGAGTGTGTCCCCGGCGTTTTGCCTGCCTCTCTGACTTAATGTATATCAGTGTGTGTGTGTGTGTGTGTGTGTGCGCGCGCGTGATGATCTCCTATCCCCATCATCCTGAATCTCGTCTGACAATCTTATTTCTTTGAGGAGAGGAGCAGAGAGACAGAGGTGAGGATGGGAGAGGGGTGAGAGAAGGAACAGGTGAGAAGGGAAGGGGAGGAAATTGGAGAGGAGTGACAGGTTAACAAAAGTGACAGCAGGAGGTGTTGTCCCTGGTGTTTCGGTGGTGATTGTTGTCCTTCCTGGCATTGTGAAACAACACACCTGTTTCATGCTGGAGATGCACTCAAATCCCAGCAAAAAACAGGTTAAAATGGGATTCATCTTACACGTGTGTGTGTGTGTGTGTGTGTGTGTGTGTGTGTGTGTGTGTGTGTGTGTGTGTGTGTGTGTGTGTGTGTGTGTGTGTGTGTGTTTGGAGAATGCAGTATGGAGTATAATGATGCCAGGGAGGAAGCAATTACTGACATAATTGTCGTTTACCGCACAATAATTAGGATTACTGTGGAGGACAGAGACAGATGGAGAAGGACAAAGAGAGCAGTGTCAGGTTATTTTATTAGTTTATCTGCACTCAAAAGACACAAATATACAGACATTGTTCTTATAAAGATAGTGATCAGAATAAGTGTGTCCATAATGAATGCATTTATACACCACAAAACATCACGCTACCTGTACATCTTTAGATTGTAAAGTCTCTGTGGCCAAAGGAAGCCGCTGATTCTGATCATTTTATTCAGAGGAGAATATTACCTGTGTTCCTCTAGCATGTTCAGTAATCACTGCATATTAAATATTTACAGATAATCAACTAATGAAAATGATTGAAAGTAATTGCAGAACCTAATGAAAGGACGAAGGAATAGATTTTATCATACAGTGACAATTAGTTTGGTGTTGTTTGTTACATTAAAGCTCCTGAAAACTCAAAACTTGTATAACATTAAATAGTTTCTATTTATTAAAAGTGATTTATACTTCCGTATCAAATCGATGCTGTAGGTACAGTGTAGCCTCAGATCCTAAGCTTTAGCCTAAAGTGTACCTTCCCAGAATTGTGACGCAGATTGCAACAACTGTGATTGGTCCGCTTGGTGTGTGTGTGTGTGTGTGTGTGTGTGTGTGTGTGTGTGTGTGTGTGTGTGTGTGTGTGTGTGTGTGTGTGTGTGCGTGCGCATTGTCTGAGAATGGGAAGCAACTCACACCCAGATGAGTTATGCTCCTGTTTGAGAATCCCTCTTCAAACATACACAAACCGGCACACATGAGACGCCGCTTCACTGCACAACATGCTCTTCTCTGTCCCCTCGTATTCCGTTGTCCTTTTGTTACACGGGCGTCAGTGGGGAAGAAACGAAACAGAGCAAACAGACAAGACAGACTGAGAAGAGAGATGAGAGGAAGAGTTTCCATTTGAACTCAACGCAGCAGCATAGAAACTCCACTACCAACTCGCCAGTGTAAAAATGTAACCTGTGTAGGCTCAATGTAGAGCCGATGTACTATATAACTATAAATCAGCCTTGACACTCAAAAACTGAGCAAACGATCCCACAACTGTCGACACATTTTGATTCAAATTTTGCTAAATCCTGATTGGTGTACAAAAGTATGCGACATCACATCACCACTTTAAACCAGTGAGAAAAACTCACACAAAAAACACAGAAATCTCTCCTGTAACCAAGACTGTGTAAACTGTTAGCGGAATAATCATCATCATAATCATGTGGGACCACATCGCTCATAACAGGAGGCTGTTTGAGAAAACAAGTTTTTGGCGCCTTTAATGTTTCACTAAATGCAAAAAGAACTCTTCATAAGGTTTAAATATAGCTAGCTGCCTCTAGCACTATACATACAGCTATACTGCATATTCCACGTGACTGCTTTTGAAGTATGCAAAGCAGCAACGGGAATCTAAAATTTCCATGCAAATACACTTGCAGCTGTATTCTAATGTAAACTCTCCTGTGCTCTGCAGATTGCTGATTGCCAGCAGCGTGTCTCCAGCTGATTACACAACTTTAAATCTATTACACACAATAACGTTAAACTGCTGAAGCTGAGAAAAACATTTTGAAATATTTGTTCCCAATTACACATTTTGAAGGATGAATACAGCAGAACAGAGATGTGAGGACAAAAGTGGAGCTTTATTTTTACACTGGACTGATATCATGACTGGTGTCTTAATCATCACACTGCACATTTCCATACGGACACACGCTCCGCTGGACAGATACTCAAAGTGAGTTAGAAGTGTTTTATTTTCAGGCGAAGCTCACTCAGGTAAGTACTGGTGACTAATTTATGTGACTGTTAACCTTTTTAAATTCACTTTGAAGAAGTCCCACCTGCTTAGGAGCGTGTGTGTGTGTGTGTGTGGGGCCAGATGGTGTGACGATGAAAGGAGTGGACAACTACCTCACCTTCATCACTGATGATTAAGGAAGCACAAAACAACATCCTCCTCCTCACGTATCTACTGTTGCTAGGAGAGTTTTTAGGTTGAAAGCAGCTCAAGGACAAATTGAACATTTTGAATAATGGAAATGAGAAACATTGTTCTGAAGAAATTATACTTATTAGGCAGAATGTACAGAGGGAACTGATAAAGACAGACAGATAATTAAAAAAACACCACAATGGGACAAAATCCCTGATCCAGTCTGTCCTGTGGGTCTTCTCTTTCTTCAGTGCTGGCCAAAACAAAGCTTGAAACATATTCCACATATCTGAGTGTGTTTGTCTGTTCAGAAGAGGTTTGGGTATTCTGGAGCCTCAGTGCAGCTGGTGTGTGTGTGTGTGTGCGTGCGTGTGTGTGAAGCAGCCTGGACTCTGGTAAACAAGTCTTGATGGATGCACTCTGCCCATTTGTGGCTTTGGAAGTTTCCTCCGCAGTGTCAACAATTAGACAGCAGCTGATATTTGCTGATAACTTGATGTGTGTGTGCTTGTGCTGCGTGGGCGGGAATGTTTGGGTACATTTGCAAGTGTGTGTCTCGCTAATAGGGACAAAATCTTCAAGCAGCTTTTATAAATCTGTAAGCTTTGGTCGCAGTGACTTTTTCCTGATTGAGGCAAAGCAAAGCGAGGGAGGGTTATTATTCAGATCCAATCTTTCATGCCCGCACAAAGTAAAGCAAAAACATCAGCTCTTAACAGGATCAAACAACGTCAAAAATATTTTTTCACAAATCAATTTTTGGGTCTGTTGAATGACCAGCAATACAGCGCTTCTTCCTTCCAGTACGTGTTTTAACTTGTGCTGTTTATCATTCACACATGCTTCGCATCCATTCACCCACAGACTTGTCTCGTCAGTAACAACACACACGGGATGTTCACAGAGCAATTTGCTGGTGTCGTTTCCTCACAGCGGTTATTAACAGAGCGTCAACATAAATCTCAGTCTGAGGCTGGAAAGACAAAGAAGAGGCTGTCAGATACACAATCATTGACAGAGGACATGACGCGTAAGTTAACCATCAATAAATCCTCTGCTTCCTCTTCGTATGTCACCATCTTCCTGTTTCTAATGACCCTGTACATCACAAAAAGCCCACAATGACCAAGCAAACACACACACTCAGTCCCAGACTCAGAACGTGCAAGCAGTTTTACATTAATTATAAATCACTTACACTCACACGACTACCAATCACTTTTCCAAAGCACTGTGCAGTTTTTGATTAGTTTTCTACCTTCCATGAAAATTGCTTCTTCACATTGAACCTGCATCCTTTTATTTGTTTTGTCAACATCACATTATCATTATTTGTTACTGTAGCTACAGGGATAGTTTCAAAACTATATCTTGGTGGATTTGGTGCTTGTAGGAAGTTCTGCCTCTTGAGTTTGAATATCAGACCCAAATTAACAGTTATGTTCACTTTGATGGATTATATATCTGTATCTTGTGTCTGTGAGTTGAACATAATGTTGTACTGGCATGAGTTGAAACCAAAGGCTGACCTCAAGGTAGAAAATCAATTGAGTGATGTTAAGTACACTCGATTTGAAGCTAATGGGCTAAAACAAAATCTTCATTATGGTCCTTTAATCTGTTCTTGTGGCTCAAGGAAAAACCACATGGAGTCACTGTGTTAACATGCACGCTAATTATCCAAGCTAAACTTCACTAAGAATACTCAAATTACACAATTACATAATTTAATTAGAAGTTAGTGACGTTTGTATAACTTGTACACCAATCTCAGTTGTTTAGGTCAGTTCAATTCATTCTGCCTTCTTCTGTAAGCCTCTTTTCATTTTTGTCTTCCACATTATGTGAAATATGTGGCTGCATTTGTCTTGAGCATATGTTAAATTCATGCATGCATTGTTCCCTGTGAATGTGCGTGGGCATGCAGTTTGAATACTGCGCATACTCCTACATATAGAGGCAATTACAAAATGCAAATGCCTTGAATGGAAAAAAGGTAGGCCATAAATAGTATCAAATAAAAGGGCTTGATACAATGAAACTCTTAAGGATGATAGATTTAAGGAGTTGGGGAAGCTCATTAATGCAAACTAAGCTGCCTAATGTCCAATGAGTAACGAAAAGAAATAAACTCTACTGTATGCAACTGCTTCTAAATGTAAAAATCTATACAGAAAAAAACCCCCAAAAAATCCACATTTATTCATCCACAAAAAAACAAACCACCATCACACATTTCTTGGCACACACAAACAATTTGTTCACATGGACTGTTAACACCCATCATGTCTTACAAAAGCCTTGCAAAGGCTTTTAAAAACCTCCTCTTCCAGTGTTATACAGCCGTCATTAAGAGCATCCTCATGTCCGCTGGGACTGTTTAAAACAACAGCTCAGACAAAAACGCCTGACCGCTGTCACCCTGCGCACTCCTTTATACACACAACCAGCTTCAAAAACAGCCTTTTTTCCACTGCTGGATGGAAATTCAATTCATTAAAATGAGTGCTGCTTGTTAGTACCCACATTTAAGCACTTTGACCACTGCACTGCTGTGCTGTTTTTCTGCTTAATTTATTTTGTTTATATATATAATGGACTGCTGATGTGTATGATGTGTTTGTGTTGGTCCACTGAGTCTGTGCTGATTATGAGGCTGTACTGTAGAAACCTTCACCAGCTGTGTCTTTGTCATCACTAAACTTGAACTTAAATAGTTACGCGTCTCAGGATTTTCAACATCCTAGGTGTTAAGTTACAGTCTAACAACACAAACTCTTGGTTTGATAGATCAAACCCCCGTCTGTGAACTCGGATAGTAAAAACAGTATAGCTGGGGTCACATGCACACAGTTGAATGTTTCCTATCTAACTACCACTCCTTTTTTGGCTTTCCCAGCCATTGTAGCTGTTGCTACCCAAAACATTCATTACAAACCGTGAATCAGTGCTTGTGTTTTAGATCCACCAGACTCAGCAGGTGTTTATCTCTGCAAATGAAGAGAAAATGGCTTTTTGAGGTAATTTAGAAAGTGTTATTACAGTTTGTCATTCTATTGTTTACAATGCTGTGCACTATGTGATGTGACAGAGTAACTTATCACAGCTGCAGGCTGTAAGGGCCAATTGTTCCACTATAAAACATCTTGTCTGTAGTAACATGCTTTTGATATAAGCAAATAGTATCATAGTATAATACCCCATTACAAGAAAATGTTATGAATTAAATATAATAAGTAAATATTATCATTAAGCATCATTTTGTGTCATGCATCCTATGTAGAACAATTGTTCTACGTTTCAGGAAATACGCTCATTCGTTCTCTTCGTGAGAATTAAATGAGAAGATCGTTTCATTCTCATGTTTGTACGTTGAATATGTAGCTAGAGCTAGCAGCTGGATAAATGCTAGCCTGGCTCTGTCTGAACAAAATCTGCCTAAAGCACCTCCAGCACAAGTGATTATGCTTTTATTTTTACATTTCTGTTTGTGTACGGGTAAACAAATGAGATAAAACATGTTAATCAGTTCCCTCTGCCTCCAGTCTTTATGCTAGTTAACTACCCAAACTACAATTTTGGGCCATAAAAAAAAGGAATTACTTTCTTTTTTTTTTGCCAATACTTCTCTACTGTCATTCAAAGCTGATATTCCTTGCACTTCCCCATGAACAGTGGAGTATTTTATTGTTTTGGTTTATGTGTGACCTGTGAACAAGTGGGTGCTTTTTGCAGAAAATTCAATTGACCTTTTTGTATTATAGTTTGTTATAATTTCACATTTGTTAGTAGTTTGAACTACTTTTTCTAAGTAGCTTTAGTAAACCACCTAGGGTACCATACCGAGGGTAGCTTTGCTTTAGTAGTTAAGCTTGAAAAGTTATGCTTTCAAATTAGCTTCCCCAACATGGTATGTAGCTATAAATAAATGATACATGTAGTGGTGTAAATAGTACAATATTTGCCTCTGAAATGTAGTGAAATTGTGTAAGTGTAGCAAGTAAAGTATAGCACCTGAGTAAATGTACTTCTACAGGCTCAACTGTTGGTTATGTACAGTGCAGAGAAAAGTTCTAGCGGTATTAAACACAAAAAGTAGTCAGTGTCAAAATAAGAGTTTTGAAAGAACACATTAGTTTGTTTTCACACTTATTAGCCACATGTTTCTACAGTAGCCCAGAATGGACAAATCAAACACTGGCTCTAGAAAGGGCCTTTCATGTTTTTCACAAGTTTTGCAGGCCACCGTAGTTTCTCCTGCACACTTAGAAAGAAAGTGGTGTTGAGTTCACCACGGGTTGCCACTAAATCCCACACCGACCCTTTAAAATACACATTTAATAAACATTCAAAAGTGAGAAACACTAATTTCTCAGATAAATGACTTTAACTACTGTACATAACTCCAAAATTTCCTGTAATTGTAATGGAGACAGAGAACATCATTCTTCCTAATAGATTCTGTGTATCTGTATGTGGGTGAGCGGGGGGGGGCTTGTTCATATTCCAGTCATGTTTGAGTCACCTTGCAGCCGAGACTCTTCACCACAAAGAACTGCTCTCCCTCTCCCTCCCTCTGCCTGCCCTTTAATTTCTTCAAATTATTATTGTGATAATTGCCAGCTTGCAGCCCACAGCCTCAGTGAGATAGTTTCTATTTTCAAATGTTATTATTATAACGCCATACATGTGTTTTATGTAGATTTGGCACTTACAGGAGAGAGGGGAAAAAAAAGTGAGATCCACAAAGTGATAAGTATAGTAAGCTGGCCAGACACACACATGCAGAATATACAGCCTCCTCACTCACCTTGTTTTTCAACCACACACACGCACATATTCTCATATTTTCTCACAAATACATGTGTTCAGTAAGGCAGATGGTGCCATGAGCCGAGACTAAAATAGAAAGAGAAAAGAGGGTAAAAAGGAAAAAAAAGGATATTTTGTCTTTCAGAGCAAAAGCAGAGAACAACCCTGTGGGCTTCAGAGAGCACACACACACACACACACACACACACACACACACACACACACACACACACACACACACACACACAGATAAACACTGCACAACACGTGGTTGTGGATGGACGCTGACCAAGTTTTGTTACTTTCTTGTATTTCTTTTCATTGTTTTATTCTAAAAATGCCCCCAAAACAGTTAAAAATAATCACATTGAATTTTACCAGCTAGCCACAATGTACTCGTCTGCCTAATTATCCTCAGACAACCGGTGTATCGGCTTCTCAGTGGTGGCGTTCAAGCTGTCCTGTCAGCTGTCATTGTCAGTGTCTTCATACGGAAAATGTACGGAAAATAAATTATAAACTATAATTATAAATAAACTATAAAACTGGTACTGGTATGATAAAAGTAAGCTATAAAATAAAAATAAGTTCTTGTGCTGTCTGAATGTAAGTTAAAGTATGGGCAACATCCCCAAAACTGCATTCTACACTTCCCACAATGCAACTCAATAGTGTTTTCCTTCTGGGTAAATTTACAAGAACCATGATGAAATCATGAAGGTTATTTTCTCCGACTTTTTTGGCTCCTGACAGAGCCATAGACTGACCGACCTTCGTGTGTAAAATCGGTGGAGTACACCTTTAACTCTGACCTCATTTTTAGATGAATTTCACACACTTGATGATCGAGGCGCTCTGCCGGTGAACCAGATGTATCTTATGCTACAATATTCAAGATTAAATGGACAGTAAACACCTGAAATATTGTGCTTTGATAAATACTTCAGTATTCTAATTTACAACTTTCTCTCTGAAGAAGAAACAAACCACAGGCTTTATGAATATTCAGCACAAGTCATATTAATGATTTCCATTTACGATGAGACACAGCAGGCATAACTCACATAAGACGCTCTATAATTGATGTTTCGTGCAGCGACAAATTCATATTTTACAGCAAAGTAGGTGCAGTATCAACCATAAAATGAACAACCCAAAAAGTAATTTCAGAAGTCATATTCAAAAAACACATTATGTGAGGAAATTGGAATGCTTTATTAGACCTGTAAACATATTTCTAGAGTTGGGATAATGTCTCCGATTGATGAGATGAATTTCAACCATTGGTGTAAATTCACAGATTTGGATCATCTGTATCGAATCAATTGTTTCTAGCCCTCAATCTCGGTACAGTTTTTGGGATATATAAGAGACACACTGATGGAAGCAAAACCTCCTACAGTCAAATGCAGATATTTCTACTAGATGATGCCAGAATCTGTGAGGCGGAGGAGACACCCTGAGCTATCCAAGTGGAGTGTAGCCTCCACTTACATAACTTTTATGGTTGAAATCTCATATCTGCCAACTCTACCATGTGACAGCAGAACGAGAGATGTGACTCAGAGAGGGCTGTAAATGGGCGACGGCTGGAGAGCAAATTCCAAGAGGACATCAGTCTTTTCCCTCGAGATTATTTCGATCATGTTGGACAGGTGATTCAATATTTGACCTCAGTCTAGTCCGTACTTAAATCACGATGCCTTTGACAGTCACAGTTGGCAGGCTGTTAATTATCTACAAGTTCTGATGAATCACGCTGAATCTGCACCCACGGCTCAATATCACACACAGGTCAGCCCGTGACTAAATCACAGTATCAGCTGTGCGGCATTACTCTATGTGATTCAACTGATTCTCACATTATGAGGGAAGCTGTGAAATAAAGGAGATCGCAGGGGATTCGCGTTGATAACACCCTTATGACCCCGTTATTATTATTCTTTTCTTCAAAAGGTGATCTTGATACTGTGAATGAAAAGCTCATGGAAAGATACAAAAACAACAACACCGTGCCCCTCACTTCCAAGTGTGTGCTGTGCTTATTTTCCATCATTCCCGTGTCAGTGCTGCTGCTCGTGTAACAGGTATGAGGAGGCTGCCTTCGTCACTTCTGCTTTAGACCTCCTAAATGTCAGCAGGAGGAAGAGGAAGGTCATTATTGTTTGTCAAATGTCTCATTACGCTGAATGTCGATGATATTGGCTCCGGTTCTTGCTGCTCGCCTGACACTCAGCATCACTTCTCTCCATATGTTTGTTGTGTTTTAATCTTTAGATGTGAAACAGCTCATTGATCCAAAAAAAATAAAAATAAAAAAATCAAATCATTCACCCATTTATCACTCACTGTCCACCTATCTGCCTCCTGCTGGCTTTTAGGAGTCATGACATTGCCTGCAGACGGCACGCACTGCACCAGGATCACTAACTCACCTCCTACCAGCGACGATGCTCTCTGTGTGGGGAGCTTCATATGACACTGACCTTGTTTTCATGTGAAGCCAATTACCCACAGGGGAAAATTCAGCTGACACGTCCTTCACATGTGTTTTTCTTTTTGTCACCAGACAAGGTCACATGACTCCCAAGTACCAGTAAGAATGATAAAGGAGTGGTTTGTCCCCACCCTAACGTGCAGCAAAGACAACAGGAGAGTGAGGGAGGCGTCAAACAGAGACAGTGAAGAGGTCTAATCAGGCAACGTGTGTAAAAATACCTTGAGGGCGGTGGAATTACCTGTAACCTACCACAGCAGTAAGCAGAGTCATGTCATCACGTCACCACTCAGAGCTTCTTTTTTCAGCAGAAACATTAGTTTAATTCACCAGTTACTTCCAGCCATTCACATGTTGCTATTTTCTCTATTAATGTAAATGTCAGTATAACCTGCAGATACTTCACATTAAAAGGGTAGACGTAGAAGAAGTGTTGAGTTTGCATTAACCAATTAGAAATAAAAGTCTGTTCCCAGTGAAGGCTCTCTCTCTCTCTCTTTGATTGAGGGAAATTAGATTTGTTAACTGATGGACGAGTGAGATATAAATCAAGCACAGCTTGTAGAGGCCTGCATGGTCCTGAGGGGGTCTAATCAGGTAAAATAAGGGGTGAAGAGCCTGTACGTCTGTTGGAAAACATTTAAAGTTCAATATGACTAAAATACAAAAGGCATGCACCATTTGGCAATAATGCAAATATGCTGGAAAGCACGATAAAGTGGGTAGCAGTGGGTTTTCCATTCTCGAAAACCATTAAAAAAAGTTCCTTCATTTCTCTGTTTTGTTATAGATTCTCTAAAGTACTGTACTTTGTGGCTAAGTGTTGAAGTTAAGAGCCACTTTAAAAGGTTTGCTTATAAAACAGTTAATTTTTGGAGGACAATTTGTTTTTTAAATACTTCCTGGTGAATTTACTACCTGCTATTTCCCCCTATTCCATTTAGGAAACAAATGTTTCCACAGAAATCCACAATAACACCAAACTGCCTCAGAAGACCTTTGGAGGCAACACATTCATTTTGCAATGTATGGCAACCTTGAAATGATTTCTGTCTCGATGTAAACATACTGCAGGTACACACACACACACACACACACATAGTCACTGCTGTGGACCTGCACGTGCACACACACTGAAATCAGGAGAAGAGGAGAAGGATATTGCTTTTGAATCTCATATCCTGTTTTATTGTTCAAATATGGCAGAACAATATATACAACACAGTACAAACAACACACCCGCAGAGTCCAACATACACACGGACAAATGGACGGACAAACAGAGAGAGACACATTTGTACAGACGTTCACGCACACAGCTCCGAGTTGCCATGATTGATAGAGACAAGAATTTCTCTGGGGAACCACTGATCAAACATCCTACAGTCACGTGTGTACTCACTCACTCACTCACTCACTCACTCACTCACTCACTCACTCACTCACTCACTCACTCACTCACTCACTCACTCACTCACTCACTCACTCACTCACTCACTCACTCACTCACTCACTCACTCACTCACTCACTCACTCAGAGACAGATGAACAGACTAACCATACAGGCCAACAGGACAACTTGTGTATTAAAGGGGATTTTAAGGAGATTAAGGATCCGGTGACAATAAAAGATCAAAACGAAAACGTTCAAAGTCCACCTTAAGACAGAATTCACCTTTGTTATCGACGTTTCAATGAGCCCACAGCGACAGGACTTAAGTGGATTTCACAGGGATGAGAGCACATTTTCCAGCTCACACCTGTTAGCACTGAAGGGAAAATAAACCTCGTAGGGCTGAAAAATCTGAGTCGGCAAACTGAGTCTCTGGTTGTCTGTGTTCACGTAAACAGGAACTGATTCAACCTTATAACAGAAATAACTTGAATTGTGTTTTAACGGTGGACGATTTGGACATTTCAACTCAAGAATCCCACTCTGTAGCCACAGGCTTTTCCATTTCAGAGACTTTTGGCAAATCTCACAGTAAAAATGAATTGGCTATAAATGTTAGCTATGTATTGTCACCTTAAGCACTTACAGAAAAACAGAAAAACAAAAACACATCAATTTGTTGTAGTGACTTAAGGCCACTTTGAACAGAGGTGATTTGATTCAACAGTATATATTTACCTGCTCTTTAAAAAGTTAAACCAAAAGACAATTAAAACAACAAATTCTGAATTTTGTGCTTTTTTCACCTTTGAATGCAAACAGAAAGCTCTTTTATAATTTCTAAATCAAATCTCTTCATTTTTTTCACATTAAATCAATTTCTCTAACAGGGAAGCTATTCTGCCGCAACAGCAAAGCATGATAAATAATAGATAAAAAGGATAAAATAACAAATTTATGGCCAGAGAGTGTGCCTTTATCGTAGCTGTATCATCATCATCTTGCTGTCAGTCGAAAACCTCGTCTACAGGAAGTCAAGTTTTCACACTGTGAGACACACGGTGTGTTTCTGACTGGATTTCATGAGCCGTGGGGTCGAATTCAGAGCACGAAAGGCCAAATTCAAGTTCAACAGAAACAAAATGGATGGAAGACACTTAAATTAAGAGCTGGAGGGTTTTCAGCTGACAGCAGCGATTGTCTGAGTTAACCTCCCCGACATCAGCATCTGAGTAACTGCTCTTACATGCACAGTAATACAGAATAAAAACTCCCCAGATCAGCATAAATACTTCCAATAAACACTGTGCCTCAAATAGCCTGTTTATAGACTTCATCCCAGACATTAATAAATGGATTAAAAGGACAAACACAAAATAAATCATCTGTGCGCTCTGATGCTGCTTCAAAATTATTTCACAAAAATAACAAAGTATGTGAACAGAAAATAATGACATATATATGATCAGGCAGGAAGCTGAGTTATGAAATGAATGCCTGTGTATAATAATAATAATAATAATAATAATAATAATAATAATAATAATAATAATTGCCTATCACATCAAAATTAGGTAGTTTTCACTGAGACAAGCACTCAATGAGGGTTTTGGCTTTAAGTAAAAAGTAAAATGCATGCTTGGCAACTTGTAGTGTTTTGTAGCAGTGTTATTTTATTTTTTAGCATCCTTAATCGCTAATTCCCCCAGTAAGTTAGTGCTATTAGTGCAGCTAAATTAAAGTGATAGAGGGACACCGGTCTGTATGCTCCCATAGTGTTTGTGGACCCCAACAGAAGAGTCCAGACAGGGTTTGGAAAAGCTGGTATCACTACAGTTTCTGCTTTAAAATGTGAATTCAGAGCTTATAACTGAATTTAAATCAATGATTGTCTCAGTGCTGTATCGGCAGGACACACTTGGTTAATACAACAGTAATATTTAAAGCATAGCTGGGGCCAGATCACTTTCCATACACCAAAATATAGTTTGCTATCTTATGTAAAAAGTGAAATGAAACGCTGGAAGTTTAAAAAAGATCCATTTCCTGAAGCTGAACTGAACTGAAAGTGCTTTGAACCCAGACACGCTGCATAATACACAGACAAAAACTTGTACAGACAAAGTCCAACATACTGTTTTTCACACTTAGGTTTGAAGAATCCAGTCGCAACTCAGACTGCGTCAGTCAGACCAGCTATTTTCACATAATATCCTCTTCAGCCACAAAGATGAGCAGATGAGTAATCTTTTGTCAATGGAGACAGCACTGATTTTTTAAGAGGAACGTATGCGAGAAGAAAAGTAGAACATTTTCTTCACCTGAAACAATGAAGTTAAAGAGTTTTTTCTTAGTGAAATTAAGGATATTGAGTCCTATTTTAAATGCAGGTGAACCAAACGGTCTACAAAACATGATTTATCTTATTCTAAAAAGGGCAGTTTGTGAGTGACAGGTCAAAGTGACATGTGTGTCTCTGGAGGAGTGTTTTACGCATGTTTTCTGGATTTGACGTGCAAACGCAGACCCACAGCTGAGTGACGGTCGATGTCCTTGCTGTTAGATGTAGGACACCAGAGTTAGTGAGTTAACTAACAGGCTTAGCTAGCTGGCCAACTGGGAATGTCAACCTAGCACTGAACTCAAGCTACATAATCTATTTAACTAGCACTGTGTCTAGCTAGGTCAGTTGGGCAGTAGTGGCGGGTAGCTAGCTTGACTGGCTAGCCGTTGTGGGTGGCTAGCTGGGTTAGCTAGTCAGCAAACTGGGCTGACTGGTTGGCTGGTTCAGGCTTTGTGCCCAGGGCTTACTGACTCTTCTCCTGGTTAGCCAGGCCTGGCTGATGTTTTCTGGGCGGCTGGTTTTTTTTTCAGTCTCTGTACTTCAGTCCGATGATGTCACTTCCTGTTGTCTGTAGTGGAGTTAGCTGTAGTGTCCGTCTTTGTTGCAGTTTCCTCAGTGCTCCCAGGGGGCTGCACTGCAGAGGCATTAGGCCCGCCCCCATTTTGAAGTGTTTCCTGTTTGTACTGTTGCAAGGCGCGATTGACCGCATCCTCGACCAGTCGCCTGCTGACCCTCAGTAGCTCCGCCTCGTCGGGCTCAGACCGGCGACGCCCACCTGGGTAGAAGAAGCATAAAATAAAAGGTGCATTATATACACTATTATATTCATTCAAGAAAACATTATCACTCACAAACATAAAACACATGGATGTACAAACTTTTGTATAAATTGCTCCCTTATAATCATATTACACATTATTCTTTCCATTGTTAATATAAAAATATTGATTAGCGTAGCTTTAAAGTAAATTAAGTAACATCCCTCTGGGAAATGATCTCTATGATGAATACTGAACAAACTATTTAAGTACTTTCGTTTATTTTGGTTTAAGTCACACATTATTACAGGTTTCTGGAACTATGAATCATTGTGGTATATGACAGTTTGCAGACAGTGTTGATATTAAACTCCAAATCGTATGTATGTATGTATGTATATATATTGTGCTATGTAAGTACTGGTGCCCACTTGTTTGCACACACTTGCTGCAACGGGCCATTTTGAGTGCATCTTCAATGCACAAATCAATTTCCAATAACGTAACAACAAAATACGTTTTGAATTTGAAACCTATCATCAAACTGTGGATTTCCCACTGTGTTTATGTCACTAGCTGGTGGTCTATTCCCCTGTATGTGACATGAATGACACATTCAAAATCTTAACCTTAACTACACTGACATTTAAAAACATAAACTCTATAAGGAATTCTGTGGTGTTTGTCCTTTGTGTTTTATTACATGATACCAGGGCTGATTTCATTCTCACTCCAGTATGTTCAAAATGAAAATAACTATTAATCTGACAATAATAAATGACTCTACAGTCACTTGTCATAGAATCCAGCAACAATAGATTGGATGTGACGGAGTTGATAACGACAGAGGAGGTGAACAACCATCTCTCGACTCTTCTGTGCATGCATTTTGAATTGAATCTGCCTCCTGGAGTGATTGAAAAGAGAATTAATTTAATTTAATTAAGGTTTTACCACACTGGTGGTTCTGCTTTTGCTGCAGACAAAATGGCAGACTAAAAAACAGTGACATAGCAGAGCAGTCAGACAGACATAAAGCCAGTTACAAAAAAAAAAAAAAAAAGCAAGATGGGCAGAAAGTCAATAATTCATGTAGAAAGACAGCTAGGCAGGGAGGCTATAGGATAGACAGCCTGCACTAAGCCATTCAGAAAGAGTAATAGAAAATCACTCAACCATCCAGTCGGCAGTGCTTCAAAAGCACACTATAACCCCCTCAACATCTGATTTACTAAAAGTCTGAAAGTAAAATCCCCAAGATGATATTCCACGTCGCACAATCCCACTGGGCCCATCGGTGTTTATATTTGAAAGCACAGTGGTGCTACTGTTATGCAACATAGACAGAGACAGGACATACAGTAGGAGTGAGACAGTGAATGAGGTTTGCTGAGGTCAGATTTGCATCCATAAATCGTAAGCGGATGATCACACTGAGCTGCGTCGCTACAAAAGCCTCGCCAGCAAAACCGTTGTTTTCCTATGGTACGTCCTCTCTCGCACGGCGTGTCTCGTTTTTTCTGTTGGTTTTATATGACATGGAGAAGGTGACACATTCTCATGTTTTCAGCCCTTGTCAATGTCACACTTGACCCAGGCAGCCAATTAAATCAAGCCAAGGGGGGCTTTACTACTTTAAAACTCATTCCTGTTTTGATGCCGGTAGATGTGAGAGTATTTCAGAGGGAATGGGATAATTCATAGCTCATGTCGTGATAGTTTCATGTAAGTTACTTGTCTTTGAGAGAGAGCAACGGCAATAGCTCGCTGTCACCTTGAATCCATTTTTTCCCCCCGTTGATCATATTGGATTGACCGATTGCACACACATCCCTGCTCCAGAGGTGCATGTTTCGAACATTATTTGAGCTGCCTGCGACTGTAGCAATGCGTCTCTGTCTAATTGGCCCCTAATGTGTCATTTTTTCTATTCTGTAGTAGTTTTCTTACCAACTTAGTGTTACAATTTATGTTAAATAATCTTAAATACTTTTTTTAAAGGTGCCCTGAGGAGTTTTTAACCACTTGTACCACTATGGAGCAGTTTTTTATTTTTATTTGTGGGACCTAGTTTTGTTTATTAATTTCTTTAAGAGCGATGTCCATAGGGCACCTTTAAGACACAGTATCATTGACTGTTTGGCAAATGCACCTGTAAGCTACTGCTAGGTATGAATTCAATAAGGTGTATAAATGCTCTGCAGGGGTCTCAGTGCTTGATGTATTGCTACAAAAGTGTCGGTCACTGATGATTGATTGTTTGTATATCCATGCTGTGGACATTTTATACACCCCCCTTTTATCCTCCAGGTGGGGTTGAGATATACTATACAGGCCAGTGGAATAAATTACAGTCACATGCATGTCACCGCAGCATTTCACCATCATTACCAGCTTGTACCATTGACACATGCATTACGTACCGACGAATATGTGTTATTTATGCCAAACAGCCTGCCAAACAGAAACCAGGATTTGTCATACCAGCCGGCATATGTGCGCATTACTCACCCAATTATGGTCCCACTATGCTCTCACATCAGCCTCAGCCTTATTTTTCGCTAAATTGATTTGAACCTAACATGATGTTGTGTTGTTGTACCTCTAACTCATGTTTTATTGAGCTGTGCTCTCTGAGAAGCCCAGCTGCTGTTGTACTGAGATGCGATTTGATTACCTGCAGTCACCCTGTCAGTTTGAGTGACTCACACCTCTGACCGCTGTTTGATCAGGTATTTTTGCCCTCAGGACTTCAGTCGACTGAATTTATTCCACATCTTTCTTAGTAAACAGTAGACACTAGTATGTGGACCCCCAAAGGCTGATGGCCATTATAATTAAGCTGGGTTAACTGAAACTGGAGATTTAAATTATGCCACCATTTACAACTGGTATCAACATGTATCTGGATACATTGCCTGGATAATGACAAACAATCCAATAAAACTCTTTGCATTAATATGGCATTCACGTTATCTTGATTCTGCCTACATTGTAATCGGATGTAAATATGCAAAGTAACAAAGTGGGGGTTTTGGACTTGGAAAGCAATTAAATGCATGGGCGTTATTTGTTTTTATGTCACTTTTTGCAAGGGAAGACTTGCTAGCCGCTGCTACCATTTGTAGCTATTGCCTGGAACCTTCAGGTAGCAGAAAGAGGCGGCTGCAGGTTACTTGTGGTCACGCTGCTGAGATCTGATCACAATGCGAGCCTGACCAGATGCAATTGGCGACGTGGACCCAGCATGCATCTCTCAAAGTTAAAAAAATAATAATAATAAGTACCGTCTATGTGCGGCTCATTATTTATGATTGTGTAACCAATCAGCTGGTGATCACACAGAACAATTTTCTTTTAGCAAAGATTTTGATGTTGCTTTCTGCTCTCCAGTGAGGTCCACTGTAGGAAAATATTGAAAACAAACATCAAGATGCAATCTGGTTCAAGTGTGGTTGTAGAGTCTCTTTGTTCCATATCTGTGAATGCCGTCAAGATAAGTGTAGCTTTCATTATAAAATAAACACACTGTAGTGAACACAGGTTTGATTATTTAAAACAGATCCACCGAATGTCCATTGTCTTCTGAAGTGTCCCTTAAGGATGAGAGTGCAGCAGTATGTGCACATGCTGCACCCATTACATGTCAAACAGTAGCTAAAGGCCTCAACCCTGTTTGCATGATTTACATTTTAGTTAGACTGAACTCCCTGTGTGGTGGAGGACGTTATTACAGCATTCACAGAGAAATGCCTGTGTTAAAATCTTTGTATGCAAATACCAAAACATGTGAAAAGCAAATACCAGCAAGTAAGGATGTGGCATTCAAAACATATAGGGCTGTGGATACAGTTTCTAACTGAAATAGAAATAATTTGATACTGTATTGATGTCTGTAACTAAATCCTTGCATTTGATCAGCTACTGAAGGACGACCTTAGAGACTGCCTTGCTCATTGAAACTACAGCTGTGAGGTGGGGGGGCCATAAAAGGCCATAAAACGGTCCCCTAAATCACTTCCTGTCCTGCTTCCTTCAACCGGACAAGATGGCTTTAGCTTGGCTCATTTAGGGTAACTGAATTTAAACTGATGAGGCAAATGATTATAGAATTATACATTCAAATTATATCAGCTGAAAGGAAATGCTGGCAGATTAGAGAAGGCTGCTGAGTTACACATCAACGGCGATAGAATTACGTCAATAAAAATAAAAACTGATTATTCGTAGTTTCTGGGAAAAATAATACTGCGATTACATACGGTCCAGGTGATCTCTGAACAAATCTTTTGTAATCAATATAATTGCGGTAACCCGGAGGTTGCCGAATGTAATCATTAATCATCCCAAATGTGATTGTTCTGAGGGATTACGTTACAGAATGCAATTTCAGCCTGTAATCAGATGTAGATTAGGTTTTAAATGAGCCTTCCTGACTCTGATTGTAGACATGTGATATGAGGAGGGACACATACTTGAGCGTTTGGCATGGAGTGGGTTCTGAACCAAATCTGCAACGTAAGCACAAACATCAACACATTAAATAAAGACACACACACACACACAAAAAAGGAATTCAACAAAAAACAAGTGATACTTTGCTGTCTCGTGGATTTCATACACTCATGAAGCAGTACAGTACACAAAAGCCTGTTTGTCTGCTAACACAAGGGAGATACTTTTGGTGCTACACAGCTGTGATTTTAAAGATTAGGTTTGGACCTCTGGGCTATGTGAGGACTAAAACGGATGCACAAATATTCAGAAGAAATACTCCCCAGGAGTGGCGAGGCTCTGCTGTGTAAAAATAGGGCCCAGGTGTGCACTTTTTAGAGAGAGAACGCCGGATAATAAAGTGTCATTTCTTACACAAATAGTTAGACTACACTGTAAAAAGACTTAAACTTATGTTAGCTAAACATGAACAAACAACTGGGTGACTTTTGGATGATTTTAAGATGGAGTATAACCCTCATTCCTCTCCTCTGTCTTACTTCTGCTGCTGTTATGAATATCCAGAAATTATTAGCTTGTGATTTTGATCCCACATAAACAGACTTTGACTTGTCAAAGGTCTGTTCTGTGTCCGTATCTTTTAAATGAGGTGTGTGAAAGAGTTTTTATCTGCCTGTTCAATCTTGGCCGGACAAAATAAAGGCAGTAATAAGGCAGATTATGATGGCAGTAAAAGCTGCCCTCTGTACCTGTTACATATATATATATATATATACACACACACACACACACACACACACAGATAAGCCTTTCTCGCTGTGGATAGACTGATTCCACAACAAGGCTGACAGACACAACTTATCTCTGTGTCACACACACAAATACACATGTTCAACAGTGACTGACACACACACACACACACACACACACACACACACACACACACACACACACACACACACACACACACACACACACACACACACACACACACACACACACACACACACACACACACACACACACACACACACACACACACACACACACACACACACACAAAGTAGATCCACAATTTCTCAAAGCTTATGTGCTCTCTGCTGAGCTCATATACTCCCCTCCACTTGTGTGACTCTGACTCCAACCTCTTTCTGCCTTTACTTTTACAAACCTCTCTCTTGTTTTATCTCAACCCTTTTTTTCCTCTCTCTCTCTCTCTACTTTTTCTATCTGGCAGTGTTGTCATGGTGACGGGATGAGAACCAGACAGGCACTTCAACTTTTAACAACACAAGAGGTTGTACCGACTTCCATCGTTTTTTTCTTTGTGCCAGGTTTCACTCACTCTTCACTCTAAGTGTCCTCTTCTCTCACATCTGTTTGACTTTTTCTTGTCCCTCAACCTTTTTGTCTTTTTTCTCTGCATCTGACTTTCTTTCTTCTTTGCCTCACTGCTTCTCTCTTTCAGGCTAATTTTTCCCAAATGTATTCACTTGCATTTCTCAAGACCTGTTTTCAAATATCACTTTTCTTGTCTCTCTGTGCGCTGACATCTATTTTTCATCTCAAAACTCCATGACATAAGGGCGCCGGGTTAGCTCAGTGGGTAGAGCTGGCGACCCATGTACTGAGGCTGAGTCCTTTGTTGCAGCGGCCCAGGGTTTGAATCCGATCTGCAGCCCTTTGCTGCGTGTCATCCCCTCTCTCTCTCTCTCTGCCCCCCTTTCCTGTCGGTCTTCAGCTGTCCTATCAAATAAAGGCAATAAAAGCCAAAAAAATAATACTCCATAACATAAGACTGGGGAGAAGCAAAAAACAGTGGAACAGGTGTTGTGAGACAGATGAAATCCCTTAACATTAAAATTTATAAGCAGTTGGAAATTTCAATTCAACAGATTTAAACTTGCCAAATTATAATATGCATTCCTTTCTTTATCAGTATGCATTACATTGAACTCAGTCTCTGGGTCTAGAGCCAGACTAAATCTCTTAGCCCATATGGTGCAAACCAGGCCAATTAGTAGATTCCAGTTAAACCTGTTGTGGAAATGAGATTAGTAGTAGGATATGCTGTCTTCTGTCCAACAGCAAAACCATGCCAGGTTGTGTTTTCATTGCTCTCTTTATTTTTGCTAACAAGCTAACAACACGGCTCTAGTTGGTTTGTCATTTTTGTACACACTGAAATATGTTAACTAGGGCTGCAACTAGTGATATTGTTTCCTTATTGTTACATCCACCGAATATTTACTCAATTTATCAATTTGTTGTTTGGTCTATAAAATGTTGGAAATATAAAAAATATAATTTTTCAGAACCCATGGTGTCCAACTAAGACTCAAAGAAAGAAGAAAATTCAATTTACAATAATATAAAAGAGAAAATTGCTGCAAGAAGCTGGAACCACAGGATGACATTTATTCTATTACTGTCACAAAAATGTCTTTGTCCAGTATTTATGCTTTATTTTTCTATTTATTTATGACAAAATACCTGCAAAACTAATTACATTCTCACCATAAGTTAGGTGCTAATTAGTAAATGTTGGCATTATTACTATTATTATTACCTAAAAAGTCACCATCATAACATTGTGATTGTGAGCATGTTAGCATTTAAGTTTGTTCCTCTTTCACACCTCTGTCTGTGTCTCTAACGTGTCCGGGCTTTGAAGTCACCCAGATAGGCAGAAAGGTTGACAGGTTGTTGGTGTACTGATGCTGTGTTTGTGACTGTGACTGTACTGTCAGCGTGCTGTGAGTCTGCACAATGTCAAGTGACAACAACTGTGTGTCGGCTTTGTTTTTTTATTTCATTCCCAGCGTCACCGCTCTGCTCTGCTTTACTTGGCTCTGCTCTCTCCTCCTGGGCACTGCTCTGCTGTGATTTATCCTGTGCCATGTAAGAACCTTTTAACACCATTACTTCAAACTCCCTTACACACTTATTTATCTTCTTCTTTAGCAACTCCTTCCCTCCCAATAACTAATAGAGTCCACTTCCTGGTTGGATCAGTGCTGACATTCTGCTCAAGTCTGCCAAAATTGTAAGCCAGCCGCTTTCAAAACTTTGTACTTTCCATGATGGAGAGAGCACTTTAATGTTCAGTTCCAGCAGAGTCTCTGTTGATGCTCCCCGTACACAAGCACTTCACATCTACGGGCAGTATCGAAAGTCCCCATAATAATCCCATTAAAGACCTGAATCAGATTCACTGGGAATAGCAGCCTAACTGATTATGTTTACATCCAGCCTAACAATCTGCTGCTATGGCTAATTTCTTCTTACTCCAAATGAACTGATTTCCTGAACGCTCTATCAGGGCTTTAGACAGAGAATTAATACAGCGTATCTGGTAAGAGGAAGAGGATAAAGCATGAGAGAGAGCGCAATAGGCAGATGAAGAGGAGGAGGAGGAGGACAAGGAGAAAGGAGTAGGAGGAGAATTTGGGGGGGAAAAGGGGGAGAAAGAGGTGGAGGAAGACTACAGTGCAGTGTGTGATGTGAGCAAGAGGAGGGTGTATTTCCGCAATGTGAAGAGATCCCTAACGGAGGTTTGAAGCAGAAAAATGAGACAGAAGAGGGAGGAAAAAAAAGAAAGAAGGGAGAGGGTGCATTCAAGGACAGAGAGGGACGGTTGAGGAGGAAGAGGAGGAGAAACGAGGAAGAGCAGACCTTGAAAGAGAAATGAGAGACGAGGACAGTGGGGGTATATTGAAGCTGTGCGGCTGGGGGGTAAAGAGGACTGATGGTGGAGCGGTTTCCTGAGGAAATACCAGAGACTCTCTCAGACACGAGCTACTGTACTGACTGCAGCCCTGCTCAACACATTTCTATTCACACTGTATTCTAGGTAACTCGTGTTCAGGTTACGGACTTACTGAGGATAAGCTATTTATGGATTATTATGAATAAACATTACCTTACCAAAAAGAAACATACCCCCTGGAGATCAGACGTGTACATCACTGAACTGGAGAACAGTTTATAGACCTACAGGGCCCACTGTACTTAAATGGCCACTGAGCAAGGCACAAAAGCCATAACTGCACTGAACTCTAGTAATGCTTATTAAAAAATATTTACAGAAAAAAAACAAGCTACTCGGAGCTCTGTAATGGACTCATCGTGTGGCCTAATTTGCCTGCGTTTTTTGAATTCTACAACAGAGGATGATAATTACATTTGTGACAATCTCTCCCATGTGCCAGAACAATGGGATGCAGGGTGTTGATGCCCAGAAGTGTGAGAGTCTGTTCCTCTCCACCAGTGCACTGATCGACAATTTCACGGCTGATGAATTCCTCCACCGAGACGGTAAACACCATCAAAACTCTTTTTTCACACTCATGCCTTCAAAGTGATATGAGGAGGATGACGATGACTTAAGGAGGGACGGAGGCCGGATGTGAAACAGCAGAAGAAGGCGATACGCTACCTGACAGCGCGCCTTCATGTAATACTGACTGAGTAAACTGATTTGGAAATAATGAAAATTGCTGGTTGGTTTTTTTGACCTGAACATGATGACACACACATGCTATACTAGCTGCTCCTGTGCGGCTGTACTTAGCCATAGTGGTGCTTTGAGCTAAATGCTAACATGCTCATAATGACGTGACGTTTAGCAGGTATAACGAATATATTCACCATCTTAGTTTAGCCCGTAGCACACTAACATTTGCTAATTAGCACAAAAGACAAAGTACAGCTGAAGCAGATGGGAGGCAATTTTGCAAAATTCGGTCATAAACCACAGTTTTGTGTGGCGGAGCAAAAAGGAAAACATCAGGGGATCACAGGAGATGAAAGGATTCATCCTCTGGGGATCATGACTGACTGCACAAAATTTCAAGGCAACCCATAAAATAATAAGTTGGGATATTTCAGTCTGGATCAAAGTGGCGATCGACCAACATTTCGATGCACAGAGCCACGCAGCTACAGCAGTTTGAGCGCTGCTTCTTTTAATTAAAGAAACAACTGTGGCACAAGATCCCTTTGACATTTTGCTCAGGGGTCTGACAGTGGACGCAGACATTAAAGCCGTGCAGCTGCTGGACAGATGTGTCGCCTGTTAATACTGCTTGACCGTAGATCAAATAAACAGCCCGGGCCGTTCTAGTGTGAAGGACAGTAGCCTAAAAACCATAATATGCTTTGATTTGACATCTTTTGGTCCTCTAGCCTGGTGTCACAACACAAAAGGATCACAGCCTAGTCTGTTAGCTAACTTACAAAAGCATAACAAGGCAGGACTTGGCTCTATCAGCTCAGCACAGCCCCACTGTGACTAAATGTGATATAGCGTGGTTTCTGTAGGGGGCTCATTTCTTAATCATTTCAGAAAATCAAAGCAACACAAGGAATCACATGCCTTTCCCCCCTTTAGCATCTCCCCTGCGTCCACGCCTGTTCTAAGGCACCCAACTGGCTTATTCTTATTACCTAAATACATAAAGGCTACCTACTACAGCTTTATTGTGTGCTAGACACCTCTTTAAAGAACACTAGCTGTGTCTGAAACATGTCTAGCTCGAACAGAGACGCCGGCTGTGATCTTGTCAGACCTTGGGGAGACGAAGCATCGAAAGAAGTGAATGAATTGATTGCACCAGCAGACACAGAGCTGTTTCCATTCGTCTACACATAATAAAACCTCAGTGCCTTATAACCACTGGCCAAGCGTCAGGGCATGTGTGGCGTTATTTAAACAACGCTGTGTTTCCGTCCTCGGTGTCAGGACCCCAACTTGGGACTGAAAGCAGTCCGTCAATATTCAGGCTTTGGCTTTTTCCTGCTCAGTGACCCAGCTCACTGAGCTGTAGTCGGCTGTCAGACTCACACAGACAAAACGCACACAGACAAACGCAAAGCATGTAAATATTTCAGTGTTTTTACATTTCTTAGAAAAGGAGACTTCGTGGTACTGGAACGAGAGAGAATTAACACAGAGAGGGACCGGAATGAAAAAAGAAAACTTGGCAGAGAGGATTGAATGGGACAAAATAAAAGAATGAATTAAGCAATGCTGCATGCATCTCCTCCTCTCGCTCTGCTCCCACCTCCCTGTTCTCCCCTTCTTCCTCACATGTGGTCTCACCCATAGCAGCACGCCCTTCCTTTGTGCATCGCTCTCTCGTCTGTGTGCATTTGTGAGCCTCTAACTAATACGTAGCTGATTTTTGTAACAATTTTCATATGGCGATACCACAGTTGTGCAAACCTTGACAGCTAAAAGCAAAACATTCTTCCCGCCTGAACAAGGTCATTTGTCTTCTGTTGCTACACTGTTAATGCAGGTGAACAGCCAATGCAGTGGCCAACCAGAGGCCAAGCTACCCTTCATTCAGGCTTATTCCTAGCAAGCTGTGTCACTCTACGAGGGGTTATTAGAGGGGGAAAATGCATCATGTTAAGACTGAATAAAGTACAAACCAATGCTATGAAAGGAGCGGACTGTTGGTTGCATATTTGTTTAAAAAGGTCTCAAAGAGCAACGTGGCACACTATCTCTGTGCATTAGCACAACGTTATTCAAAGGAAAGTGTTTAAAATCTGCTCAGTCGACTGTGAACCCACCGAATGAGAAAATGTGAGGAGTGAAGTAGCGTAAACAATCAAGACCTCTAAAAGAGCAGCAGCGAGGGAGTGAGGAGACAACAGCTCATTACAGCACAATTTAGTGACTGGACTGTTTACGCAGCTTTAGGATGGAACAGAATAATTATAATGTATTAAGTCTTTATTTGTCTGATAGTTGGCAACTAATCTCAGAAAGAAACATATTTCAATTAAATTTAAACTGATTAGATTGTGATGCAGATCACACGTCCATGTGGTTTATTTTATACAGCGCTTTATGTTTTTCTTTTACTCAACCGTTAAAAGAAAAGAGCTGAAACAATTCTTCTATTAATCAATTAGCCAATCAGAAGAAAAATGTGGTTAACATTACACATGCTTACTGAAGCAAAACATTTTCTGGCCTCAGCTTTTTTTTTAATTGAATTTTTTGGGGTTTATTTTGTTGGTTGGACAAGACAAGATATCCTTAAGACCTTTTTATTTTTAGATTTCAGAACCTGTGATGAACATTTTATAGAGTAATCAAAAAAAATAATCCACAGATTAATTTCTAATGAACTACTACTCCCTACATGAGAAACAAAATTCCTCAGTACAACACACTACCTACCCACACTACCGGTACTTGACTTCAGCCGTCTTCAACTAGTTGAAATATTTAGTTTTTGATATTCTGTACCGTTTTCCTAGAACTGTCTAGCCGCAACTTTTGTATTAGTGACTAAATTTAGACGCCATGTGCACAAATCAAGTGCACAAGTGGTGGATTTCATCAACGTGGTGCTATAGCAGCGTGATAAATTAAAATCATTACTCAGTGGTCATGAGTTGTACTTGACATTTTGCACAAGGAAAAGAAGTATTCCCTTCAATACTTTCCACTTTATAGTCAAAGTTGAGCGGTTTATGCAGCATTGAGAGAGAACACAATTACAAATGGAAAAAATAAATTTCTGTAATACAAGAAGGAATGTCTCCCTTTTCTTGACTCTATAATTGCGTATATTTCTTAAAATATCAGTTAAATGGGATTCATATGAAGAAAGTGTGTGTGCATATCAAGTACTTGTGAGAGGTACAGTGTGTTTTTCCACCTGCAGAGAGAGTAAACACCACTGTGTGACACCTTGTCATATTGGTCATGGTTGAATACACACACAGGCACACACACACACACACACACACACACACACACACACACACACACACACACACACACACACACACACACACACACACACACACACACACACACACACACACACACACACACACACACACACACACACACACACACACACACACACACACACACACACGTGTCTTGCTGTGCTCACGAGGGTGATTGTCACCATATCACAGGGGTAGCATCTGACCTACACACAAACTCCCCCTTTTAGTCTGCCTCCCTCTCCTCCCCCCCCCTTTTCTCAGTATCACCAATTCTTCATCCCTTCTTTTCCCCTCATTAGTGTTCATTCCCCGCATCACTCTTTCCCCCCTTCTCCCTCCATCTCTCTCCACTCAGAAGTAGGGCACAGTGGCTCGACTGTTTATAGCAATGCAGCTGCAAGCAGGGGGGAGAGAGGGAGAGAGAGAGAGAGAGAGAGAGAGAGAGAGAGAGAGAGAGAGAGAAAACACAGGAGGGAGGAAGAGAAACAGAGAGGAGCAGGAAGAGAGGGCACACAGTAAAATGTGTACAGGCAGGCCAGTTTAATATTTCTTTACAGTAATAAAAGAGCACACATGCACGCACACACACACACAACCTTTTTTTTCCTTCAGAATCACCATTTAAGCCAGTGTCAAAGTCTCCATTTATGACAGCATGATCAAGATGTTATATACATAAACACACAGTGTACCTGCCACAAATCATTGGCTGATCTTATTACCTTGTATCCCCGTTTAATCATTAATCCAACTAACAGGTTAGCAGCAGTGATAATGTGAAATTACTGTACATTTCTACCTTTAATTAACAGCAAAAAATATATATTTTACATAAAATACATAAACTAAAATTTGTAGTTGTAGTTTGCTTGTTTGAATTAAAAACAAAAACGGTTTCCTGGTAGTTGCACGAGGGGCAGATTTTCTATTGGTTCAAGTATCTAAATAAGATCAATTTCAATTTCTAGAATTTGCTAGAATGAAAACTGGGACAAACAAATAACAAATCCAATTTACTCCAGCAGACAGTACAGCGGAAACTCTAGTTTTCTATCTCTACCCACTGAATCCTTCCTTCTCACATAGCTAATCCATACCACACTCACCATGTCAGTCTGAGAGTAATAACAGGATAACTAACTTGCACTTATGGATGTGAAGATAATCATCTTCTCGAACGAGGCTGTGTATCTTTTAACAATAATATCAGAGTAGTAAGTAAGTAATAACAGTGTTCGAGTCAATCAACATGTACTAGCACCAAAACTGAATTGTACATTCATCCAAAACCCAAATTAACCCCCACTACGGCTTCTGCAGAACAATGAGAGAGAACTCGCTGCTTAAAGCTGTAATCAAACCGCAAGCTGCATCAGTAATTATCCTGAGGAGCTCATTTCATTTCATATGAGCCGAAGCAGAGCAGACGGTCTCCACTATCGCTATCACTGTCATCTTGTACGCCTTTACTTTGCTCCTTTATTTATCCGTTTTAATCTTCCTTAAACTGACCGCTGATGTTGTGTAACAACACGTGTTAGATAACATCAAACAAAACACATCCAGTAAAGGTTGTGGTTGTAGAGATGTGGCGATATCTAGCTAATCTGTGCCACATGGTTATGTACAAAAGGAAAGTGGTATGATAATCCAGAAGGAGTTGTTTATAAGTCATTTTAAAGTCCCTCTCCACTCATTGCTACTTCACTTGGATGTGTGAGCTTCAATGACAAGAATGATGTATGCGTAGCTTCTGACATCCAAAGACTGTTTGCACACTCATCTGTTGAAGGAGGAAAGTTTCTCTGTACTCACTTTAAATCAGTTATTCAATTTAAAACCTCTTCCTAGAGCAGGATTTTGTGACATCACAACCAGTTTGAGAGCCAATCATTGTTCAATATGGGACTTACCCAAGCATGGTGTGATGTGTGTGAAGCTCTTCCAGTGCACATACACTGAGAAGAAGACTTTTTACTGACGCAGGAGACATCTTGTGTCCAGCAGTTAAACTTATGAAATGAACAATATATGCACACTCATAGATTATCAATTGTCCAATGATACAGAAGTAACAGATGTAATTTTAAACATTTTAATACAGAAATTTAATGTTTTTGTGTAAAAACCATATCAGACAAAAATTATTATTAAAAGGCAAATTATTTCTATATAATTTAAAACATGTCTGGAGGGAATCTTAAAGCTTTGGGGCCATTCTGCGTAAATGCTGATGGAACACAGTAAGAACTAATAAAGAAAGTGGAAGGGGTACTCAGCACATACACAAAAGTATGCCACTAATAAATCATCACAAATAAAGAAATGACTACTTTATCATACTGTCAGACTGAGGACACTAACACTGCATCAAGTTACTTTGCACCTTCCTCTGTTTAGTTCTCCATTAATAATTCTTCATTAAAAGAACACTGAGTATGATTTAAAGGTATCCTGTGGAGTTTTATGACCACTAGTGGCGCTATGGAGTAACAAATTTGAGTGAATCCCCTGTTTTGTTTGTAGCGTGCACACAAGGATGTACACGTAGACACAGTACACAACCTGCCACCTCATGTTACTCTGCAGATCGACAGCTGGAGCCAGCGATGCATCAATAAAGGCAGCGAAGAAGAAGAAAACCACAAGCTAGCAAACATAGATGTAAACAATGCATGGTTTGAAATATTTTTTTTTAAATTGGCTTTGCAAATGTTTTATGAGGGTTTGTTAGACCTCAAGAATACACACAATGTGTTCTGGTGAAAAACACTGAAAGTAAACACACTTTTAGTTTGTTTTTAAGAAAACTCCTAAGAGCACCTTTAAGTGTTTAATGCCTGGAGGTCTTAGTCAGATCTAACCAGTCCAAGGTTTAAGAACATAAAATACTTTAAATTAACTACTGAGAGTTGATATTTGCAGTAAGAGGACTGTAAGAAGACACATGAGTAACTATTAACAAGGCAATTATTTCATCTTGTTGCAGGAGCTCATAAATCATAAGCCAGACAGAGCCACTAAGCAATGAGAGATTAATTATACAGCTGGAATATGACTAATACATACACATACATAATACTAGAGTGCACACAAAGAGACTTGCATGGTCACCTCTCTCACCCTAATACTCCTTTGCTCATCTGTAGGTCACAGATGATCATGGATGCAGGCAGATGACACAAAGCGACACACACACACACACACACACACACACACACACACCTATATAGTATATTCCTACATGCATACAGTCCCTACAAACGGACAGCACCACTGAGTATATTAATCCAATTGGTTTCTCCAACAACACACACCCACGCATAAAGACAGGAGCAGGAGACACTTACTGATTTTCTCCTCCGCTTGGGAGAACGGGAAGCAGCACAGTTGACCCATGGCGCCTCCTTCCCTCTCCTCCTGTTCCCCTCTCCCTGATGTTCCCCCTCTTTTTTCCTCTTCCCCTTCTTCTAAGACAAAGATATGGAGCAAGAGTCCTGCTTCTCCCCCTGTCTCTCCCACTCTTTATCTCCCTCTCTCCCCTTCTGTGTCACTCTCCCTCCCTCCCCCCCCTCGAAGGACAAATGCACCCGGTGACGATGGAGCCAACAAAAAAACCCTCCCTTTCCCTCCGTGCAGCCCGAGGAAGACCGAGCAAGTCAGCAGACGATGAAAAAATGAACGACTGGCTCCTTGCTCGCGCTCTACTTTGCACTGACACAAGGAGGAGGGGTGTGTGTGTGTGTGTCAGAGAGAGAGAGAGAGAGAGAGAGAGAGAGAGAGAGAGAGAGAGAGAGAGAGAGAGAGAGAGAGAGAGAGAGAGAGCGAGCGAGCGAGAGAGAGAGAGAGAGAGAGAGAGAGAGACGGAGGGTGAAAGAAAGAAGAGAATGGGAGAGCTGGAGTGTGTGTGTATGAGACAAAAAGAGTAATTTTTTTAGGTGTGTGCGGAGGGGAAAGTGGAGGAGGGATATGTAAAAGATAGAAGGTGTGTGTGTGTGTGTGTGTGTGTGTGTGTGTGTGTGTGTGTGTGTGTGTGTGTGTGTGTGTGTGTGTTAATGTCTGCGTATGTGTGGCTGAAAGGGGACAGAGGAGGAGGGGTGTGTTGTGTGAGCAAGCTTAAGTGTATATTCAAGAAAGAGAAAGAGTGAGCATGCTTACGAGTGTGGCAAGTGTGTGGAAGAGGAAAAGGGAGCAGTATATATGAGGAGACAGCAGACACTACCCTCTCTCTGTGTGTGTGTGTGTGTGTGTGTGTGTGTGTGTGTGTGTGTGTGTGTGTGTGGTGTGGAGGGGGAGGGGGGCTCCAGACTCCACCTCCCCTCGTCACCAAAGCTTGAATAATGGTTGTTGAATAGCTGGCACAGCTGCTGCCTGCTACTGCATGTATCTGTTTTATTTATGAGAACTGTAATGGTATTTTGTGTCAGCCAAGTATTCTAAAAGGAGTAATAATAATAAAAATCTATCAAAATTAATTTTTTTTAAAATAAATCAATTTCGAGGTTAAAGCAACTACATGGAACTTTATTTTGTCTTGATTTTTCTATTATTGTTTGCAAGATGCAAACCAATGAGGTAACTTGTAAAATGTGTAAAATTAATAGTTGAGAAAGTTATCAACATTAATATTATGTCTTCATAATAATAAGCCAACAGCAGGTTTTAGCTCAGATACATTATGTTACATTATAAGCCATTTGTACTAAAGTAATATCCACTGTGATTTTGAGGGGAATCTGACCCGGTGACTGGCATTAACAACAACTACACAGAAACAGTCTTCTCACTAATGGACTTGTTTGTTTATGTAGGTCATATAGAGGCAGCAGTATAAAACTGAGACTGTTTCATAACCAGTTTAAACTACTTTTTTGTAGCACAAAGTAAAGATGGGTATCCCTAGGTGAGGGTCGAGGGAATATGGAGACGCGTAGATTGTGAGCAGTTTCACATTTATATTCAGGTGATTTCATATCATCTTGTATTCTGCAGTCATTCATAAAATGCTGCAAATGTAATGAATAATAGATAACACAATGTGTTATTCACCTCCTGAACCTAGCTGAGCTCGACCCGATGGTGTCAGGCTGTCACGCTGTTATTTCTTTAATTCCACCTGCCTCGAATGAGCTTTGGTTTCTTTTTAGTGTTACTCCTCCAAAACCTTTCATCTTCTTAGCTTGCTGTCAAAGCCTGAAAATAAAGACAATTATTTGGCAACACTTAATAATCAATTAATCAATTATTACAACATATTGTAGACTAATTAATTGTTAATGACAACAATCGTCAGCTGCAGTCTTGATTATTTTTATTCTATTATTTGTATAAAATAAGTGATTCCTAAGACTGACAGCAGGATCAGGGCTGATGCCTGGCAGATACAGAATATTTCAGTGTTTTAGTGCAGCCATACTCTCTGTATGCTCATAACTGACTATTCCTGGTTAGTTTTTCTCATTCTCATCATTAATTGAATATATCACCATACCTCAATCAATGCTTAATCCCACTGCATGACGTTGGCAGCATCGCTGGATATTTGCATAGTGAGTCTCAGTGTCTGCACTGCACTTTGATGTAGTGGCCTGAAACGAGCGCTCACAGTCGGAGCTCGGTGTAGTCTGGCAGTGTGAGTTGTTAGCACTGATTGAAAGCTCTATTCTGACAGAGCAAAGCAAAAAAAAAAAAGGGCTAAGAGTCAAACATACCACCAGGCTCTTTGAAGTTCCTGAGCATGAAAGAAATGGAGTTTGCACTGATTAGCAAATGTAGCAAGACGAGTTTAGTTTGATGTGAAATGGAGTAAATTTGTTCTTCCACAGTGTCAATTCAATTTTATTTTTTTGTAAAGCAGCAATTCATAACAAAAGTTATCTCAGGACACTTTTCAAATAGAGCAGGTCTAGACTGTACTCCTTATAAAATAATTTACAGAGACCCAACAGTTCCCACCATGAGCAAGCACTTGGCGACGGTAGCAAGGTAAAAACTTCCTTTTAAGAGGCAGAAACCTAGGGCAGACCCCGGCTCTAGGTGGATGGCCGTCTGCCTCGACCACGATACAACTCATAAACTCAAATCAACCACGTGTAACAATGAAGACAAAAAACGTGTTACTACCCAGTGCCAATGCAAAGCTATTTCATTTGCTTTGCTAATTAAAATGTTGCGATACTGCAGGCTAGGTGTGCAGAAAACACAATCAGGAAATCCCTGATCCCTATGACACTTCCTCTGTGGAAATTCACACTTAATTCAAAACTGTGGGCTGCTGAAGAAAATGCACCCATATAACTCTACTACTCTAAGGCTACTTTCCAGCTCTGCATGCCAACCTGCTCTCTGCAACTATCAGCAACAAAATCTGATATTCTAAAATTTAAAATGTAAAGAAAAGTTATTCATAAGATGCTTGTTCTGTTGCAATGTGTAACTCGACGTAAAATGATGAGGCTGAAGGTAGAAAAGTGATCGAAAAAAATGCTTTTCAACCATAAGGATACGGTTCAAGCCCTCTCGACAGCACCCTTCAGCAGCTCTGCTGATGAGCCCTTGAGTGCAAAACTCAATCTCCACCATTTCCAGGGAGGCTTTTTTTGTTGCTGCATGTGCACCACCCTGAAGGTGAGGCCTAGTTAAAAACACATCTCTACTCCTCAGAGTTAATGGAGGATTACAAACAAGGGGTAAGGGGATGTGAGTGTGAAGAGATGGAAGATGTTGACACACACACACACACACACACACACACACACACACACACACACACACACACACACACACACACACACACACACACACACACACACACACACACACACACACACAAGCACACCACATACATTGTATTGCATTATGCACTGACCTCAGCTGTGTGAGTACACAGTGGAGCCCTGTCTCCAACAGCAGCATTCAAATCACAGCTGCCACTTTACACACACACACACGCACACGCACACACACACACACACACACACACACACACACACACACACACACACACACACACACACACACACACACACACACACAGCTGTGATGACTGCTATTTGTAGGGCTTAAGTGTTGTCATTGACAAGGCCAAATTGCTATTGAGTGTCAGCTGTACTGTTCCCATATGTGTACATGAACACATCATACCCCGCATACACACAGACATAATCCAATTGATCTGTGCTTTTTAATGGTTGGTACCATCAGGTTATTATTAGTATCTAAAACCATTAATCACAACCAGGTAGAAATGACATGTTGATTATTAAAGCACATAAAGAACATGTCATTTATGGATGTATTAATTCTCTCTATCTGTACATATTTCTTTCCTGTAACTACAAGACAGCTTGAGGGCAAATCAACACAATGGAAATGTATGTTATATGCAGTAACGTGCAGGTTTGTGAGTACCTGTGTAAGAGCCACATTCAGCACATTTTCAAAGCAGAGAGGCAGAGAGAGAGAGAGAGAGAGAGAGAGAGAGAGAGAGAGAGAGAGAGAGAGAGAGAGAGAGAGAGAGAGAGAGAGAGAGAGAGAGAGAGAGATGACTAAAGAAACACTGCAACAGTGTTGACTTTGTTTAGCTGAAGGTCGACTCCGTGCCTCAGTACTCAGTCACAAGACAGGTTATGTACATAAAGAGAATAAGACAACTGCATGCTGCAGATAACAGGGACTTCAGTCTGCTGCGTGATATGGCCTACTGTTTATCATAATACTAATAATTGACTGTAGTCAGGCAAACGCAAATGCACAAAAGAAAAACATCCAATGCACACACCATGAACAAGCACAAAAACAAGTGCCTGATAATAATGTTAAGCCTGTGTGTGACATGCCTACCATTTTAGCATTTATACTACAACAATTAAACAGGCACAGCCACACAGTGCCACGTGTCCAGCAGTTTTGCTACATATGATATGTATTTAGTGCTGGTATAAACACCTGGTAAAGTATTTTACTATTCCAAATATACATGTGTGGTAAAGCTATAGGAAACCCCTCAGTGTTCTTACTGTTCTTGCTCATTGCTCCCCTGCTGTATCTTTATTTCTTGGTTCAAACCATTGACAGTACGGTTCAAACGTTCAGCTCTCAGGAGTTAAAAATGCGTTGGTTCCACTGTTGGTATTTTGCGGTGCTCAGGAACATGGGATTTTTTTCCCCAATTGAATTATGAATTGGCCCTACCATTAAATTACCTGGCCAGCTAGAACACCATTCATATTTTAATTATAGCTGTACCTTTGGGTGGAAAAAAATATAATTTTAAAGCCTGATTGCTTCTCTAATTGCCTCTCTCTGTCTCTCTCACACACAATGAAAACTACAGGCCTTGTCATGCTGTTCACTGGTTTATTGCGTTCAACTGATTTAGTAAATCTAATGTGAAGCTGCATTTTTCCCTCGTGCTCCGTCAGCATTTACTCACACTCCAGTGGACAAGCTGACCATTCAGTTAATTGTTGGGTTGAATGCAACTGCTCTGTGGTATTTTTATTTGCTCATCCAGACTGTTCAGGTTATTAAAGCTTCTCTGAATCAATCCTACAGTTCACGGCTGTGGGGGTTTTCTGTTATGTTCACTGCTGTGGGTTTGTATTTCTGCAACAGCTTGAGGTTGTTTGCATTCTGGACATAGACTTCTTAATTTTATTTCCTAATTGAAACGTTTTTAATGGCAATCAGATTTGAATCAGAAAAGACTAAACTATGGTCATTTAAGGGTTATTAAGTTTAACAGGAAATTTACAGATCCGAAAAAGACATTTTTCTAGATCAAGCTTCCTAAAAAAACTGGTTGATTTCCAAAGTTACAGTTTTCACATGCTGCAGCAAAACAAAAGTTCTTCTCATCCAAGTAAATCTTCAAAATTATCAACACTAAAATAAAATGTTTAGAGACAGTCAGGCAGAGAAACAAAGGGAGTTAAACATTTTCCAAAAACAGAAAACCTGAGGGACATTTCTCCCTTTCTAAACCCTTATCCAATCTTTCTCCGTCTGTCGCTGTACTTTACTATTATTCCTCTCCCTTTCTTTCCATCACACCGTCTGACACTGTCTTTGCTTGACCCATGTCGGCCTCCTTGCCCCTGCCTTTAATATCAAACTAATGTCACCTTCACTCAGACTCTCAATTTTTTCTCTCGCCGTCTGTCTGGCCATCCTATCTGCTGTTCTCATCCTTGCTATCTGTTTAATTCTACTGCTTCTGCTATCCCATTCTCCTCTCCTCTGTCTCTCCTTTCTCTTGCCATACTCATTTATCATTGTTGTTTAATCTCACTTATTCCTTGCTCTATCCTCTTCAATCTCCAAAGTCCCTCCATCCTCCTAGCTGCGCAGTCAATGCTGCTTTCGTTTCTCCTTCTTCCCTTGTCTGCCTCTTTCTTTCTTCTCTCATCTGCTTAATCTCACTCCAGCCCTTCTCCTATCCTCTTAACATTCACTACTGCAAGCACTAAGATGCAAGGTATTTACTGTTTGCTGTTAGTGAAGATTCAGACACCAACATGCGATAACATACTGGCATACTACGCATAAGGTTTATTATTCTTGCTTTACCAATATTTGAAAAGAGACACAGAAGACTACAAGTTTGACCCAGACCAATCCTAACTTGCCATCTTTCAGGGTCCAAATAGAGTAGATTGGGAAGGAGAGTCTAGGGACCGACTTCTCCGTTCACCTGGTAGCACCACAAAAGTCCCAGCCAGTACTGATACATGTGCCTGGTAGAACATCCCTTTCTCTTACTTCAACAACAACATCTTCTAGAAGTTGTCAAAGGCATGTTGGCCTTTATTTTGGGACGTCATGAAGGCAGTTTCAGATGCTGTAGTGGTTGTCTTTTACCGTGACACGACACAGGATAAACCAAACAACTGCCAAACCTGTCGGGCCATTATCTGGTCGATATCTTGTAGTCTGACAAGTAAATACGGTCTTAACGATATGACATGAATGTGGCATAAGCAGGACAACATACATCTAAGGATAGACTGTTGGATTACCATTAATATTTCTTGCCCTCAGCTGTGTTAAATTGTTGAAGTGATGAAATTTCTAAAAGGTTCAATCATGTGAAAATGCAATGCTGCTGTGGTATGAGATGGATATATGCAATACTACAACAAAGGCCATATTCAGATGCTCTCTAATGAATTAGGAATGTGGATGCCTGCTCACTCTAATGAATTACAGAAAAGAGAAAGAGGGTGAGTGGGAGGATAAGGAAGAGCGATGAGGGAGTTTGAGAGTCTATTCAGTACAATTAATTATTAGAAACAGAGCTAGTAGTGATGATCATTCCATGAGGAACGCCTTAAAGAAATAAGAATATATATTTATATTTCAGGCTGACCACTTTTGGTTTGTATTCATTTTTGTCCCCATGGTCCCAAAAGACATACTTGGTGGCCCTCGTATAACAAGCTTAAAGAAACGCTATTGGGAATTCAAAGTGAAGAGAAAAAAGGGGAAGAAAATGCAAATGACCTGCTGAGTCACAAGAAATAATAGTTTATTTATCCAATTTTCCCCAGCCATGTTACTTTTAATATTCAAGTCTTTTCAGTATCAATATTATTTTTATCATAAGGATTTTAGATATTAGTTGAGTGACCAAAAAATAAATAACTATCCATCGAGTTCATTGACTGCATTTTGACATCAATTCTGTTATTTTCTTTAGCCCATTGACTGTGTTTAGTGTATTTTATCTGAATGAATTCAACCATCTCCAACTGGACATGATAGTGTCTATAAGTTTTTATATTACATTTTACATTTAAGGCCCCAATAATCCCCAAATACTATTCCTCAATATCAGTCTTAATGCATCAGTTAACGGATTCAATATTTCACCATGAAGAAATTAGTCCACTTACATGGAAATGAGCAAATTGCGTCATCTGGCACTCGCGGCTGGCGACTGGAAAATGAGTGCTGCCAAAGACTCGTTTTATAGGAAAAAGCAAAGCAGCACAGTGTGTACAGAAGTGAGTGACCTTATCTCAATGAAATACCAAAGGGTCACAGATCAACAAACCACCTTCATCTGTCCACGTGTGCAAGCTGTTTGAGTCGGTGTGCTTCTGTATGCATATATTTATGCCTGTGTAGATGTGTTTCCGTACTGTATGTAAAGCTGTGGGTGAGTGTGTTGTACCGTAAATACCAATAGGCCGTGACAGGAGCTATACCTACCAGTCTACTGAGTATTACCTCAACTTTACAGGCCGACTGGAAATGTCACACTGACCATTTATGTGTGTATGTAAGAACACAAACAAGTAAAGCCATGACATTTTGGAATTTCTCTCTCAACCTTTTTTTTTCCTTTGGCCTTTCAACTACCCATTTTTTGCATCGTTTCAGGCTAACTGAAAGGAGTTTAAACATTACTTACTTTTTTTCCCCCAACAAGGACCTTCTGAAGTGACATGACAAGTATGGTGACTTGTCACGGAGCAGAAAACAGCAAGGACCGATTATCTATCTCTTAAACACTCATTTATTTAAATACCTCCGTTCTTCTGCTTACATTAACATCACAATCCATCAGAGCAGTGTGGAAAAAGAATGAGAAGAGATTTAGTGTGTGTTTTTGTTCTAATAAACTTTGTCCCGAGTTATAAACATTCATCCATCGGTTTAAACAGAAGTGGACAGGGCAACACAATATTTTATGCCATTTTTTCTTCTTCTTCTCTAGTATATAGAACAGAGGGGAGAGGAAAAAAAACATGAAAGCAGGAAGGAGAACAACATGTGACAAAGGTTGCAAGCCTAATGTAGTACCAGTGTTATTCCATTAGGTTACAGACATTAAAGCGGCTATAATGATATTTTTATATTAATGTCAAAGTGGTTGCTTGTAGTGATTCATCTACAGAGAATTACCACCTAAATCTGCAGCTGCCCTTGGCTTTACAGAGTTTTATAGTGAGTTTAAACCCTATTAACTCTCAAAGCGTAGTTTTCAGAAGACACATTTAAAACATGAACACAGTGGAGAGTTTAGCAGCTAAAGAGAGATATTTCCCTCTGGGGTTAATAGAGAGCAAAAATAGCGCTAAAAGAGAGTTAATATTGGACTAACATTCATCAGGTGTCCAAAACACAACTCTGAGACAAAAGACGATAATGTTGCTACATGACAGCTGGATGTATAAATAAACAACTGTTTGCTAACAAGTTTGCTATATTAATTTAAAAGGTGGCGATATGTCTTGATTTGAATTCCCCCAAGTTGGCAAGTTTTATTTTGTTTTTGAAATGTGATCACAAATAGCAATTTAATGTATTTACAGTCTGTAATTAGTATTTATTGTTAGTGGCCAGGACAGGATTACAATGACCTTTGTGCATTAAATGTAATCCAGGGTTACTGTTTGTAATTTTATGATAACAGCCTCACTCTGTTCATGTAAAACCAAATCAGTTTGTTTGGCTGCACTGTAAACAGATACACCAGCCGCTCTTTTCTTCACCCTTTCCTCTGACTGTCCTTATATTCTGGCTTCCTCCCCCATCCCCACACAAACACACTATTGGGTTTTGTATTACAGGCTCAGTTGTGGATTATGTTGTACTGTGGATTATGGGATTAACACACACACACACACACACACACACACACACACACACACACACACACACACACACACACACACACACACACACACACACAGTCACTGACCACTGTACACCAACAGAAAAAGCACACTGAACCTCAGAGGAACCGTGTGAGCAACAGGAATGTAGAGCAGGTTAGACCCAGCAAGAATCAATTCAACCAGGAGATATCACTTTCTCTGGTGTAATTTACACAGGGTGATATCATATAAAGCAGCAGTATTAAACTCTGTGGTACTATCTAGAGGATACATGAAACTATTTCTTCCAAGTCTACCAACCCCACATACAGTCCATATTTGATTAGGAATACAATATCTAATGTATGACGTTATTCTTATTCAATAATTTATAAGTAATCTAGATGTTGACAAAAGTATGCAATAGCTGCCCCCTAATTTCAATTATTCATGTTATTAGTGAATTATTAGTTATCTCTCAGTTGAATTTGTTGAATTGTTGACTAAGGAGTCAATTCTTTATTCCCTGCTGCATCAATGTCTACATTGAGTAATAAGAATGCTGAGTAATTGCTTACCTATAGAGAGCAATGCCATCCAACTAAGTGTTAAGTACTGTTCACTGTGGCTTTACACTACAGAAATGTACAGCTCTACCATTCATAAACCACAGGTATTCAGACTGATTCATGTGTTCTCCTATCTTCCCTGCAGCCACTGTTTTCAGGTCATGAAAAATGTCTTCAATCTAACAACTTTAAACCTACTGTATGCTTTGGAAGTTGTCCGTGCTAGTTTGTTGACATATTCTTCTGCAGTACAGCTGGCTAAACTGGCACTACCAGTTTCTCTTCAAGTTGTTATAAGTGTTGTAATTATTAGGTCAGTTACCTGATTATCTAAAAATACATCTAGGATATTGGGATGTGAAGGTCTAACCTTGCCTCACCCCTCCATATAGATGTCTGTCATGTCAATAAAGTGTCCCAGTGCCCCAACACCTCTGTGCATGTGCGTCAGTGAGCTCTAATACTCAATTTATCCTGCATTAATTTAGTAACATGCTGTGTGTGCAGGCCAGTGCCTCGGAAGAGCTAATGTTCAACCACCACCATCTGCCTCCAGCTGCAGTTCCTTTGATGGTCACTAGATGTTGTCTCCAAGAACAATCTTAATGAAGAACTAAATTCAAAAAGCACAAACTTCCAAAAAGTACGATGCAACTTTTGCAGAAAGGCAAACGCTGTGGCTACTGCAGGATAATCTCACATTTAATTTCCTTTCATTTTCCAAGATTCTCTTGAGTCATTTGCTTTAAATACATCATCATTAGGTGACCTGACTGAGAGCGAGTGGAATGGGACCACATGCAGGTTTCTTTTACTTTGTGATTATGCCATTAAAAGAGAAGGGAAGAGCCAAGTTAGAAAACTGACTTAACAATGTCAACTACACAACAATATTTATCTAAGGTTGCAAACAAGCTACTGGTAACACCAGACCAAAAACAAGTGGAGGGTGTATTTTATTTCTTACAAATGGTGGATGGTGGATTCTTTTAAATTTAAATAGTTGTTATTTAAAAAGCTTATGTAACTTTTAGGCTTGCAGCAGACACAAACTTTATTTGTACAAACAGAGAGCATTATAACTCAGTATTTAGCGCCACGCTGTGTGCTGTGAACAGTGCACTATAATATCAGAGAAGTGAATGCAGAGCTCAGTTTTACCTCTCATGCATTTTAAATATGTATGTATTGTTGTGAAAAACACTTGACAAAAACACAAGCTTTTTGAGGATGAGAAGTGTGAGGTAAACATCCCCCTGCTCTGTCTGTCACTCCCACACACACTCTTTGTCTTGCACAGACAACCCAGTGATCCACAAAACATTGTGACAGCCTAGTTCCACTCATGCTGACAGCGCCACACACACACACACACACACACATTAGTGCATCTACTTGACAGTGGGACTTGGGGAGTACCTGTCAATCCATTATAAACTGTATATGTGAATGTTTGCCTGTGCTCATATGCACTTGGAGGTATACACTAATCCTGTTCATGATAACAATGTGATAATTAATGAATGTATGTGTGGTTATTGGTGATCCTGAACAACAAATGCAATAAATAACCAGTTTTCTTCTCAATAAGATTTAAAAATGGCACATAGCCCATGTCTCAATATTATAAAAGTACTCCAATTACAGAATACTTAGCCAATTTTAAGCTATAAAAAGGCACAACATCAAGCTTTCTTTTTGCTAAAGCTGGCATAACAATATTTGTTTGTGTTTGTCTGTTGGTTTATAGGGTTGTGGTCATCAGAAGGCTGATTTAAATATAACCACAGACTATTACTTCAAAGCAGGAATCTTCAAATTGGACTATAATGCAGCAGATGCAATCACTGATTTCATGTCATTGCACAGTTCTAAAAAGATAATATGGTTCCTGTTTTCTCACATTTTCACCAAAAAAAAAAGCTCCCGACCTTGAAAAAGCCACCATTTTCCCTCCAATCTTACTGCACCATGTTATACTACTGGCAAGTTATTTTAGAAGCAGCAGGCTATTTTCCTTAGAGCAAAGATTCATTAGGTTTTATTTTATTCTCGTACGCTTCATGCATCCTTCTTACCTTAAAAAAATGTACCTATCTATTTTCCCCTGCATGCCTTGAATCATGACAAAACAGTCTAAATTATTAAATTATATTACAAACAACGATTTGACATCTCTTCCAGACACTTGCCATTAGGAAACTGTACATAGAGCATTTGCCATTACCACTGCTAATCAATCTTGGCTTACAACAGTCACAAAGCTCCACACTTGTTGCGTCTCACATCTGCTGTGACAAAGCTGGATGAGATGCTGTGTAACAAAGATTGGCTGCTCAAAATATGATTCTGACCAATTGTTTTACCTGTGGACATATAAAACTGATATATTCATAAAATAATCCTCTAAAAGCCTGTTTTATTTTAGAGGTAAAATGCTCTCTGTTCGCTCCGGGTAAGCCTCCAGCATTCGATAATCGACTGACACTAGGAGCACATCGATACTGCCTGTCTGGCTTCATCCCAAGTCCCACAGTGATCAACAGTGCCATCTGGAGTTCATGTAAGGCTACAAAGCAACATCAACTAACCAATAACAAGCGTTTGGCAGCACAGATGACACAAACCTGGTCATTATATTTTTCAACATTTGGTCTGATGTGCATCATATTTTAAAACACAGAGAGTGACACTAAACACAACAACCAGAATGTGTGTTTTTACTTCTGACAACACAGTCAGAAAACAGTCAGAATAAATCTACTAGGTTTACATTAAATTATAACAAAAAGGGGACAATGTTCTCTATGCTTCACAACTATTATATACCTCAGGAAAAGCACATCAGAAGATATATACATGTTCCACTCACACAACTGTTTCTAACCTATTTAGGCCATCAGCATTGCATTCATTCATTAACAGCTAGAGCTACTATTCAACAACACTGCAAGCGTTTAAAAGAACTGGCAGGGTGATAAACTGGGCATGCACGTCTAAAATGGAAATGAGCTCTTCAGTATCCCCATGGTGTTTTATTGGGCCAGTTTGTCTCCTTTTAGCCTTCGTTAAGCACATTTAGACTGATGGTGTTACTTTACAAAAACATACTCAATAAAACTGGCCTCCCAGTCACACCACCAGTTAACTGGTAGGAAAAAGTTATATTGATATTTGCCACATGAACAACCTTTCCAAAGTTATTTTCAAAACTACACCATTTTTAGATATCTTACTGAATGATAAAATCAGCAACAGAAAGTAATAAAAACATAGATTAAAAAACAAAACAAAACAACAGTTACTGCAATGTATTACTATTAAATATGCTGCTGCAAGCACAGCTATGGTAACAAATTAGTATGAGAAAGTCATTGTCCTGCATGTGAGCAGAGGGCGCCCTCTGGTGGCTCAATAATACACAAACACAATTAGGCTCTGTGCGTGCTTGTGCGTACTAACCAAGCTGTAGTGAAGTCTCAGTATGGTAATATCCATCTTGTTGCTTCTTTTTCAACATGGAACAAAGGTCCACTCGCTCAACTGTCTGGTCTCCAAAAAACCTGAGTGTGGTAGTGAGAACAGACAAAGGGACAGTTAGAATAGTGCGAGACACAGAGGAGTACGCTGATGCCTCCAGCAGACATTAAAAGGCAGATGTCAGTCATTATAACCACTCGATGACAACAATCACTCAAATTAATTAAAAGTGACAACCAAATTAGAATATACTGGGCCAATGTGTCCATCCTAAAAACTACAAAAGTGGAAACAAAACATTATGCAGCATGGTGCTGTTCAAATAAAATTGTTGTACATTTGAAGTGCAAAGAAAAGTATGCGGTCTTAAACTATATTAAATCATGATACAAAATTGTCTGTTTTATCGTTACTATATATTGCCTAAAAATATTATACTTATATGTACAGTAAGCATGCAGTATGGAGACAATACATTTCACAATGTGTCACAGCACTTATTGCAGAGTACTGACCCCAAACAAGTATTATTTCTTATATTAAAAACCAATCACCTACTTGTTTGTATAGTTGGAGTAGAGGGCTGGGTCCACACGCTTTATACCCTGAGAGACACAAAGGGAAAATGCGGTTTAAATCATGTTTATTATATGAATTGTTTATTAATGAATGTGCACATCCTCAAAAGGATGTGCACATTAATTCTACACACACACACACACACACACACACACACACACACACACACACACACACACACACACACACACACACACACACACACACACACACACACACACACACACAGAAAGAAATATACACACAGACTGATGGAAGACAAGAATGCCGCCTGGGAGACGCCAGGCAGGATGAGATGTCATCAGGTGTCAAAGGAAAAAAAAAAAGTGTCTCTCCACTCCTGACCACTGCTTCTCTGTCTGTCCACTCACCCCTTCACCCCCTAATCCTTCTTATTTATATTCTTATCGACAGATGTTCCAATTCTGTACCATTTTTTCCTTTACGATATGATTGGTGTCACTGTTATGTGGCCTGGCTCAGGTTAGGCCATTCGTCAGAGTAGGGTAGGACTTCGCTATCCTGGGGGAAAAGTGCTGCAAAGTAGCAGTGTCCGGTAAATTACGTGGTATTGGACCCTTATACACCTTTCTTTTAAGTTCATAAACTCTAAAATTATATACATACAAATTTCTTTTTAAATACTACAGCAGGCGTGTTGTTCCCACTAGTAGTTTTGGCAGGAGGAATAATTTCGCAACTATTGGATGACACATTTAATTTCACAGCCACTGAGAGGATGTGAGGGGAATAAAAATGGTGGTTGGTGACAGAGGAGTAACACTGCAGCTGTTTGGCAGTTCTGTCAAAAGTCAGTTGTTACAAGAAAGTAATATAATTGCGACTGCATATGAAAGCACAATTGCGGTGAGTAATACAATGCAAATCTATGCTGACACTGTTCATTAAAAACAAAACCATGCTGTGCAAGTGCAACTTTGTGGTTTTATTTTCTAACTTTTATTTATTCTGTAACTACAGCGATGTTGAACATAACATTGAATTTTAATGACTTCATCACCACTAGGTCTTTAAGTTAGAAAATCAATTACTATTACTAACGACTAACTGTTATATGCGTAGGAAAAAACAAACAGTTAAAAGAAGGTTTATTGATGAGACACTGTATTTCTTTTACCTTAGACAGTTAGGCCTTAGCACGACCTAAAGCAAGTAGTAATGATACTTAAATTACACTGGCAATGACATACTTGTATAAGATAATTAAGACCTAATTACAATCAAATATTGGCAGTAAAAGGTTATGCTGGACTGATAATCGAGTTTTTTAAAGTTGATACTGGCCAACAACAGTATGCTACTATCACTCCGCACTATATAGGTATATACGCTATTGTAATGACCTAACTCTACCCAGAATGTGTTTGTGTAAGCACATGTGTGTGTATACCTGGGATCGTAGTTTTGACGCTCTAGACAGCTTCATAATGGTGAGGTGGGGTTCAAACCCACGATTGTCTCCTTGTAGAAGACCCTGTTCCTCAAAATGGCTCCGCAACAACTCTGCAACACACATACGCAAAGTTTTAAAAAAAAAACACAGGTTTACAAGCAACTATTTAATAAGGCCAAAGAGAGATGCCGTCAGTTCATAATGTTATCATTTAAAGAAGAAATGCGTATGCGGTACACCCACCTCTATGTCCTCCCAATGAACCACCTCAAATCCTCTTTATGGACTTTTGTAAAAGCCAGAACAGAGGACACAAATAGTGCAGACACAGATGGCAGGGAATGTGTGTCAAAAGATGGAACAAAAAGCTTTTTGCTCGTGTACCATTTGACCACGCAGATAAAGACAGATGACATAAACAAGGGCACGAACACATAGACGACCTGCAAGGACAGACACACAGGGACAAAAGACGCACACGCCAACTGATGAGGTTTAGAGGGAAACCACAGGGGTATTTTTAGACGTGGAGCCTTACATAGAGGGAAAGGTTAGTAGATAATCAATAACGGTGGTGGAGGGAGCAGACGAGAGGACTGGAGAGGCTGACTTCCTGCCTTATTATTTTGCTTTGCCAACAGTAAAAACATGGACTTTCTATGTGTTATCTTCTGTTGCTGCTGATTCATTTTTTTTCGTGTCAGGAATATAAATAAAACTCTGTGAATGGATGAAACTACTTGGCACAGTTACTTGTGAAGTAACGAATATCAACACTTATTATACTACACTCCAAAGCCACTACTGTCCTTCACTTCTAAACATTTAATAATAGATATACAAGGTAATACTTTCAACACAGTTTAAAAACTATACACTAACTACACTGAGGTAAGGCCTCTCTAATCATTTTATAAAATGCATTAGCAAGGGGTAAAAACTACTGTGTTAGGTATCACAGCAAGCAAAATAAGTTTGAATACTTAATTATGTAGGAAAAAGTAAAGGCATACTGTAAGGTAATTGGATAGCTGCAATGATTAGTCGATCCATGCTATCAATTAGTTGTTAAGTATTAAATTAACTGCCCACTATTATTTAAAGAAATATGAATATCTTTGATTTGTGGACAAAACAAGACATTTGAGGACGTCACCTTGGGCTTCGGGAAACAGTGACCAACATTTTCCACCATTTTCTGACATATTACGGACCAAACAACTGACTCAAGAAAATGATTGGTGGATTAATCTGCAATGACAAAAATCATTACTTGCCAAAAATGTTTCATAAATGTTCATTTATACAGAAGCATATGGATCTGACGCCCACTGCAAAAACTTGTTTGCTGTTTTGAAGCAGATATGTATTTTATTATTTTAAGGAGTGTTTGACAAGTGCTGACCTGCAGCCGCCGTTTAACAGGTCACACAGGTGGTCAGACTATATTAAAGTGTTACTTTGTTTTTGCCTGTTTTAAAGCCTAACTAGTGCCACACTTTACCACCCAAACGTCAAGATTAAATGAGTAATTGAGCAAAACTAATACTTTCTCAACACACTTCACTGCTTGCTGAAGCCCACACTTAACGGTTAGGGTTGGTTGTGTATGACTTGGTCAATTAAGGAGGGTCTGCCTCTTTTTATGTCAGCTAATATGCGCAGTTTGATGGAGTCGCGTAAATCCAGATCTTAAAAATGTGATGCTGCGTGTTATATATGTCACACCCTCCATCACTACCACGCCCTCTTCTGGTCATTTAGTATGAAAAGCTCATCACTGCATCCTAATTTCTTCACTGACAAAAACATTTCATGCAACTCCAATTAACTCTTTAAGATAAGCTGAGGCAATTATGTAGAACCTGGACTCTTGTGGCTCCATCTCTCCCTCAAAAGATTAATTTATTGCATTTGTATTAAACCCCAAGATTAAATGACTTTTGGGATCCGTGTCAGCTTGGCCATCACTAATATGTCAAATGTGATATTTACTTAGATCTGAGCAGTTAATAAACTGAATGAACTGCTAGGAAATCACACAGAATCCAAACATGCTGCTTCAATACTATATACATGTATCATATAGCACCTTCTGGATCACGTACACATTAATCAGCAAAAGTCCCTCATTTCCTGTTGTGACAAATGCACATGTGTCATTTCAGAAATCACTGCATATTTTGAGATATTTAGAGTGGGAATGGACCGTATTAAGCGTATGTGAGCTCATTTACTTTGTGTACGTGTGTGTTGGTGTTGCAAGAGCAATGGAGCCGGAATCCTCTTAGAAATGGTGGCTTAATGTTGTTGCCAACACAAAAACATACAGGCAAATGCTTCTGCACACACTCCCACACATGCACAAAGATGCAAAGGGACAAATATAAGAAAATAAATGAAGACATATCAAATGTGCAGACCTGGCTACACATACACACACACACACACAGATTGCAGGGAACAGAAAGGAAAGAAAGACAGAGGGGACACAGAAAATCACACAAATACTATATTATTTGACCAAATCCAGTTTGATGGTTTAAGAAACAGGATGTGGGTGCACTGAATATCAAATCAGTGCAAGTGGTGAGCTATTGAATAACTAGATCTTACATCCATCAGGAGACCATATGTTTTTATGAGTTTTATTTTTTTAATCAAAACCACATTTTTACATACTGCGTGTAGTGCATGGTCCCACTGCAGGGCCTAATGGCATAATTTAACTGGGCTTCCACAGGAATGCCCACCCAAATTTGGCACATTTGCCATTTATTTCTAGAATTCTACTGTTTAACCTGCTCTCCAGTTCACTTCAGAACAAAAGTCAGACTTAGATCACCTATGACTGAGACTGTGAGAGTTTGTCAGTTTACCAATAACAACTCCCCAGAATATATCCTACAATCCCTTAGGTCTAATCTGTGACCTCCCATTACAAAGCCCCCACGACAGCAGCCATCCACCCAGTAAAAGTGTCTTTAAGAAAGACAACAAATCCTCCAATCAGCTGCAAGGCACCTCAGCTGACCACCAAGTTCACATGTCCCTCCACGGGGACACAAAAGAGAAGCTACTGTATCATATTATCATCCTCTAATGAAATGTATCCCCAGCATGAGAAGCCATTAGAAAACTACAAGATGAACAAAAATGGAATCCAATAATTACAGAAGTGTTGATGAGGACAGAAGAAGACAGAAAGGACAAAATGACGAAGAGTGAAAAGCTAGAAATCTGCCACTGACCTGCCAGACTGTCCAGTGTGTGTCTGTGCTGTCCGGGGGCCAGTCCGACAAACACCACCTCCTTCCTGAAATGACCGATCCCTGAGAAGGGCAGCACCAGATCCCGCCCACCCAGCAGCTCAACCAATGACGGCTTGACCTGAGCCAGCACGGCTGCCGCCCTGAAAGGAAATATACACATGAATATGCACAACACACACACACACACACACACACACACACACACACACCAATTCACGACTTAATCCCCCCTCTCTCTCTTCCTCTCATATTATATAATCTAGTCATTATTAATGACACAATCTTCTGCTAGATGTAGATTAAACATCAGTTCCCCTGCTGCATTGGGTGGTGACATGAAAAAGCTCTGGTCATATCGAAGCACATTCTGATGAAATGTTAGGATGGTAACTTGGTAGCATTCTTTTCCTCATTTATAATACTAGTTTGGCAATGTCTGTCATTAGGTGGGCCATTGTACCACTACAAATAAAAACAATGATGATTAACTTGGGGGACAATATAACTATTTACATCAAAAAACAAATGGGATGAAATGTATGTAAGAAAACATCCTTCAACAGCGTTATTAAGGCCCATTATTGAGAGACCTTCCAACCAGTTTTCCTGGAAGTGCTGAGACGAAGAGATAAGCAGTATCTAACGAGAATGCTGTGTAATTAGTCACTACAGAACACCGCATCCCTGTCTTCAAGCTGTAACATTAGTCTGTACGTTCACTACTGCAACAAACACAAGCTTTGTTGGGCTATCTGATCCGTCTGATGTTGTGATATTGTCATCACAGAAACTGAATGGGAGAGCATGAGAAAATATGATTGCTGACAGTAAACTAATTTGAGGGGTACTCTGTTTGATTGAAGTTCAATATTTTAGCTGTAGTGTGGGTTATATCCTGTGAGAGCAATAAGGAAAATGGAGAAACCAGGACAAAAGAGAGATTCTGTCACAGATTAGACCCAATCGGTCACTGTAGAAATATAATGTACAGAATGGGTCTGTCTGTGCATGTACTGGATGACTGTGTACATCAGTGGAGGGACAAATCAATATCGCAATATATATTGTCATCTGCGCTCACTTTTATTGATCAGCACCAGTAGGCCATAAGAATAAAATTTGGCATTTAACTATTCACATATGTTCCTGTTGTTGTTTGTGTTATGGCTTAAATTCTAAGCAATTTGGTACACACGGTTTCATCTCAGCTGACCTAAAAAATCATAAGACTGAAAGGTCGATCAGCATGAATCTTGATTTTTGAAAAACAAAAAAAATAAAATAAACATAATCTGGCTAATTACATGAGAGATTTTCCTCTTCAGTTACACAGATAGTCATGTTTTGTATACAACTGTCTTTCAATGCATTTTGTGTCAAGGAATTACCCATGTTGCGATGTCACTATTATTAAAAAAATATTGTGATGCTATGAGAACTTAAGAACTTATCTTAAGTGTTACCAGTGATACTAATTAAGGCTCTGTTCCATTTAGTGCAGCAGAGCCTTTCCACTGAGCCAACATGCACAATAGCAGCACCCTGACTCTGTTTGACCTGAATGAACAGAACCTTAATTAGTCTCACACCTGGGTTTACCCTATTATTAAATGTGAAAAATGGCTGCTGTGAATTGTTGTTAATGTTATTAGTAACACCTGTGCTTTTCCTGCTATCGCAAGTCAAAATGCTGTGAAAACATTTGGCATTATTTTACTGTACTGTAGCTTCTAACATTTAAAATTTCCCAAATTCATCCCAAAAGTGCCGAAGCCACAATTACTGACTGCAGGTATCTTTCCATTTTTTGAGTTATTAATGTTATACATTTCTACTGTAGTTTGTGTTTGATAAGTCATAGGTAACTTCATTTCAGGGGTGTGACAGTGTGTATGAATATTACCGAGCCAATCAGGGACTGATGTGTGTGGTTGTGTTTATGTGGGCACATGCATCCACTCACAGATCCACTTGCTCCTGATTGGCGAGATGAGTGACTAATAGCGTGATGTGGAGAGTCGGGACAGGGATCATGGCTTTGGCCAGTCGGGGCTCCTGCTGAAGCACCGTCTCTTGGACCTCGGCCACAGCTGAACTGATCTGTCATTGGACAAAATTGACCTGACCATCAGTTACAATAAGGAAGATGCTCACCACCACTCCTTTCCTTACGAGAACTGGTCGTGGTGAGGAGGAGGTTCAAAGGAGGAGAAACTAGGGCAACTTCTGCAGTTCAACATCACAGATGAGGCATCAATAGATGACGACCATGGGTTAAATCGATGTCCAATCAGAGGAGCTTTAAGGTTGGTCAATAAGCATCTGCCAGGTAGTTGAATCTTGAAGGTTTTTTCCATAAAAGATTTTCTCCCAGTATAGATTGAGCTACACTGACCACTGAATTCATCAATAGTCTGGAGAGAACAGATGAAAGTCTTCTCCTCCCTTTGAGGGTGTCTGAAACAAGTTCTCTTATCTTCTCCACTATTGTTAACCCACAAGGAGTCAGTCATTAGTTCCCTGCTCCACCTTTTTTTCTTGAATGATCACATTTTGTAGTTTTAAGCTAATTTACAACAAGCAAACATAAAAGTTGAGTCAAACTCATATTTATTTATAATTTCACATAATTATATATGGTAGCTATTAGAGCTGAAACAATTACAAGATTAATTACTTAATTAATCATTTGACTGAAAATAAAAAATATCTGATGAATAAATGGGGTACAATGTGCACAAACTCCAGAGGGATCCTTAAAGTACACAAGTAAGTGAACGGTACAGTAATTCTTTACCTGTGTGTTAGTGATGGGGATGGAGACAAAATAGTTGGGCCGCTGGCTCTCTTTCTTTTTCTTCTTCTTCTCTGCATCCTCTTCACTGTCCACTCGCCCTCCACTGTCTCCCCTCTTCCTCTTCCTCTTCTTCTGGGTTGACTCTTGGCTGGGGACTGGAAAGAAAGGGCAGCTCACCATAGTGACCTACACTTTGCTGACATTTTATGAAGTACACTGAAGTAAACTACTGCAGTCTAATACAACAGTCCTGTAACAAATCGTACCATCATGAAGGTATACATTTACTACATACACAGACAATAAAAAACACATCTGGCACGTGTGCGATAGGTGGAGGCACAACTTTGTTAGTGAGTAAATCAGACCTGCTGCCTTTAACCTTGTACAGGGAGTTATAAAAAATACTAACTTTTAATTCAAAGAACCATTAAAAAATCATGTTAAGAATATACACACATCCTAGCTCTTTCCATGTGGTGGGGCTGGTCAGAGAAAACGGAAGCTCTGACATTAAATTGTCTGAAGTATCAGCCGACTTGAGCTTTTTCTTCTTCTCCCTCCTCATCTTCCTCTTTGTGTTCTTCTCACTTGATGCTGCTGAAGAAAATAAATACATTACAATAACACAAAAGCACACAATGGAGAGCATTCATACACATGGGGTATGTGCACAGGTGATGGGCCTGGTTCAAGAACACAATAAACCTCCTTACTTGCTGCCTGTGGTTATGCCTCCTTATTCCTTTAAAATATTGGTGGTAAGTTCACCAAAAACTGTGACAGATCCTGTGGTAACACTTCTTTATGAGGATGAGTTGTACTAAGGTATACCTAAAGCAGCAAAATATTAGTGGAGCAACATAATAAATTGTTTAACTGATGTTTAGTTAAGGAGAGAAAATATACAGGAGAAATATGTGTTTGCCTGTCTCTACTGTTTGTCATGCTGTCAGTACACCTGAGTTTTTGTTTTGTTGCCACATGAACAGCAAGCGCAATTATGTATGCCAATTTTAAATTGTGTGTGAACTATAGATGGATGGATGATATTGACGCTTCAGAGGTTGATTCACTCCTGTGAAGGGAACTGTTTCAATACATTTTATCTGAGCTTGTGTCAAATGGAGAACACTGTGACGTCCAAAGCTTCAAACAGCACTGGTGCTTCAGAAGGTGCTTCAATGAGTTAGCGAGTTTTGAAAGTTTTTAACTTAATCCATGTCACAGACATTACTGAGACAGAAAGAGAGGACATAACTGAGAAATACTGTGATATACAGTAGAAAGACACAATCTTAAATATAGAAAGATAGGCTAATTTAAAGGATATTACTATTCTCTATTCTACAATCACATATTGTGACTCATGTCCAATAAAAGTCACATCACATGGTGTTATTGTGCCTTAGTCTTGAGGGGCTTTTGGAAGTCCCCAGATGTCACAGTACTGGCTTTGTTTGGAATATAAAGCTACAAATCTTTTTCGAAAACAAATAAAAAAAAGAAGCCCTAAAGCTTCATGCAGCTTCATCCACCCATCACCAGTGTAAACTCCATCCAGTGTATCCATCCATCCACCCAGTACAAAGTGGCACTGTGTTAACTGAAACAGCTCAACAAATGGTGAATTAATGTTTGTCAGAATCTGAGCTGTACTCACCTGACACTGTGGAAACTCCAGTCTCCTCTTGCTGGACCTCCATGCTGACTGTCTGCACCGGACCTGAAACCATCATCGTCTTCTTCTTCTTCTTCTTCTTCAGCTCCTCACTTTCTGTCTGACTCTCCTGTCCAACCACACCTTTACCACCACCACCACCCTCATCATCTTCATCATCATCCTCCTCCTCCTCCTCTAAGGAAACCGCAGTGGCCTCTTTGCCATAGGAGATATTGGCTGCCTGCATATCACACACTGCTAGCTGACAGAGACAGGAATCATATAACCAGGTCACCACAATCACCAGCACGTTGTATTTAGTAGGAAACTGAGGTGAGGACAACAAGACTTTTTTTTTAACTTTAATTTCATTACCTTAAGTCTGAACCGGTGTGCAGACAGCTTAAGCGCGCTCACGTTACTGACGTTATTAGTAGAAATGGGACGCAGCCTCCGCACTGATACTTCACTGGCAGACAAAAACTTCTGTAAACCAAAAAACTTCTGTAAACCAACACTTTCTGAACACGTCGACCGGATCGGACTCAACAGGACGCGGCCGATGAGCATGACACACAAACTTTAGCTAACGTGCAACCGACGTAAACAGCAGGCTCACTGAACAGAGGTTACAGCTAACTACCGAAAAAATAAGAGAATATACGCCTACAAGTCTCGTCGGAATAGTTACCGATGAGAAACCTCCAGAGACGGACTTTGCCCCACTGTAGCTAACACCTGTTGAAATGAATCAAACATCAGAACATCTGTGGAGCTGTTAGCTAACTGTTAGCTCGCTGTCGCTCACAGAGTTGAACAGCTAATTAGCCAAACTAACCGGGACATCATTTTGATAAGTTGTCATTACGTTGTGTGTGCAGGAAGTTCCCTGGCGGAAGTCATTGTAAAAAAATAAATAAATAAACAAACAAATAACGGAAAATAACAGTTAGCTCCACGGCACGCGCTAAATTAGAATGCCGACCGGAAGCTGCTTCTGTTTGTAAACAATGTCAAACTTCCGGCCTGGTTTTTCAGAGCAAAAGAGCTTTTCACTTACCAGGATAAAAGCATCAGGCACTTGACCTATTAAACGTTATTATTAACTTGAATAATGAATCAGTTGTTTTGGTGAATGTAATAAATTTAATCCAATAGGTGGGGCTGTATTTAGACACCTTGGAGTCAACGAGAGGAATCATTATATCATTTCTGTGTGTGGTCACATATGATGCTATTTAAACAGATTAAAATATTTTAAAAAGGACTATATACAAAATGATTAGACCCATACTTGCAGTTTATTTAAAGTATTCGGGATGTTAATCATCACACCTTATATGCTTTCTGCAACCAGATTTTACAATAAGGTACAGACAAATTTCCCATTCATGCTTTATCTTTATTTTTTACATCAGTTGTTAAGTATCTGTCCAAGATAAATAAACAACCCTTTGGCTAGTTACTGGGCTTTGTGGCCTTTGCACTCTTTTATCACTTACTGTAGTTTCAAGTCTTAATATATATTTAAAAAAAAACAAGAAATTGTTAATATCATCATTAGAATAGAAAGGAAATTACAAAGATCAACAGCAGCACAACAGTCAAGGCTGTGTGTACACTCATTGCTTGTTTTCATTACAAAGCACAAATCTATTGCACACAATCAACATGTACAGTGTTTTTGTAGTGAATGGAGAACTGAACACATTTGATTAAAGGAATTTTATTATAAGGTGGTTACATTTGAACTCACTTTAAACCAACATTCAAATGCTCAATTAAATTTTTTTCCTGTTATCTATAAAGTCTGACTGATATTTAAGAGGTTTTGAACAGAAAACACAAGTTATATGATATAGCTTTAGAAATTCAATAGTTGGTCAAGTGTGCAGAATGTGGTAATAAGCTATGTGTGCCCATCATTAACATGAAGACCACTTTCAGCAGCTGATTTAAATTTACCAACCAGAATAAAATGTTTTCTGCAAACAGTAAATAGTGTAAACTGATCAGTTTTGCTGCTTTATTTGCTGTTGATGTGATCTATTACATATTGTTTTACTTGTAATGCAAGCTGAAATAATACCATCATGACCAACCCCAACACTGCCAACTCTACTTATGCCCAAAAACATACTTGTAAAGACTGCTCCCACTTTCAGAAGCCTTGTTCTTGCTGCCATGTCTAACAGGAGTATTACCAGTCCTGCCACTTTCAGTGACCACACCCTGGGCATTTCCGAGCATTACATTATCTTCATGTGTTGGAGTTTTGTATTCCAGTAATTTCTTTCGTATATCAGAGACAGCCACATTATTTTCTTGACATATGAGCAATCCATTCCTTGTCTCATGGTAGAAAGCATTAACACACAACACAACCTTAGGGTCATGAGACCATGTTCTCACAGGTGATATGTACTTGGGCTCACGTGAGTAGTTCATCACCACCAGAATGACAGGTTTATCATCTGTGGACAGTGAAAGAAAGGAGGCAGTATGAGATAGTGAGGATGGAAAACTGTAGCTTGGAGCTTAAAATTTAAATTAAAAAAATTCTAAGGACTGATCATGAATGATAATCCAAAGTTTTATATTGTAATTGTACCAAACAATTCTCTTTTAACAATACATATATATCTTGATAACTTTAATTTTATAAGTAAAAAACATGTAATTCCAAGCTCGCAGAATGAAAACTGAAGATTAAAACTAATTATATGCAATTACCATTTCCACCTTTTCATTACCTTTGACATCACTCATGGCTGCATCAACATCCGCCCCAATGCGTGAGCTGATTGGGCAGAAGACGATGTTGATCTGGTGATCCAAACTGTTGTTAACAAACTGAACCTGATCGCAAACTTGATCCTCCAACACTTTCTCCATCAGCTGTGCATGGGCACCCAAGGTTCTACCACTGACAACTGTCCGGTAGGTCACTGTGGCTATAGAAAAAAAATTATTGTGTAACTAACACAGATTTATATATTTAATACATACATACATTTATAAATTATAAACAGTAATCTCTTATTACAACCACTATCATAACACTAAAATAGATTGTGTACAATATTGCTATGAGGAATGTTATTAGTTATCACTTCTCTTTAGGATACTAGCACATCTAAGAGGCTCCAGGAGAGACATCAACCTACCTTTCAACTGCTGAGTGTGAGCAGAAAATTGCGGTACTCAAACAAATGAAGCACATTAATGGTGCTGCTGTTGTAAACATTAACAAACATTAACATGAGAAAATAGTATTTCACTCTTGGAAGGGGAAGAAAGTTAGCTTTACCAGGAGGTGTTGGTGGAAGGCCAAGAGTTGGGGAAGAGTACAAACCACCAGCGGCTGAGGTTCCCGTAGAGTCTGTTGCACAAAATAACATAAATGCACTTACTGACTCCAAAACTTACAGCATATGATTTCAAAATCAGCTCATAAACATGTCATAAAAGTGTGAAGAGGAAGAAAAAGAGGTTTACCTTGTGGTCCATATGAACAGCCACCAGTTTGAGTGATGGGTGAGGTACTTGTGCTTGGAAATGAGCCTGTTAGGTACAATGGCATAATGCAATTACTGACCCAAAATATTATAAAGTGGATTAACTTAACATCTTAATGTAGGACATTCGTGAATACAGAATGAATACACTAAATTGGTAGACAGATGTTTACCCTGCAAGCAGAAGGCCACGGTCTGTCTAAACGCAAAGTTCACATACTAGCCTTTGCCAGAGCTTTTGACTGTATCCAACAGCCTTCTCAGGCACAGTACACAACTTCAGTCATGGTAAGTGCTATGTGGCTAGATGTTGTCACAGCAGTGGGTTTTGAAATGACATCTCAGAAGTTACATTTGCTGAATAAGGCAGTCGGATATAGTGGAAAGCTCAGGAAAAAAAGAACAAAATCCCTTCACTGTAAGCTGAAGTAGGCTTCCCCATGTTAAGGCTTTGAATCTGCTTTTGATTTATCAGATTAAAGGTTCAGTTTCCTCATCCTCCTGTTTTCTCTTTCTTATGCACTTAGATATTAAAATAAAAAAAAACTGCATTATAACCTTTGTTAGGTTCTTGATCTGGCTGATCTGTGCTTAATTCTTCCAGAAGACCAATGTGAGCATCAAGGAAACCCTGGACATTATTCATCTGGGTCTTCATGTCCTTCAGGATTCGGAGGTAATCAGCCAAGACCCCATTGCTAGTTAGAGCCGCTGAAGGGAGAGAATCAGGTTGTGTGTGTTAGAATTTGGGTGACGATATACAACATATATCACACCAACACGGTCCAAAAAACACAAAGCAGAATAGCTTTCAAATGTGAAATTAAGAGTAGCTGCAAGCAAGGCTGTACATACCTCTGAAAGATTCAAGTGGGATGAAAGCTTTCAGTTCACTTATAAGCTCATCAGTTGGCTTCTGAAACAAAAATATTCTATTTCAGAATAATCCTCATGGAGCATTTGACGTGTACATTGTACAACTCAAGGTAACTATTTTCTATCTATGTTATTTATCAGTTTCAATCTCATTCTAATCAGTATTAGACATTTTAACCTGTTAGCTCACCTGTTCGTGTATTATTTTGAAGATGCTCCTTCTCAGTTTGAAGTTCTTAGATCCAGGAAACAGCTCAGTCAGTTCTTCTCGAGTCAGTGACTGGATATCCAGGTCAGTGCGTACATCTGCGTCTGCAACAAGAGGTTTGGTGTTCAATCACTGGGAACATTTCGGTTGACGATAACGAACGCAGCAAGATTTGGTGGTGGAAGAAGTATTCATATTAATTAAGTAAAAGTAACACTACTCCACCACAAGTAAAACTCCTGCATTCAAAACCCCACTCCAATCCAATAGGGGTTTAATTAGCTAAAAGGCAGAATGGGTACGATTTGTTGGTTGGTGTTTGTAAAACTTGGACCCTCCTTCCCAGCTCAGCAAGCACGATAGAAAGAGAGAGAGAGCAGCAGTGTATGAGCTTGAGAATGAAGGAAGGAATGAAGAGGAGGAATGAAGAGAAGGAGTGGCGTTAGTGAAAACAAAGCAGAGAATCAGATACATTTTTTATTTTAAATATTTTCTGGCCACACCTCTGCACAACCCTGCAGGAAGGTTTTGTGCAGAAGGGAAAGCTTCACTCTGCCTGCTGTGGCCTCTCAGCCCCGCCCTTGGTCAAACGGTGAACAGATTCACAGACCTGCAGCTCTTTATACATCCATGACACAGACAGAGAGTTAGTGGCTGGGGGCAAGAACCCAAGAAAATACAGGCAGAGGGCAGGGTCTCTGCAGATCTATGAGATCTATACATTGGTTTTAGGAAAATCCCACACATTCTGGCTTTGAAAATAAAAGTCACCAACTTTGGACTTTGTTTTCTCTGGACAGGAAGGGTATAAAATAATTGTAATCTGAAAACTCACTAGTAACTAAAGCTGTCAGACAAGTGTAACAGTGAGTAGAAAGTACAATATTTGACTCTGAGATGTAGTGGAGTACAAGTACAAAGTAGCATAGTACCTCATAGTACATCAGTGCCTCAAAGCTGTACTAGTCTACAGTACTTGAGTAAATGTACTCAGTTACATTTCAGCACAACAATTCTGTTTACCAGATAAAGTATTCTTTTTCTGTGTTTATGAAACTGAACCCACACTTTCTGTTTGATACACTGTTTGATACGGCCACTTACCTTCCAATACCTTGGCTGCTGATTGGTTGGTACGCCTTATTTTCAGCAGTAAAACTGACATGACTTCACCTGTAAAGAGAGAAGACACAAACATAGAAAAAGGTTAAATTATTACATGTATTTCAACGTATGTTATAGCCTATGCTTGAGTGTATATATACGCAAGAGAAGGCGGTGGGAGGAAAGAGAAAGACAAACCTTTGAGCTGATCTTTAATAACAAACAGCTGCAGCCGCTATTACTCAAGTTAGCTGTCAATTATTTAACCAAAATAAAAGTATTGTAGATCGTATGTCTGCCCTATTGTACGATGGTAAAAATGAAACTCACAGTTTACGGTCAAGAGAAAGTGAAAGTAAAAAAAAAAAAATGGGTCGTTTCCTCACGTCATGACGTAGAGGACGCTTCAAACACTCATTGGTCGCCGCTCAGAAACTCACATTCACATTTTTAAAAGGTTCATTCAGCTGCTGTGACCTCCAGGCTGCCGCTGATCACAGATCCATTATTCTTCCAGGTCTGAGCCGGCATCATGTTTCAGTAACCCAGCCTGGTCATATTTTCTCTAGCAAAGCCAGTAGGGTGCAGCACTGCACCGCACTGCAACACCGCAACCTGCTGGAATACATGTAATTCAATATCAGATGAGCTTCAGTTACACACTTGTTGGCATTTTCTAAAGGGATATTCTTTGCTCTGTAGGGGTGTATCAATATTTTGGATACCAGTAGTGCTCAGTTTCAAGAATCAAGACGTTGTCTGAAATAAGAATCAGAGGACCGAAATCAGTTCATCAGTTTGCTGTTTTGTATATGATTTTCCGGGGGGTATTTTGAACATCTACTCTCAGCTCGTTAAACTTTCTGCTGCTTTTAAAGCGTTATTATTGAAGCCCAACCCAACTCCAGATGCTTTTATACACAATATCATAATCATTTAAATGAAAAAACTAAACAAAAAACACTTTTGGGCCATCTAGGCCAGAATTAACACTGATTACACTGACATTACATTATATTTGTCAATATATGTTAACATGTTGTAAGATCAAAATCAAGAACTCCCTTGATTCACTGTAAATGATGTGATAGAAAACAAAATCAGTCATTATTTCTTGCAGTGGTCAACTGATATGGGTTTTTCACTGGCTGATGCCGATATTTAGAGAGCAAGGCTGCCGATGGCCAATATATAATACAGATATCAAAGCAAAAAAAAACAAATCATGCATAATTTTATTTTGTCCTATAGTAAAATCATGCATATGTTTACAGGAGGATGCATTAGAATTACAGTACAACTTTTTCTCCACCTTTCCAAAACTCACAACAGCTTTCCACAGCAGCCACACTGACAAGGCTGACTGCAGATGTGTCTGAAGACATTTTTTTTGTCTATCGGCAGCGTGAGCGCAGACATTGGCCGAAGCAGATTATCTTAAAATGCCAAATAATCAGCCCGATTAATCGGTCTATCGCTAATTTCTTGTGTTGCAAGTTACAATCTCCTTGCTCTGCATCGTACATGTTGTGTGTGGGTATTTATGTTTCCTGCTTGCTTCTCTGCCAGCTTGGACAGCTACGGTCCCACCAGAAACCTTGGACAGTTCTCCCCTTAGACAAATTGTATGTTCTCTCTTTATAAATAAAGAGAAGTAAAGAAACCAAAAGCCGGTCTATGTGTTTGTCTGTTGTGTCCAATGTCATGCGACAGTTTGTCTGCAGGTGCTGGAAGCTGAGTCTAGCATTGGAGGCCTGTTGTCAGACTCTGACAGTAGGTGAAGTGTTTTTCCCTCCTGTGTCAGACTACCGTGTGCCTTTCTGCAGGGGGTGAGACAGCTCCTGGTGACTCTGCTTGGTCTCCTTTATGTATGATGGTGGAATAAAAGACAGTTTTGTGTGGATCTGACTGTGTAACATTATGCTGTCTGTGTAATGACACGCAGAGTCTGTTTGAGACTGTGAGAATATGTGACTACTCCTTCAGCTGCTTAAGACGGGCAGCTGAGATGGTTTCGATGTAAGATTAAGTCTTTTGAAGCCTCTTCAGTGGCATCTTTGAACAGAACACAGACATTAATTATGTCAATAGAAGGATTAAAGCTTTATTTGCGATGTGTACATCTGAAGTGTTTGGATATTTTCAGTCTTTTCATGTAATTGTTGGTTCGGTGTCCTTCACTATTTTTCCAAGCAGTTGCAAACTTTAGCCAGAAGATGGTAATCAGGTATCAGAAGTCCATCTGTTTGATTCAGCAAATGCAGGAGTCTTACTAGAGAAGTTTCAGGGGATGATTTGGCCTCCAGCCTAACTTTCAGATCATGCCAACTCTGCAGTGCATCAGCAGATTTAAGGATGGAGCCAACGGTTAACACAAACAGATGTCTCAGCCTTACTTGCTGGTCTCATTTACGACTATCAAGATTACATCAAACATGTTTGATTCTGAGTCAGTGAGTATAAGATGTATTTATAGAGCACTTTTCAAATCAAAAGCGCTTCACAATGAAAAGCATCCAGCATAAAATATCAAGCCAGCAGGATGGTAACAAACAACATTTAACAAAACAGAAACAACAAAAAGAGCAAATACTGAAGGAAGTCTGACAAGATTTTTTAATAATGAGATCAACACTTTTCCAAACCCAAGTTAAAAAGTTATTCAAACAAGGCAGCAAAAAACAATCAATAAATTATGAAATAGTTAGTAAAAAGAGATAAAAACCAGTAACTCAAGTAATCCAAGATCAATGCAAATAGATAAAAAAGGTGATTTGGGTCAGATACAATTTAAAAACTCATGTATAATCAAGATAAGCTAAAAGTATGTTTTAAAAAAATTTAATCTGGGCGTCTGGAACAGATAAAATACCTCAAACCACAGACTGATGGCAATGATACTAAAAGGTCAGAAACAAGAGGCCACAAAGAGCCTGAAAAAAATCTATTCTAAAAACTGCTGGCCAGAGTAAAGAGGTTTAAACAGGTGTGATGTGGTCAGGCGTCTTGGTGCTGGTTAAAAGCCAGACAGCTGACTTTGGTGCACTCTGTAGTCGATTGATAGAAGTAAAAAGGCTGTTGCCATAATCAAAGCATGAGGACATAAAAGCATGTAAAGAAAGAAAAGAAAGGCTCTGTGTCTTTAAAACTTAAAATTGATTGATTTTTAAATATTTCTAAGATAATAAAAACACAATTGAGCAAGCTTTTGTGGTCTGCTGCTTGAAACTTGAAACTATTGAACAAAACACCAAGATTTCTTGCAGAAGACTGCAGATATAAGATCTCCCTTCATTTTAAGCCAAGCTCTGAGAACATCCTGTTAGACGCTGGTTGTACACATAAAATCCTCTGCTTGCCCCATCATCTATTCTACAGTGCAGAGTTGATTTTGGATGCTGGAACACAAAGGTGAATGCAAAGCAAATTGACACAGGCAGAAATGTTTGTGTATGAGATTAGAATTTGACAGATCAACATATCAGACTCTTGTTTAGTTTGGATCTAGTCATGATAACAGGATTATATGCGCACTTCAGTTACTTTACTGAACAGCAGTGGAGTGAAACAGTAGCATCTAGGCAAATAATAAAACAGGTGTGGGTGTTTTCTCTGCCATAGTTCCCCATACAGGCAATACCTCCAGTCTTCTGGCAGCACCAACTAAAACAAAGGTGAGGAGACAAATGTTCTTCTAATAATTCCTTCAGGGAGGTGGGACTGAGTTGCAAGACAGTAAAACATCAGGAACTAAGGAACAGAAGATAAAACACACATTACCGAACCACACCAGTCGCTGTACTGGAGGGTTTTTAACAGGCGCAACCTTGTGAGTACTTTGTGTGTCTGTGTCATCAAGCCAAAATGTGGTCCTGGAGGCACATACTGTTGCGATAACTACCACAGAGGTGATTTTGAGCACTTTGCCAGGTGTTTATATCTCTGTGGACAGATTGTGTCAACACCTTAGCTTCACGATCGTGCAAGATGCAGTCGCAAAACTTTACAGGTGTGTAGTTGAGATCAAAATGAAATCAGAGATCCGACCCATAAGTACTCAGTACTCATGTCATAATGTAGTAATGACTACCAACTACAACCACAGAACATAAACATGTTGACAGGCTGGTGTGATCCCATTGCAAGATGGTCTTGTTTGTTTTGCTGCCAATTATTGCATAAAATACATCTAATTTGGGGGGAAAAATGTACTATACAGGGACAGTGCACATTAAATGAAATCCAAAAGATGATTTAAAATCTGCCTTATTAATAATATTGACATTCTCTACAATTATGCAAATTCGAGATTACAATTTCATCAGAGCTGCCAAAAAAGAAAAACTATGACTATGCAACAATTAGAGAAGAAATGCCTCTTCCTGTGTGTGCATACTGGAACGAGCAGATGTTGACCTTTGGATGTTTTACACAAAGAATGGAAAGACAGAGTCGAGAAGAAGAAATTCTTATGCATTTGTTTCTTTGATATGAATGGGGAATGAGATAAGGAAAGATGAGTCGATGCTGTTAAACAGGGACCCAATGATGCAACTCATGCTCCTTCACACCAGGAGTCTGATCTTTCCCTCTTAACACGCTCAATTATCGCAAAATGTGATTTTCTCTCAACTAGGCACAAGCAACATGTTAGATTAAAAGTCAGGGCTTTGTAGGCACACACACACACACACACACACACACACACACACACACACACACACACACACACACACACACACACTTGCTCACAGTCACAGACATTGCCCTCAGTTATTATGCATTCATAAATCAAAAGGTTGTGACGGGAATTAATCTAAAACGATGGTGAGTGTAAGTCACCGGATGCAAATATGACAGCTTTATTAGAAAACTAGATTGCTTGAATTTGTCTGAATTAATGTGACACTTTTTTTTGATTAAACACCCCCCCCCCCCGACACACACACACACACACACACACACACACACACACACACACACACACACACACACTCCCCTCGCTGACTGAGTTGGGGCTGAAGGGGGAGGTGAAATAGGCAACAGCAGAAAAAAAGAGGTGGTTCATGCTCCCAACACAGCAAAACTTTTTAATTATCTTTAAGTATGTTTATAGAATGAGCAGAAATAATTCATTCTGAATAAGTCCATACCACAGACTGTCTGTGATCCAAACAAATTGAGAAAATTGTCACAGTAAGAGTGCTTTCAGCTAAAGGATAACATCAGCATGCTAATATGCTCACAATGACTAACATGCCGATGTTTAACAGGTATAATGGTTACAGTAATGTAAGTAATTACCATTTGCTAATTAGGGCCTAACACAATTCAGCTGAAGCTGATAGGAATGACATTAGTTTGGGAGGTATTTGTTCACAAGGGAAAATTAAGGGTTCGACCTGATGATGGCGTTAAAGGAATCATTAAGGGATCACTAACTGATTCCTTACATGAGTCCTGAGAAAGATCTGTTTTATTTGCAACATAGATCACTTGAATTTTGAACAATTTAAGGAGGGAAAATTTCACAATAAAAGCCTGCTGAAGGTGAAAGTTTAAAAAAATAAATAAATACTATATGAACTACCTGTTTGGGACAGAAAACATCAAACTGCTCAGTCTATAGTTCAGTATTTATCATTCATACTCTCTCTTCTGTCTTGTTCTTTCTCATTGTCTCTCTCTCTCTCATGCTTTTCCCCCATTCCCTTTGGTGCTTACTCAGCCTGCAGCACCTTCTCTCACCATGAATGAAGAGAAACACTCCTTTTTTTCTTTTCATTAAAGTCACCAGCGAAGTACGGAGATGAAGAGTTAAATGACTTCAGACTTACCTGCCAGTTTTCTTTCTTTCACAAATAAACCACCCCAAACACAATTCCCTCGTCCAAACACATAAAGGAGATGTAAGTCAGAGGTGATGTGATATATTTTTAAAGAGACATAGGTTTTTGGGTTATGATGGAAAATTGGGAGTGACTCTGTTGGTCTGTCTGAAGTAAAGTTATTCCACCTTTACAGAGGAGGAGGAGGAGGGGGACAGGGGAGTGGGGAAGAAGGGGAGGGTGAGTGATAACCAGCCTGCCGCAGGGAGAGTAAAGCTAAGTGGCAGCTAACGACAGAATGCAGATCACAGGCCGACGTGCACAACTAGACGGTGGCCTGGAGGTTTGAGCAACGGAGTTTTGTATTCAATACAAACAGCCTTGTGGAGCCAGTGCAGGATTTGTGTGTGTGTGTGTGTGTGTATTGAGAGAGGAGGGGGGGGATTCTGGATGTAAGGGCTAAAGAGTGCTTTGGGAGTGGAGCCAGGAGGGATGTTGCAGCAGCCCAGGCGGGATGACTAAAGCATGAAAGGAGGGTTGGGTAGAGTCCCTTGCGAGGGAGGGAGGTGGGGATCTAATACAGTGGATGGTGTAGACAGCAAACCTGCAGAAGCACATGCACGATAAACTGAGGTACAGCACATCTATAGAACGGAAATTAGCCTTGGTGCAGGTAGAAAACATCCATGAGACAACTGCCGACATAAAACCACCTTCTGTATTCGTCTCATATTTTCTATGGCTTAGCTGCCGCCTTCAGATCGTTCAAATGCCTTTCTGGTGAATAAAATCCTTCTGCCTTCAAAAATCCAGCATTTGTAGGAAGAGTGAATATTTCAGCTGAAGCCACAGCACGAGCCACATCTTCATTTATTTCAAGTAGAAGAAATTAAAAGCAGCGTTAGAGTTCTTCATGTGGCTGCCAGTAAAAGCCTTATGGTGCCGTATTGAATGTGGGATGGTTACAAAAACATCTAAAATGTTAGAAAATAAAATAGTTTTTTTCTCTTTCTCCAGTCTGAAATGGCGTGGGGGCTTCAACTGATCATTTACTCTCTTGCTGGATTCTGCTGTGCAGCTGCTTTGGGTATTGTGGAATGCATGTGTTCGAATGTGTGTGTGTGTGTGTGTGTGTGTGTGTGTGTGTGTGTGTGTGTGTGTGTGTGTGTGTGTGTGTGTGTGTGTGTGTGTGTGTGTGTGTGTGTATGTCCATTCTCCCACTGCCATCTTCCCAGCAGGAGCCAAGCTTCTTAAAGAAAACACACAACATCAAGCGGTGGTGAGATTTGCTTTGTGTGTGTGAATGTAAGTCCCAGTGTTTGGGCTCGTGTACTGTAAGTCCATGTGCGTTTCAGTGCATGTGTCTACGTTGGTGCGTTGAACATATGAGTCAGGGTGTATCCATGTGCCTCATTGTGTCCCTGCATGTGTCTGTGTGGGTTGTTGTGTGTGATAGTCATGGGAGCATGATCCCTTTGATCACGACAGCAGCATGGAGAAACAGATTACCTTTCGGTGCCGCGGTGACAGAGAAGCGCTCTCAGGTTGACAAACCTCACCAGCAAATTTAATATCCTTCTCATTTCAACGACAAACACTGGGCTACAAGAAGTTGTATGGGGAGATGAATTGTGAATATAATGCTAAACAGTCTGACAATATCTGTCTTATTATTCCATTTCTGGTAAGTAGAGAATACGGCGCTGGGCTGCGCTGTGCTTTTATAAAGACTGAACACTAAATTCAGCTGTGAGAAGATTAAAATGGATCCCCAAACTATTGACATAGCAAGAGGATTGTTGGGAAATTATAATTAACTACAAATATGCTGGTTATAATATACTACTAAATCCATGCCAATCTTTTTCAGTTAAAATAACAAACCACAGAAACAGATCAAATAGTTTAAATCAAAGCTAGCTGGAACAAAGAAAATGTGAAATTATATACGCATTGATTTACTTTGCTTCTCTTTAATGCATGTGCAGCACAGCATCTGTTATGCTCATCTGTGCTTTGATAGATTGTTATGTTTGGTAATATTTAGTTTAGCTCAGTAATTCAGGCTCTGAATAACTGAATATAACTGTGAAATTCAGAGTTTTGTTATCCTCAGACAGAGCCACAAATAAAACCTACAGACAGAGCCAGGCTAGCTGTTTCTTCATGTTTCTAGTCTTTATGCTAAGCTACACTCACCAGCTGACATGAGAGTGGTATGTAGTACTGAAAAAAGAAGAACTGTTAGATTGGTAATTTACTACATAACTTCTCATTTTACATTGCAGTTCGATTGAACTAACTATTTGACACCTCAATTAATCTTACATGCCATTAAAAAAGCCCAACCATAACAGGAGGTCTTTGTGAATGCACCAAGCAAGGACCATCATGGTCCTACACTGATATTAAAACTGAATTCTGGTTCTCAAGAATTATATTCAAGGGTTTAATATTTTGTGCAATAACCTGACCATGTCCAGTTTTGAAAAGCCCCCAATTTCCTGCTGGGATAGTAATAACAGGAGCAGCAGTATGCTACTGTAACACTGGCCAGCGTGTAGGCGCCTGCAAACTCATAATACAGTCAAATGTTGGCTTTTGTGCTTAGAATTTGATTTCTGTCTAATATTACCGTTTCAAGAATTATTAGCGGATATGAAGATGCATGTATAGTAAACAGCTTATTGTGATTATGATTATTACTCAGTAGGATTATGGGCGGCCAACCAGAGGGCTGTAAACACCGTCTGTAAACACACTCTGGGCTTCTGGCAACAAGAAACTCATCATGGGGTGAGCGTGATCAAAGGTTGGTGGCACTGCTGATCCTGAAATCTGTTTTGGATTTATAGAACGCCTGGGATAGAAGATATTAGAAGATAAAAAGGCTGAAAATCAAACCATAACTAGAGCCTGCACCTGTGTGTTCATGATATGTCCTGTAAGTGAAATTGTTATTTTATGTAAGGGCTTAATCTTGACAGCTGTGTGGTTGGGTGTCTTGTAGAGGGTTCACAGAGTTCAGTAATCACACACACACACACACACACACACACACACACACACAGAGAGAGAGAGAGAGAGAGAGAGAGAGAGAGAGAGAGAGAGAGAGAGAGAGATATCCTTATACATGATTAAACTGATTCTGAACACCTATTCAGAGGTAGGCAAACCTCTGCCACGTGTTACTCTGCTATGATGACAGTTTGGACCTGGCATCCCAATCCCAGTCAGCACGGGGGAGGGGTTAAGAACTAAATCTGGCAACCCAGAAGGAGCTGAGGAGGAAGTGTACTGCTCGTTTTTGGATCATTAGTACAGAACAGCATCTTCCTTTCCGTGCCAAGTGTAATCCTGTCAAACAGTATACATAATTTCCTAACTGTGTTTTGTGGCAGGTTATCCATTTTTGTGCAGTCATTACAAAAGGCTGAAAACTGTAGATATTGTCTATATGAAAGATCCAGTGTGTAACATTCAGGAGGATCTATTGGTAGAAACTGTATATATTATTCATAGGTATGTTTTCATTAGTGTATAATCACCTGAAAATAAGAATTGTTGTGTTTTTGTTACCTTAGAATGAGCTGTTTTTATCTACAGATGGATCTGGTCCTCTTCTACAGAGTCCGCCATGTTTCTACAGTAGCCCAGAACAGACAAACCAAACACTGGCTCTAGATAGGGCCTTTAGCATTTTTGGTGATCAGAGAGTTGGCGGTTCTAATCCACAGATGTCATGGATCAATACATTTTGATGTGTACTTGAGTATGGTAAGGGTGTGTGTGTGTGTATGTGACTACTCTGACACTCAACATGTAACAATTCATTTGACTGTTGCTGTACAAAGGAATGAGGCAATGTTCTATCTATCTGTTGAATAAACATTATAAAACTTTTCAAAAATGAAATCCATCCAGGGTAAAAACTAACTTCTGACAAATACAATGCTTGGAAATAAATGGTTTTGATGGGACGCTAGCAGACTGATGGTGACATCTGTTATCGCTGCACTATTATTTGATATTCAGCATGATTCTTGAAAGTGTGAGACACACTGATTGTCTCTGACATGGAAGTTGCATAATAGAATAAGTGTCATACCTGATGCAGTTGTGTGTGTGTGTGTGTGTGTGTGTGTGTGTGTGTGTGTGTGTGTGTGTGTGTCATATGTACTTTTTCATGTGTGCGGGCACATGTATGCATGTACCCCTCCCGGTGCTGTTCAGTTTTGTGTAATGCACCTAGCCTGAGGGCCAGGGTTGCCAGGTTGTGTAAATAAATTAAAGCAACAAATTATGTTTAAAAGCTTTTCCCTCAGGCCAGGAAAACTAAGATCCATTATTCATGGCTGTTACTGCCGGGAATCTAAAGGAAGGTGTGTGTGTGTGTGTGTGTGTGTGTGTGTGTGTGTGTGTGTGTGTGTGTGTGTGTGGTATTTTTTGGGTCAATTATTCAAAGATTAACCGCCCTTACCCCATCACATTATCTTGTTGATGAAATTGAATACCATTTACATTTTGATACCAGTAATGAAAACCACAACAATGGATGTTGAACCTCGTTTCTTCGTGTTGTAGATGGAGAAATTCTTGTTGCAGTCTAGTGCAAGAAACTTTTGAAAGCTGACACAGCAGTTTTCCTTTGCATCAGCAATCACCCTTCCGTAAACAGAGGAAGACAGAAGGAGAACATTGCCTATCTGCGTAATTAAATTAATTTCTGGCAGAATATATTTTGAAGCCTTGAAAACTGTGATACACATGTGTGGCAATGTCTTCTTTAAAATCTTATTTAAAGAAATGCTTTGTTGTAATTTTGAGCAAAAATAATGCATTGGAGATGAGTAATTAGGAAAGTTGTACAAAGGAGAGCTGCAGCAGCCTTTTGCAGGTCATCTGACTCACAATTCTGCCAGCATGTCCTGGCCAGTACAAGGATCACCCCCAGAATTTAGGTAATAGCCTACATCTCCACCGTCTTTAGACCACACCATCCTGGCTCCTGTCTTATCTGTGAGTCTAATGTGGTAGATAGGAAACACATCTCATTTGTTTAATCTGTGCAAAAACCGAAGTGTTAAAACGACAAGGCTAGCTTTTCCTCCTGCTCCCTGTCTATGTGCTAAGCTAGGCTTACTGGCTGCTGGTAGTAGGGAAGCTTCTAGCAGAGTTGACAGTGGTATCAAGTGGTATCGTTCTTCTCATCGAACTCACCGAAAACAAATTTTCCCCAAATGTCTAATGTTTCTAAGTGATATAATAGTTTAAATCATATAAAAATGCAATCTGATTTCCCATACTGCATCGCTTTGTTTTATTTTGTACAATCAAACCACACAGTTTAGTAAATCTAGATATTCATTTCACCTACATTGTATGGATACTGCTCAGCCCCCAAACAAACCACTAGAGTAAAAGCGATGTTCATTAGCCTGAACTGTGACGAGACAGTGTGCATTGGAGTGTTTGCTTTTACAAATCACAGGCCCTTTTCATTAACATCGCCACAGAGAAAAATAAGCTTTTGTAAAGTGATTTTCACTGAAGAAGTTTTAAGTCATGTTCTAGATGTATCAAGAAAAGAAATAGCCAAAACTTGTTCTAGGTTGATGGTCACTTTTATCTCTTATAAGCCATTATATCGTGAGCCAAAGTGGCAGGTACTGGAATAAGAACAAATGCCATGTTTAATTATGTTAAAAGATGCTGATGTATAATGTATTGTAATTTACCAAATAAACTCCCTGTACAGTCATAGACATTTTCTGCTACACTGATACATTCACTGCAATGTGGTTAAAGCTCATTAGAGCTGTAATAAAGTTAGAATTTCATTTTAATTTTGTGACAATTGCATTACACCAGAAACACATTCCCACAATACTGACTGCAAGCTGACTCACTCTAGTTAAACATTAATGTATCCCATTTACATTTTGTATGTTTCCATTTGAGGCTGTGGACAACAAGGTTGTCAGAAACGAAGAAGCAGATGCAGATATATTCGTCTCAGAAATTAAATCAATGGGAGTTGGCTTTGCACACATGTTTCCATACAAATAGTAAAAAGTAACTATGTTCATTTACTCAAATACTGTAATTAAATAATTCAAAGTTTGAGGTATCTGGAATTCACTTGAATTTCATTCTATTTAGAATAGTCGAGATAGAGAGTTATTGTTCTTTCCACCCTACTATATTTACTTTTTAGAGTTCTAGCTTGTGCTGACTGTATTAGCATCCACAGACTCCTCATTGTCTGCATAGGTGTCACCACGCTGTCTCAACAGGTGAGTCTTAAGATTTGTTGTCCTACTGCTGTACTTAATTGCTGTCCAACAGATCTTGCAAATGGCTAGACCTCTGTCTTAGTTTCCTTCCTTCTTACAGCATCCAAATGTCTTACTTTCCATCACTACAGTGTTTTTGCTTTGTGCTTGCTACAAAATTATCCTCTGAAATTGTCGTCCTCAAAATATATTCTTATTTTGATTTAAAGAATATATACAAATAAAATCAGTGCCTACTACACCCTCTCTTTATCTGAAGTCTTTATAGTATTTCTAATGCCTGGTTTTGATCATGCTGAATTGTTCATTTTAATTGAGGCTGTATGAGATATTCGAATATCTTGCCGATGATCTCATGTTCAGGCTTATAGTCAATTCTTTTTATTTTCCCACCTCTTTTATTCAGTCCTGTTTTCTTTTAACTGTGGCTCATACTGTCTTCTTTATCTCAAGAAGGATTATACATTTGCAGTTTGGTCTTTTCTCTTTGTCGCCCACCATCATCTACTTCTAATGTTCAAGCTCCCTGTTGGAGTTACACAGTCTGATTCTGGAGGGGCCCACTGCAGGCAAGTTGATCCTTATCTCTTCCATGTTGGCTTCCTCCTGGAATAACTGTTCATCTTCCTGCCCGGCAGGTTGTTGCTGTTACCGTACCTCATCATTTGCCTGCATGGTGTCAACTTGGAGGCTTGTTAGTCATTGGTCATTGCCAACTCAGACAACCTGCTGTGCAGACAGATAGAAAGGCTGGAGAGGGAGATGAAGGGCTGCCACAATGGTTAACAGTGTGGTTCTATTATAAAGAGAAAAAAAATCATTTGTGGTTAGGGTTGAGGTAAGACATGTTGTGGTTTGGTTCAGGTTGGAGAAAGTCTCCAGGGGATGAATGTAGGTCAATGCAAAGTCCTAAAGTGACAATGTTGTGTATGTATTTGTGGCTCTGTGTGTTTACATGGAAATGCATTCTACATTGTTTATGTACATACATTATGAACATTATTGCTAAGTTCAAATGTTCGCTGTTGAATATGGAGTCCCTGAACTGGCAAAATCCAGTAAAAGGTTATCAGATAGGTCAAAAATATAACTGAAACAAAACAAACAAGATCCCGGCACTTAGAGATAACTATCATCTTGTTTATTGGCTACATTTTGTCTGTTTCAGGTCTCAATTGTAGGATGCAGTTTGTAAAAAGTACAAAAAACTTAGAGAAACATTGTAATGTGCTTGCTACACTGTTGATTTAAAAGATAAGATAGATTTGATTTTAAAATAGACTCACCTATATTAACTCTTATGCAGAATATATGAACAGATATTGATAAAGACTATAATGGGGTTATAATTACACTCACAGAAGAAACCAAAACCAAGGTTTCAAATTGGCAGTGTTTATTCATCAAATTCCAGCTGATGACAGACAGACAGAAACATAACTGTGATAAACTGTACATCCTCCTCCTCCTTCTGTTTCTTCACATCTTCTCTTACACTTTAGTCAGACACGCTTTTTATCTCTTTTTGCCTCCTCTTCCTCTCTCCAGCTCCTACTTGTTCATGCTTGTCCCTTTTATCTACGTACACTCCTCTTGCTCAGAGCTCCTCAGAGTGGAAAGCTGAAGAACAAGAGGAGAAAACAAGGTGTTCATCAGCCGCAGTTACTGCAGGTATAAATATTAGGTATTAGGTATGATTGTGAATTGGCTCTTTTCATGCAAAGAAAACCAAAAAAAAAAAAGTTTCTTGGCAGATAGTACAAGCAATAAATATTAAAATATATAAAGGAATTATTTCTTCTTATTCTTCTGCTTCTCGGGTTCATGGTTCAATAACTCTGACTCTTTCTGTTAGAGTCTGAATGAAAGCATCTATTAAGTGTCGTTGAAGAATTGTGAAATACACAATAAATGTTCAAGTTCAAGTTCTTACTGCAGTTAATTAACAGTATTTTTAATGGGCCATTGGTTCTGATAATTGGAAGACGAAGATAAGATGGGAAGTTTATTTTATGCCTAATGTATTTCCACAATTTAGCGGGTTAAAAGGGCATCATATCCATTGTAACTCTGTTAGCCAGTGAGTGATTACGTTCTGACAGCTCCATCATTGCTATTATCTGCACAGCATGGATTATCATGATGAGCATTTAAACTAAAAACATCTGGTTTCAACACATGAGACCAGTCTGAGACCGGGTGTATTTTCCACACATGTACACGCTGATATATTAATGTTAAAATGTTTAATTCATGATTCGGTGGATGGAAATGTCATGTCCGGAATAAGATGTCAAGCATCTTATTCACGATATTTAAGCTTTTAATTTGTCGTTACATGGTTAATTAGCGTGAGGTGATGTTTTCTTACATGTGAGGGTTTCAGTTAGCTGGTGAATACCTTCCTCCTCATCATCGGGAGCAACCAAACTGGCTGCAAAATTCCACACCATCTCCAACCAATCAGTGCTCTCCGGTGCTGCGACATCAGCAGGGGCTGCAGCAGGGCTTGATCTTATTGGACGAATGCCTAAAGAATAGAGTAAAGAAATAGGAAAGAATAGAAGAAATATTATGAAATATTTAGACCTAAGATGTTTTAAAGAGTGAAACTGAACTTGAACAAGTAAACAGGGTGGACTAAATATCAGGAAACCTTACCTACTACCACAAAAACATCCATAGATTTAAAATAATTTTACATACCACACAGTTTTAACAAAATAATAGAAAATAGCATGTATATACTGTATATATAAAGTGCATTTGAAGGTGTTGTATGTTATTTACTTCACCCCATATAGCTATATGGTATGGGTTATTAGATACTATAAGTCTCAGATTGGTCACAACAGGAGAAAGCAATACGGTATAATATAAGATATATTTAAATTTAGTACTAGGGAGTGAATGTGAATGCGATATGTATGGTGGTTCACGAGTTTCTGCTTGCCTCTAGCCCTCAACCCTCTCTTAGCGATGGCAGAAGGAGGAGGGAGACCTGAGGGGGAGAGACACACAAACACAACGTTAACAGAGACAGCATGATGTGAAGTGTAAAATACAGGTTTCAGAGAGGCAAAGAAAAATAGAGGGTGGGCAAACAGAGGAACAATAACCAAAGAGAGAATCCATAGAGAGAACAACGATCAGTGGCCTTCATCACACTGCATATTTGCCGATTTCAATCATTCTCACCCACACGCAGCTTTAGATTTATTGTTTTGCTGCAGTGGTGGCAAACATGATAATAAGATAACACACTTTTCATCATGCAGAACATGTTAGGGTTTATCTCTCGGCGATGCAGAGGACATGCTCAGCGAGAACACGGCAAGAAACAGCAACAACACAGCCATATTTTCAGCAGCATTTCAACTGTCCTGACACAGTTTTATCATATATTTCACATGTTAGTGTCACTCACTAACTTTTGCTTTCCACTCTAGTAGTCTGCAGTTCCAACACTAAAAGAAACATATTGATACCACTTTCTAATATAATATGAATGTTTAATAAAATATTTAGAGATGCTTTATAGATCACAAGCCAATGATATCCTCCTCCAGCAGGATCCCCGCTTTGTCTGTTTCTAAGGTTTTCCTTAAGTGCTAAAGTCCGTTCTCAGTGTATGTGCACTGTGGGCTACATCGCACTTATAAGTTGCAAACTGGACCAGGGTTGACTTTCAAACTATTTGTGATGGTTTTCAATGAGCACAGAGAAACTTTCCACTTTCAGCAGATTAATGTGAAAACATCCTTCGAGTGTCAAACTCTGCACATACATCATTCTGCACAGTGAAGCTCAAACATCGCAGGAACAAGGAGAAAAACTGATTTTTGAGTGGAGAGGGACTAAGAGTAATCAGACCTTCTGGGACATAGCTACACAACATTCATCTAAAGTGCAGACTAACGGATAATTATACAAATCATTTATTTATGACTTATATTCATAAATACAAAGGCTGTTGTCTTTATGAGACAATGAGAACCTGAGATTTGACTTATTAACGCCATTAACAACTGGAGACTGGAAGACGTTTGTTCATGATTTTATTAATAACTTGAAAATAACTTGAAAATACATTATTGTTATTTTCTGTTTATACGGGGAGACTTCTTCCACAGGTAATTTTGCACACTATATGTAACATTTCCACATTAAAATGTCTCAAAGCACTAGACCTATGTTATATATTTTGTTCTGTTGTGAATTTACAATATCCTAAATGTTTCAACACGTTCTTAGTTATTTATTATATGTTTTGAAGAAGGCTTGTGTGAGGTAGTACTTTGTTGAAATAAATGTTCAGTCTCAGTTGTTCTGACATGTTCAAATTAATTACCGTTTTTTTTTATCATTTAACAGGCAGCTGTTAAAATCTATATATTATATATCAAATAATTAAATTAATATCATAAACCTACTACGACTAGTCAACTATTGGCTTAATTTAACAACTACTAGTCAACTAGGAGAATCTTTAATTGGGGGCAGCACTAATTTCTAACAATGTTCAAGCCCAGAGATATCTGTCATTTAGACATCAGATGTCTGGATCTTCAGTTACCAGAGAAACAAGCTGAGCTAATGTTAGCAGCAGCTCGACTGGCCGTCCTTTGTCTGCAGAACAGCATTGGAGATACAATGATTTTTAAGGTGCTTTATTTAGTGTTTTTAACTATTTTAATCAGTGGGTCCATTTGTTTTGGAGAGGAGGAGATCTCTGTGGATCCTGTTAGAAAGGATGAATACTGAAGGAATCCTAACCAGAAGAAACTGACTGCAATGGCGGTAATTGTGATGAAGACATTAACTTCCATGAGCCAATGATCCAACGTCATCAAACTTTGTTTTGTAATTGTTTTGTGTCCCCTAGCAGCAGAAATGACATATTGTACATTTGATAGTTGCTGTTAAATACATACTGCAGGAGCCAGGTAATGCCAGGGTTCAACCACTAACAAAGCTGGTAATAGTGATGATTTAGTACCAAATGATGCACTAGAGGCACTTTAAAGCAGCTAGCTTATTATGCCAAAAATGATTACAATTATTATTTTTTGTATTCTTGTACACTGACCCTTCTGTGCTATTCACAAGAGCTTTGTCCCAGCGGCTGCTCTTATTAATTAATCTCTTTAATTTTCCGTCTCCCAGGTGGAAGAAGCTTTCTGCCTGTTTGCTGCCCAGTGTGGAGGAGTCGTATAATGGAGCCTCATAAACAACTGATTAATGCACTGACATTTCTTTGATTGGCACTCAGACACAGTGCAGGAGACTCCAGGAATAGAAGGCTAGCATTTCCCCCCTGTCGTCCTTTTATTGCCTTTCTACGCTCTGTCTTTCTTTCTCTGATTTATTCCACGTCTCTTTTCTTCTCTCTTCTTCCTTTAAATCTATTTCCTGTCTAGACTTTCATGTTCTTGTCCCGAGCCTCTTTTCTTCTCTCTACTGTTCAGCCTTTGTTTTTTTACTTTTGTGTAGTTTAGCAACCACATCAAAATGATAAAAGAATAAAAGTACAAATTGTGCCGCAGAGATAAAGAAAAAAGAAACCCAAGAGGCTCTGAAACACTTTAAGTAGAGACATATCCGAGCTTGATAAAGAAAGCTTTGTTTCTTTTTTCTTCCTTCGTTCAAGCCTCCATTCCTTCCTATTTTACTTTATTTCCTTATGTCCTTCCTTCACCCTTATGATCCCTTTCTCCCTTTTTTCTTTTCTCCTTCCTTCCTTTCCCTGTTTTTTACTTCTCTTTTACTTCTGCCATTTCTTTCTTTCCTTTAACTTTTCTCCATCCTTTCTTTTTGTTTTTGAGTTCTTTGCTTTTTCCATTCCTTCCTTCCTTCCTTCCTTCCTTCCTTCCTTCCTTCCGTCCTTCCTTCCCTACTTCCTTCCTTCCTTCCTTCCTGCCTGTCTATCATCCCCTCTTCCTGTATTTCTTTCTTTCTTTCTTTCTTTCTTTCTTTCTTTCTTTCTTTTTTACAGCTGACACCGACCTTGCATACAGGACAAGAGTGGATTTTGTAGACACGTGACATGCTCAGGTTTTACAGTTTAACACCCAATCAGTAACACTGGATGGTTGTAAAATTTCAATCTGTCTCAATCTGTTTTCCTTTTCAAGAAGAATCACATACATTAAGAATTACTCTTTTTAGCCTCTGCCCCTCTGTCAGAGAAAGAAAGACCAGGGCTTTGATAAGGTGACTGATTAAACTGTTGGCAATGCTGCTACTTTGTCTCTCCTCCTCCTCCTTCTCTTTCTCAGTCTACTCTCTGCCTGAATTACTGTACTGTCTATGCAAGTGTGTCTCTTTCTCCAAACTCCTATATCCTTTTTTAATGTTACCTTTTCTTGTCTATTGTCTCTCTCCACACACACACACACACACACACACACACACACACACACACACTATCTCTGCTCTTTTGCGACAGGGAGAATTGCATTTCTTCTTTATTGTCCAAAAATGTCTCCTTGCTGTTTAATTTATACACACTGGCCTTTATTGAAATGTCATGGTGGGAGAAAAGCCTTGTGATTAAAAATGCAGCCCAGCATTTTGTCATTGTCAACTTGCAAATATTTACTTCAGAAAATGGAAGATAACTACAATGTACAGGGGCACTCTCTTTTCAGGTGCATTTACCCCTCAGCTCAGGCCTATCCATAACCCTGAGAGAAGCGTTTTCCTGACTTAGGGAAAAGACATGTTGCTTTTATTGATACCTCTGCGTGAAATATGGGAGATAAATGAATCAATCTCATCCAGCGACTCTGTATTTCATTTTCTGCTCAAGTTTACTTGGATTATCATGTTAGCCTCGCCAACGTAAACATATCTTTCAATGTCAGAATGTCACAAGAAAATAAATCTGCAAAACTGAACAAATGATTCAATTTGAAATCCCCAATTTGAGGTCTGTTATCAGACACAGTAGTCGTAACCCAGTACCCATGTGTGTCTGTTTTAAGCCTGTGTGTCACACGGCTTCCTGGCAACTGAGGACTGGCAACAAAAATACACAAGCAGGTCCACAGTAATGCAGGCACACGTGTTGACTTATCGTGCACCTACAGACAATACCCAGACTGGTGACAAATTAAAGAAAAACTCTAAAATGACTAAATGAGTGAAAACATAACAAATGCAGATGATTCCACAAAGGGCAAGGGATCACTGAGTGGTTTGATAAGTATAAAAACTATATAAATAGCAGGATATGGCTTTCCCAATCACCAGAGCTCAATGAACCCAGTTGTATGGTAATGGGAGACATTGGAGGGATGTGTTGCTCTCTACCACCATCATCAAATCAACCTCACCAGTAGAGTTTCAGACACTTTCTTTTAATTTGCCATCCATCTGAGAGGCTTGATAAACACAATCTGGGCGAACATTTGGGTAAACTCCAATGCAACCACCATAATCAGTGGATTCATTGGTGGGGGTGAAGTAAATCTTTGGTGAACTTTGACCTGTGAATTTGTGAACGGCGGTACCTTTGACAAAACAGAGAGCCGGAGAGTCCAAAATGGAGGAAAATATGATTAGCTATGTGGCACCACCAGGTTTTCTTTAACCCTCATCTGTCATTGTATATACTGCTCCACAAAAAGGAAATGTTTCGCAGACAGTTATGAGACAGGAGTCAAGGGTACAAATACGTCTTTTGTAGATGGCTCAGTTAAGAGAAAATAGGCTGGGGATAATCCACAGACATCACCTTGGACACTTGCCCACAGTCTCAGTGGGATATATCTGAAAACCTCTGCAAATGTGTGACGTGACCCCTTAGGGCAGAAAACCAGCTCTTTGAAACTTTCAAGCCCAGTGGCTTCCTCCATTAGAGGTGTTATGGGTCACAGCTGATGTTTAGCTTTTGACAGCTGCTGGAAAACACTGGCAGGTGGAAAGTTTCAATCAATAGAAAGCACCAGTGTTTCTGCTGATTGTAGTGTTTTGATAGAGTCCCATGTTTTGGAATGCTGGACATATACGAGACAAGGTACATCACGTATATCTTGATTTTCTCTGGTCTGTCACAGGCAACACTCTAGTAGTACAAGCAAGCAGTGCAGTCAAACTGTTAGTGGTTTTTGTTGTTGTTGTTTTTACCAGGAGATAAACACACGGGGTCGTCACAGTATGATGTGTACTCTTTGGATGGGATGGCAGGTGATTGACGGCATGAGGATGGAGAAGAGGTTGGAGGGGGGAGGGTGAAGGAAGAAGGAGAGTGAGGAGAGGAGTTACAGATGAGTGTGTTTGGATGTGTGAGGCAGGACTATCCTTACACTGTAGAATAGTCCAAATACATGGTGATGTGTAGTAGTTGTGGGAGTGATAAGGAGCAGATATGAGTAAAACTGATAGAAAGGTCCGCATCGCAGTAAATTAACTGCACACTGGAATACTCCTGTTACAAAATCAAAGTGATTGATTTCCTTTTGTGTGGTTGGAAGATTGGAGGCAGTTTGACCTTTGTGTGTCAGGTCTATTTAGATCACTGCAGTGCATATGCACACAGAGTAATGCTTTATTTCAAAGGGTTCCTCATTTCTGAATATGATATGTGAGATAACGCATTACCAAAAAGGCATAGCAAAAAATGGAGCTGAGGTGAAACTGCAACCTATCATCCTGTCACACAGTTTTAAACAATATAGTGATAATGAATAAGTAACACTGTTTCAGTACACAGGGTTTTTTAAATGTATGACTGTACTAAATGCTGAAGTTTTAATACAGTTATACTAATGTGATTCAACATTAAACCCTCTATGTTTCATTGTAAAACCTAAACAGTGTTAATTTCCACATCAACATCAATGTTCTATGGTTCAAATATAATGAACAAGTTTACCCTGAGAATGTTAAGATGCATACTGATATATTGATCCTAATTCAATTAAAGTAAGACCCTAACTGCTTATATTTTCATTGAAATATACAGTATACATCTCGATAATAGTCTAGAAATGTAAAGAAACTGTGATATTTTGGGGAACGTATTCGATTTGCTGCAGAAAGTTAGAAGAGAAGATTGATCAAGTCTGTTGAGCCAGCAGCTGGTTAGCTTAGCTTTACATAAAGACTGGATACAGGGGGAGACAGCTGGCCTGGCTCTGTCCAAAGGGAACAACATTCACCTATTAGCTCCTGTAAGCTCACTAACACATACTGTTTAATTTGTTTATTTAACTTGTACAAACAAAAAGTGCAAAGCGTAAAAATTACAATTCATTTTACAGAGGGTTATGTGCCCGACTAAAGGGCTGTTTTTTTGTCCATTCTGGGATACTGTAGAAACAGACCCACAGCGTCTGTACCTAGAAACGACCCATTTCAAGGTGACAAAAACACAATGATTCCTATATTTAGGTGGTTACACACTAATGAAAACGTGCCTATTAATATTCTATTACATTTTGCCAATAGATCCTCCTAAATGTTACACACTGGACCTTAAAACAGCGAGATATAGCATGTCACTTAGAGCGTTTTAGGTGGATTTTGTTACTTTCAAAAAAGAGCCAAGCTAGCTGTTTCCCTCTCTTTCCAGTCTTCATGCAAAGCTAACTGCTGGCTATACTGTAGCCTTACTTAAGTACGGCATTTCCTAAAAAGCCCTTTAATGTAAAGTAAATATAACTGGAGTAATCACAGTAACATAGATACATTTTTTGTTCAGTGTTTTTATTTCTGGGGGTAGTTAACAACCCTGATTTTATGTTTACAAAAATAAAACAACATGCTTCAGAGTGCGGCACGGTTGGTCTTTCTTCATTTCTCTTGTTATGCTGCAATCAGATGTTTCTCATTATCTCAAGATAAGAATTAATGTGTAAGCAGAGCCTTGTAAGCCTGATCACAGTGCCAGCGAATAGACAATCCTAAGTGGAACTGAAAATGTTTGAAGGAGATCTTGACTGCTGCATTTACTTTAATCAATCGGAAACATAGTTACATTCCGAGGGAAATTCATTTTCTGTTATCTCATGACAATGAAATAATTAAAGTGTGATCACAGAGAATGAAATTTGATCACACAAGACAATTAAGTCATGAGCTGATAACAGGATTAAAGATGAGGAAACAAAGCTGCTCTAAGTTTCTGTAGAGCAGCAGCAGCCAATGTATAGAACTGCAAAGAGCTGCATATAAGACATAAAGATCATTACTTTAAATTACTTAATGTTTTGATAAGAATAATAACTAATTACAGTCTGTGACTGTTATCAGTATGCATATTAACACCACAGGAAGAGTCCTTTCAATCCATTCTACGAGTGTATGAGTCAGACGTGTAAGTGAAATGAGAAGTGAATAGACCTCAATATGTACACAGCTGTATTACTACACTGGTACATAAACTGTCAACTGGTGCATGTTAGAGTCTAAGTGAACGTGTGAGTGTGACAAAATGCACTACTGAAAACATGTGTGTCATTTTCAATACATCTGTCTGTCAAGTGAAGGGAAACACACAACGCACCATGTGTCACTTTAAATCAGTGGTTCCCCAACCTTTTTCCTCAAGGGACCCCTTTTCTGTCATTGAGTAAGCTGACAACCCCTGAGGAAGTGACATATTTAATGGATATTTTTTATTATGTTCAGTGGGTAACAATATCAGTACAGAACAACTCATAAACTGTACAAGTAACCCAAATAGTGAACACAATAACACCAGGAAGTTTGTGTAGAACGGCCAATTTGGATGAATTTTGAGTTGATTATTTCCTGTGAATCTTGCATCAGAGAGGAGTTTTACTGATCATTTTCGTAACTTTTTATACTGCATTATGTTGGTTTTTTGCATTTATCCTATGAGATAATAATGATCTTAACTTTAAAAATAACAATTTCATTTAGCTTTCTTCAGAGAAATGAATAAAATGCTGAGATATAGGCCTACTGTATATATTTTTTGAAGTTTCAAGAAGGCTTTGTGACCCCCCCATGAAGCTTTTGTGACCCCTAGTTGGGGTTGGGAACTAATGCTTTAAACATCTTCAAAGCAGCACTGATGTTGAGACATTATATTGTTATGAACATGTGTTGTGATGTGATGGTGTGTGTCCCCCAACTTGAAATACTGATCATGTTGAAAATGATGACCTTCATGAGAGCACGTCCACTTTTGAAGTCTGCTTCAAAAATGTCTAAAAGGTTGTTGAAAAATGTTTGGATGATATATGGATGTGTAAATGATGTGTGAATAAATGAATTGAAGCAAGTGTCATAAGGTGTAATAGAACATCACAAGCACATTATAATCACATTATGATGAAATTATAATCATTGTTGCATGTATGGAAGTTTTTACTTAAAATGCAAAAATAAATCTAGTAAAAGATTAAAATAACAATAATCAACAATGACTTGTTACCTGCTAGAGTTTTATAGTCAAGCAGATCAAAGAGAACGATAGCAACTCCCGACCACGTGAGGATCAGAGCCACAATCAGCAGCCAGGCCATCGGTGAACTAAAGGTCAAAATGACATCATCCAAAAATGTCCTCCGATTGGTCTGAGCTGGAGCGACCGCCTCCCCGCCGTTAGGTTGACTGCTCATTGGTGAAGAGAGCTGAGAGCAGAGAAAGAAGTTAGAAATGGGAGGACATGATTGCGAGAAAGAAAATTGGGGGGGGGGCAAGGAAGAAAGACATAAAGTGTGGAAGACGAGTGGAGGAGCCTCAGCTTTAGGATGACTGAGGAAAATTACTTTTAAAAAAAAGCAACATGATGCAAAATGCATTGTAGGCCTACTGTAACAAAAATACATAAACAGCCTGCTAATAGAGTGAGATAACATCACAAAGTATCTTAGCTAACTTAGCTACAAGCTAATTTAAGTAAATGCGAGTAATGTGAATAGAAAGATTTTGTAAGCTTGCTGTTATATATATATATTTAAAGTCATGCTGCAGTGATTTATTATTTCATTTCCATAAAGTCAGAGGACTCACTCACAACAGACAGATTTTTAAAAGATTTTAAAAATAGCTGCAGCAGAGGCCAAGATATTCTTTACTTTTTATCAAGCTCAAAAAGTCAACCATCAAAAATTAACTGAATCTCCCACATTTATTCCCCACTGTGCAAACTGCAACATCTTCAACATCTGCAATCTCTATGTTCTCTGTTAAAGGCTTTCTGTTATTTTTCCAAGCCAAAAAAAAAAATTCAGATCAGAGTTTTTCTTTCAGACTTGACAAATCTCCCCCACAGCCACAGTAGACGTTATACAATTGTTTTGGCCTTTATGCGTATAATTGAAGTAGTAACCCTTTAAACCTCCATTCACAGATGTATTTATTTTTTGGCCACTTGGGGGCAGCAAAAACAACTGACATCTTGATATGGCAATATGGCAAACAGTTGCTTATTTATAATCTGCTCCCCAACTCCTGAGGAAAATATCTTCCTCTTTAGCTGCTAAATGTGCCACTGTCTTCAAAAGCTAACTGTGTCTGCCTGCTGTTTGGTGTTGGGCAGGTAGCATATAGGGATTTTTATTTATATAGCTATCTGCTGCATTATAAACAACCAAAACGAGTTGAAAGACACTACAAAAGCTCTGTAGCTTTAGCTGAAGGGGACTGCAGAGACAGGTGACAATCTTCTGTGGGTTTGTCACTAAGAGCAACACCTTTCACATACAAGTAGCTTTTTGATCCATTGTTAACATAAAATATTGATTATAGCAGCTTTTAAAGTGTGGGGATTATGTGTAAGAACGTGTACTCTTTCCACAATAAGCCCTTTTATCATCTTGTCCCTGTTGTACAAGAAACAATATAGATCTCACAGTCTAGTCCTTTTTTTCATTTCTTTTTGCTTTGACAGTGGTTTTCTCAAGGTCTCTAGAATTCCTGACCTCACCTATAAAATTGTCAATATCTATAAACATCTATAGGAATTAGAGGGCAATGCAATTAGCCTCTGCTTCAGAAGAGTATGATTAAAAATAGATGTCTGGGTGCAGCAACAAATTGTCTGGCTTTGGTGGGAGACTTCTGCATCATAAGGACACATGCATTACAGAAAACCTGTTATAAAATTTCAAAATAAACTACAGAAACCTTGGAAGTATTGTTGGGGTGGAACACTTTGCCTTAAGGCCTTTGGTTGAGTGCAACACAGGGTTACAGCCCATGATGGTGATGGAAGTACATGGCATGATAGTGACAGCTTCCCATCATGAATTCACCATCTTTAATCTGTGCTTGATGAGTAACACAAACAGGCACGCCTGTTGCATTCATGTTACCAATTCTTTTAATTAATGCACACTGCTGCTTTTTATTCACATGGATGTCAGTGAATCATTCAAGTATGTTCTGTTGTTCTTTGTTTGAGGATGAGAATGACAGATATGAGGAAGGGAAAGAGTGGGAGAGAGCAACGAGAGAGAGAGAGACAGACAGAGCATGCCTGAGGCGATGAGGAGATTAAATTCCATCACAGTTTGAAAAATCTGCTCTACAAGACAAATTACTTCTCTAAAGAAAGTTTTCATCATTGTATGGCAGTGGGGCGGTGTGCTATAACATGATTACGCTCCCGCGTTAGGTTGTTTGTGTTCATTATGTGGCGTGCTGCGATGAACGCCTCAGATGATTTATTTTTCCCTCTGTTTCTCTGCTTGCCTCTCACACAGCTTATCTGCAAATATAAAGTGATAGTTGCACTGTGGTGGAGATTTGAATTAAAATACGACTGATTCATTTGGAAGAAATATGCCCTTCTCAAGGTTATTAATGAGGCCCTGAAGGATGCAGATCCACGTGAGTCCTGTATGCTGTATGCTGGTCCAGCGGAGGCATTTAACACCATTCATTATGACAGTCTCGTTGACACAATTAGGTGGCGGTTGGGGCTCTAATGGTTCTCATCTTCACTGTCAATTAATAGAAGCTGAGTGTAGATTGGTGACAATGTCCCCCGTCTCCTCATTATATTATATATGTACCTCAAGGCACAATTTTTTTTTCTCAATACATTTGCTTCTGCTTAAGAGTTAAACCCAATCATTTGGCCATATTATTGTCTATTATGTAGCCTGTGCGCTAAAACCCAGAAGAAGATATGCTCGACTATTATCGACTATTAAACAGTGAATGCAGCAACAGTGCAAATGAAGCTCTTTGGCATGGCTGGATTAACTTGTTTGGGGGCAAAACATTGATGTTGGGCCCCAACTGAACTATACTAACTGAAATATATATATATATCTATATATATAAGATTTTGACTTAGGGCTGCAAAACAATGCCCCAAGATCAGGTATCTATCTATCTATTTACTTAGATAGAGTTCGGTCTAGACCTGCTCTATTTGAAAAGTGTCCTGAGATAACTTCTGTTATGATTTGGCGCTATACAAATAAGATTGAATTGAATTGAATTTAATCTATCTATCTATCTGTCTGTCTGTCTGTCTATATATATATACAATGTATATATGTCATCCAGGATGGTTGTATAATGTGAAGCATTGATGTGTTTTGATTCAGTAGCTGGTCTCAGACTGACCTTTCTGTTGCCGCATACAGATAACAAACTACAAAATCAATTTAACATAATTCTGCCCACGCACACTCAAATGTGCATTTGTGTGTGTATCTGATTCAAGAAAGCTAACCATTGATCTGGTGGACAACAACTGGCGTGTGTGTCATTTCAGATGTAGAGCTGAGAGCGCCTGTTTGCGCCTCTGTGTGTGTGCGTGTTATAAAAGCTGACCATTGATCTAGTAAAGCCGTGGCAATGGCTGGTCGGGCCAACATATTGATCCACAGCAGGTAAAATGCTCGTGATGTTACAATGAGGGCTGGAGCACAGTCTAAATGTCCAACAGCAGATAGATCAGAAAAAAAGCTGCACTGTGCAATCATCCACTTCACCATTCTTCTCCAAAACCATGTAATTAGTTTTCAGTCTAACTCATCTTTTACTGTTTGTGTCAAAGTGTGAGTCGTGTGCAAATATTTCCCCCTTACAGTACCTATGTGTCTGTCCTCTTTTCAAAACCAGATGACCCAGCCCACCTGTTGTTACCACCAAGCACTGAGCTGATCCTCACACACACACACACACACACACACACACACACACACACACACACACACACACACACACACACACACACACCAACTGCTGCTGCTGCTTCCGCCACACCAAAGGAATGAACGGAATTAGAACGATGTGCGTGCAGGCTATTGACGGTATTTGAGGGCAAATGAAAGACGACAAAGGCACTTATGTGAGTTAGTGTGAGTCATTCAATGTGTCCCCCCTTCTTATGAGTACACTAAATTTATGCCTGGTATCATTACCAGTGATAGAAAGTAACTAAAGGCATTGTGTACTTACGTGCAATTTTCAGATGCTTCACTGCACATTTCAGTAGTAATTTTTGCACTTTTTACGCCACTACATTTATCCGGTCGCTAGAGTTGCCTAGTTACTTTTCAGATTAAGATTTTATATTAAAAAACTATAAACTTATAAACTTATAAAATCCAACACATTGTTATAGATCAAACTAGTGGTTCCTGAGCGTTTTGGCCTTTGACTTCTTACAAAAAAGCAGTGTCAGAGATTTCCACTCTAAACTTCTCAAATGTTTTTATTTTAATAAATGTTTCAAGGCCTAATGAGGTCAAATTATCTAATACTTTGCAGAGCAGATTAGAGAAAACTCAAAAAAATGTGCTGCAGAACTTTTTCTTTTTCTTTTTTCCTCTCCCATTAATCATGTCATGACCCCTTAGATTTATCTTGTGACCCTTTTGATGGACCCGAACCATAGCTTTGGAACAGTAAAATGCTTGTTACACACAGATGCATAAATGTAATAAAAGCCATATATAATAGTCTAAAATTCACAGGAGCCATTTTTCTGCTGAAATAGTACTTTTACTGTTGGTACTTTAGGTACATGTTGCTGATAATACCAAAGGTGAATGCAGGACTTTTTCCATCCACCTTTCTTTAGTATTAAAACACTGTGTTTCTTAGAATAAGCTGATAAAACAATTTATTTGACAAAATCTCAGTAAGTTCTCGTGTGTATCAAATGCAGCTTATGTGCACAAATAATGAAAGCAGTGATTTACACATCAACCATTCGTCTTGGCTACATTGCTAGCAATTACATGATGGCACTGTCAGAAGAGGAAAAAAGATAGAAGCAAAAAAAGGTAATTGATAATTTCAACATCAAAGCGAATATTTTCAAATGCAGTTGTTCCTAACCTGGGGGCTTGGGACCCCCTAGGGATCCCAATACACATCTGAGAGATCCCAAGATAAGGGAAAAGAAAGAAAAATATATTATATTTCTTCCTCATGAAATACTGAATACTTTCAACTCTTTAAGCCTCTAAAAATCCCTCACATGAAACAATTACTGTTTAATTGAACTGCTCATAATTCATGTCCACACTGAGGCCCTGATCTGTGTTAAGGGGCCAAGTTCCGCATGGACTGCTTAATTTTGAGGGGTCACAAGCCAAACAGCTTGTGGACCACAGGTTTAACAAGTGTGCAGGAGAATGAAGAGTGAATTATGAGTTCCAGACAAGGGTCTAGGAGGGAAATGTTGCCTTTTCAAAAGTGCTCTATTATACCTGTGGCAAAAGAGCTACAGGCCACAGTGGCATTTAGTCATGAAGGAGAAAAATTAGATCCCACTTTCATTGAACATTTTTATCACTAAATTATTACAATCCAAATAAGAAGATGAATAAACGTGACTTACATAACACTTCAAAACCCAAGGAAGAACACATTCAACTTCTCTTGAATCAAATCAAATATAGATTATAACACAAATCATTTCATTATTTTGACTTGTTTGATCATAACATTAAAATTCCTTGTACATTAAAGTTCCCATCTTATAAAGTCTGACAGTACACCCTCAGTAGTAGCTAACCTTAAGTGGATATTTTAAATGACAGTGAGAAAGAATAGCTGCGTGGACTGTGCATAGACCTCCAGTAATGTCAGTATCAGATTATTATTATTATTAACTTTAGTCAGAGTAAAATGGATTTTTACAGCACCTTGGACTTTTGCGTTTGCTGGTTGTTGCAGTGATAACCTTCAGTCCTTCAGTGGCTTGAGAAATACAGCGTTACCATAGAAACAAGCATGTAACTTCTTCGTTAAATCCTTTTTGGCCCCAGCTGATTGTGAGAAAAAGACGATGGAGGCAACACTCAAATCCGGCAGCAAAAAGCGCACAGCAATTGTGTAAAGCTGGATCACAGCAGGTCTAAAAATACACTGAAACCTTCCCCACAGGAGGAAATGGAAGAAAATCCAGGGAACAATTGTTGTTTTTTTTAATTCTTCTTGTTAATTTCAAAGCTCTTCTTGAAGGTTTCGGTTTGTGTCCGAGAAATTCCAAGAGTCAAAGTTTGTGAGATTCAGTTTCTAGCTGGTTAAATGCTGGAGAGAGTGAGACAGAAAGAGAGAGAGACTGACATAGGAAAGCAGGGGGAAGGGGGTTGACCTACTGAGAGTCACCCTGCCCCCTTCTTGAGGGTCCAAAATAGGGAGATAGAGGAAGTGGAGGCAGGGAGGAGGAAAGGAAAGGGTAGATTTCAAAGGTGGAGAGGAAGAAAACAGCATGTATAGGAGCAAAAGATCAAGAGATGGGGAGAAAAAAGCGAGAGAATAAAGTGAAGAGATGAAGGTCTAAAAGTCTTCTGCGTTATGTGTCTCTGAAACACTGAGCGCATTAATCATGTTATAATGATGGAGGCAGCCAGAGGCAGCGAACAGCTGATGTTACAACAGTGTTTCCTCCTCTGAGAGGCCCATTACTCCATCCCTTACCTGCCCTACACTGACCTGTTCACCTGTTCAAAATACAGAGGCAGTTCCCTGTAAGGTGAATGACACAGCACCACCACTGATTTAGTTTAGTTAATTGTCTGTTTTAATATGATTTGACAGTATTTAAGGATTGGTGGGTCCCCCATTAACAACAGCAGTTTGAACACATCAGGAGACAAGAGCATTCACTTTGTGCCCTTGGCAACAACTTAAAAAAAAAAGAGCTTTAAACTTGTAAATCTCCCAGCCATTCCCTCACTTCCTCCAGGGGAAACATATTTCCTCATAAGTGCCCTGTCTTGTCAAACAGAGGTCAAAGTAAAGAGTAAATAAGTTAATAAATATCTGGTCGAGCCCCATGTGAGTTCTTAAGCCCTGTCAGAACCTGTTTTTGAGACCCAGTTTAAAGGGTGTATGTGCCTATGTGAGGGCGCAGTGGGAAGGAGTAACCTGACCCCCAGTCTTGCCCTGGGAGCCTGCACTGCAGAGGCTATAATTAGAGATACAGACAGCAGCTGGTGTTAACATTGGACTGGACTGCTTTATATGTAGGGCGCACTGAGGGCTAGGGGGACACAAACACACACACGCATGAACACACAACACATAGACACCCAGGTCCCACACACAAGAAGAATGCAGGGACTGTGTGAGAATGATTGGGGTGGAGAGGGGCTGAACTTTACATTTCACTTCTTTTTCTTTGAATCCTCCCATTGACTTACAAAAAAACATCAACATAACTCTAAATAATATAAAACTACTGAACTGACAGAACTTTTCTCCTCAATACCTCGAAGAGGAAAATGAGGATGTTAAATGAGGATATTAAGATGGTTTACCCTAATATTATATAGTGCTGTATCTAGATTGTCAAAGCGCTTCAAGCGAAGGGGGGAAACTCACCTCATCCAATCACTAATGTGTGGCACCCACCTAGGCGATGCATGGCAGCCATTTTGCTCCAGAACACTCAACACACATCAGCGTGAGGTGGAGAGGTAGTGTAGCATCGAGCCAGTCACACAGGGGGATGATTAGGTGGCCAAATGGAGAGATCCAGGTTGGGAATTTTGCCAGGATAACCGGGAACCACCTAGTCTGTGTGATAAGTGCCATGGGATCTTTAATGAACACAGTTAGTCAGGACATCGGTTTAAAGTCTCATCTGCAGTGTTAAGTTATATTAGTAATGCTGCCATCAGTTTCACATTGTAATATAAAGTTATATATAAATAACATTTTTTTCAGTTGTAGATGTTTATCCTTCCCATTACCACACAGCCTACCTAATTTGTTTTTACAAGAAACTTTTCAAATTATAGCGATATAACATTTTATCTTATTATATCATAAAACTTCCCACAAAAACAACAAACATGACTCATTATTCAATGATCTGTTATCATATCAAGAAACCTTCCCTATGTTGTTAGAACAGAAAACAAAAAAATATTTTGTAGGCAACTTTATGTCACTTTTTTCCCATTGTGTTTCGGAATAAAATCAAGGTGGGAATTCTGGTGGTAGAGATTTAAAGATGCAGTGAAATGAAAAATATATTTTCCAAGCTTTAATGCTGCCTCTCTCGTCACATGCTAAATATATGTCATAAACATTTTTGATGACTCATCATAAACTGGGGTAGCTTGTGGGCCATTATAGCAAGCAGAGTGATATTATAGGTGTGTGTTTGGATCTCAGTTGGTTGGTTTGTATTCCCAAAAAGGTGAACCTCTGACCGAGCTGCACAGGTAAGGGAGATGTGAGTGTCTGAAACAGAGACAGGACTGTTGTCCTCTGCATAGGCAAAAGGCCACTTAAGTCATTATTTTCAAATTTTTTTAACAATTATTCTTACAAGGAAAGGTTGGCATAAAATATAATTCTGTGTGAGAGAAACCCCTTCAGCCAAAAGAAAAAATGACATGCATCACTTCCCTGTTCAGCCCCCTATCCTCCCAAATACTTCTATTCTTAACAGAGCCCAGCTTTCTGTCTGTATAAGCAAATAGCGTGTTTAAATCACATCGGCTTCTTGACAGTTTTCCCTGTTATGTATTTAAAAAAAAAAAAAGAACAGACATAAACTAAACTGCTCTAATGTTCATTCAGGTACATCTCAGCCACGTAATAAATGTTTACTGTTCGCCTCATTTAGATTTTTTGTTATTTATCTGTCATTTCATTTTTTAAATTTATTTATTTTGTCAGATAGCTGCTATACGCACACGCTCAAATTCGCATACCCATCAGAGATGTTCTGATGAAACGAGCCATCCCAACAATATTCTGATGAAACTAACAGCAATCAAGAAGAACAACACTCCTGTCTGCACTACAGAACACTGTGTGATGTGTGTGTGTGTGTGTGTGTGTGTGTGTGTGTGTGTGTGTGTGTGTTTGAGAGTCACGTTGATACATCCTGAATAATTCTTCCCTCCATCTGTAACTCAAGATATTGAAGAGATAACAAACAGAAACACCCTGGTAGCTGCCAGTCTATTCTCCTGAGCATCACACTCAGAACTGAAGGATATTTTTGTCTCTTTGAAAATCTCAAAGCATGGAGGACTTGTTCCTCATCAGGCTCTGGCTGAGGTTTCAGAACCAAGGACAGCAGCAGAGGTACTCAGTCCTGCTGGTGTCGGTTCAGCACCTCTGACAGTGAAAAAGGACAAGCACAGACACCTGTGGCTGCTGGGGGACACAGCTGGATCTGCTCTGCATCATTGTTACCCAAAGGAGAACTGTTCTCATGTAGACCAAAACCCCTAAAGCTCTGCATTGTGTGACTTCCTTTATGCCTTTCAGCATTGCTTAAGTTCTAAAATTCTAGTGTTACACAGTTCCTCGTACTTATCTCTAACTACTGGTACAGTATGACCTCGAGTCATACCTTTAAGACTCCAATTACTGCCATGTCCAAAGGTCAGTGTCCACTTAAAATACAGCTACTGGTCTACAAATCACTCACAAGGCTAGGACCATATTATATTTCAGATGCGTTTTGTCAGTATGAACCCTATATATATAGAAGTTGTAGGCCCGCTGAGTTGAGCCAGCTGCCTCTTCCAACGCAGGGTCAACATAAAACAGAGAAGATACATTTACTTGGAACAACCTCTCCAACAACCTCTCCGATGATCTTAAGCACTGTTCAAGAAAAAAACAGCTTACCAGCTCAGACCACATTCAGTGCTATAGTGAGTATTTACAGTGGCAGGACAGTGTGGGATTGTCTCATTGATTTGTTTTTAATAATGCACAACAATGGAGCTCTATGGAGAAAGAAAGTGTAATTAATAAGTAGTAGTAACACACAGTAGAAGTGGAAGAAGTCTTATCAGCAAAATCTACTTAAAGTATCGAAAGTAAAAATACTCACTATGCAGAAAAAAATTCTTTTTTATTTCTGGATTAATATTACTGCTGCATTGATGTGTATCTTGCTTAAGGTTGAGCTTGTTTTAACTACTTTATATAATGTTGGTTAGTTTAATCTACAGCAATGAAGAATCAATATTCTATAATATAATCATATGTTTGTGGTATTCCAATATTTAAATAGTTAATTTAATTCAAGACATAGGGGAATTATCTCAACACATAAAGAAACACTTATTCCTTCAGTTTATTGGGATAATTTAAAATCAACAAATATGGAGATACATGGTTTTCCCTGGACAGTAAGGGAAGGAAAAATTGAAATGAAAATACTCCAGTAAAGTAAAATTACCTCAGACTTGTAATACAATAAATATATTTCCACCACTGATGATAAATGCGTCCATTTTAGTGTTCCACCTCCAGGGTCCGCCCACACTAAACATAAGAGTGTACCACTGCAGCTGTCTTTTGCAAAGTCAAATGATAATAAAGGAATATTTTATATAATTAGGAATATTATTAATTAATTGGTGAGACTGTTCGAAAATGTGTAATAGCCCGCAGGTACACAAAGTGACATTTACATTTAATAAGATCTTTGTCTTCTTCTTTTTAAATTAAGACATACATTATACAGTAGGCCGTTGTAGGTTCCAGATGTGCTCGGCCTGGCAGATCCGCTCAGGTGTCCTTTGTTTACAGATGGCGTAATGCATTAAAACATTATGATCGGCTGTATGGATGATGTTTACATACCAAGACATCCTGCCCGATCAGTACTGGGCATGTGCAGCTCTTAACAGAGATGAGAAGGAAATGAGATAGCTCACTCGCTAGCTACGTCCATCATCAGCTCCAGAAAAAAACAATGAGTTACGACACATTATTTTATTTTCTTATGTAAAAATGTCTTTGTACTAGCTAAGGTAACTTAAAACACTGGCGTCACTTTTGCCAACATTACACTGTTACATGACATATAGTGTGTGGTCCATGTACGTCTCACATGCTTATAGATGTGATGTACATATATGTCACAATACTTCTTCATATCACATACCTCATCAGACTGCATCCAGAAGACAATCTTAATCAATAACCTTCTGAATTAAACACAAAGTTATTATGATGGAAGTAGGTAATGAGTAAGCCATCGTTCTTTCTTCAGTCTCTGTTGCACATGTACAGTGCTGATCGGGCAGGATGTACGGATCAGGCAGTGCAGCCAATCATAATGTGTTAATGTGTTTCATCATGTGTAAACTCAAGACCCGGAGCAGATCTGGCAGGCTGAGCACATCTGGTACCTACACCGTAAAAGACTAAAAATGCATAATTTCTGTGTGGCTTTCAATTTCAAATGTATTTGTGTCCACAGGCTGGCTCATGCTCTATGTGTTCTGTTAGTAATGCTGCCACAGGGCTACAGCTGCTTGTTCTGGGCTTACAGAAAGCTGCAGGCCTTTAACCAGCAGAGGACAGCGAGGACACGGAAAAAGCAGAAGTGAAGAACAGTCACACATCTGACATACATCTCTGTCTCTCCATAACCCTCTCAGCTTCTTCATTACTGTCTGACTCCTTCCCCTGCCTGCATACCTGTTTTCTCTCATTTCTTTCTCTCTCAACTCCCTCCTTCCACACTTCTCTCTGCCTCTCTAACTTTATGTCCTCCTATCACCCTCACCTCTTGATCCACCCCTATCTCCCTCTTCCTTCCCTCAGTCTCCCTTTCTGTCCTCCTTTCCTTTCTTCTATCCAAACTGTTCTACTTTCACCACTTCCCTCCCCTCTCTTCCTGAAATCCCTTCCATCTTCCTTTCTCTTTTCACCTCCTGCACCTATCTGTCTCTATCTCTCCCTACCTCCTGCCATCTTTTTTTCTCTCCCTCCCCAAACACACACACACACACACACACACACACACACACACACACACACACACACACACACACACACACACACACTCAACTCTTCTTATTAAATTAGTAATAATGTCACCATGCTCCCTCCCAGGAGGGCAGTGTTATTGACTTCATTATGCAAATGTAAACCAGCCCAAAGCTATACTACTGATGGGATAAGACACACACACAGACACACACACACACACACACACACACACAGACACACACACACACACACACACACACACACACACACACACACAATGTTTGTAGGCCGGGCGTGCTGGCCAGGAAAAATTTCTTGCTGTTTTAGATAATTATGTCAACCAGTGGAGCTGATGTGTGTATTAGCATGAAATCTGCTAAATCGAACGGGCCTGGGGCGTTTTATATCTGTGTTGGAGTGACAATGCATTAGTGCAAAAAGGAAATACAAGAGAAAATGAATGACCACAATACTAAATGTCTATCTGAGTCTGACTGTGGAGTCGCCTGTAATCAAATTCTTTGTGGTTTGATCGCCGCCTCCTTTTAAGATTATTTTTGGGGGCTTTTTATTGCCTTCATTTGATAGAGTAGCTGAAGAGTGACAGGAAAGGGAGGAGAGAGGGAGACTGACATACAGCAAAGGGCTGTAACTTGGAAGTGCACCAGAGCCACTGCAGTAAGGACTCAGTCTTAGTACCCTCTCTGCCTACTCTTGTCCACATTTCGAAGTGTCCTTGAGCAAAACACTGAGCCCAAATTGCTCCTGATGTTTATACATGAGAGGACGAATGAACTTGCTTTGATATGTTTAATTTGAACATATAACCTTTTATTATATCAGAGATTGAAGTGTGTATACAGACAGAATGTTTTCAAAGATTTCATTCACACATTTTGAGGTTTCTGGCCACCCAAATGTAAAAACCTTATTTCACATTTGTGTCTGCTCTTCACTTTATTTTCAATGCCAGCTCTAACAAATATATTTGGCTGTGAGCATCTCTTCACAGGTAACAGACTGATGGGAATGCGGGCCAGGTGGATGTACCCAACAGGTACTTGAATGGCCCGTGTGCTTCAGGAGTAATTTTGGCTTTGTGATTTGGCCAGGAAGTGAAATTCCTCTCATTTCAACTCTGATCTGCCGGGCGTGTGGTTCTTTCCGTCATACTGACACTCGCTGGTCACCGTTGCCAAAACCACGCTGTGTCTTGATACAAGTTCACGGACCTGGAAACATACTGGAGGGTATGCGATAAACACACATGCACACATATGCACACACAGGCGCACACACACTTTCAAACACAGTGTTGGCAGAAGCAGGCCAGACAGATGGAAAGACAGCAGAGAGCAGGGAGGAAGTGGAAATTAAAGTCACAGTGTCAGGAAGAACAATTATAGCTCAGGGACTAATGTTACATGTACATCGACTGAATATTTACCAGAGCAAATGACCATGAGGTCAGTTATTGTTTTAACAATATAATGTCATTTTTACTATTTATTTATGGTTTGAATTTATATATTCATGGTTTGTTGGTCGGGCCGACATTTTGGTGCAGACTGTAATATGTCAACAACTCAGAGATAGATTGGCATAAAATGTTGAACAAACATTCAAGGTTTGATGAAGATGAAGAAGCCTCTAGTCAAAGTTTTTTCCATTCCTCTAGTCAAAGTTTTCCATATCCAGAAATATTTCTACGTCTACTACATATATTGGCATACATTTTTTCTACTTTATTCTGCCCTATTTGGAAGAGAACAATAACTACAGAAAAGCTGAGAAAAAAAAGTTTAAAGTCCTCAGCCTGACTGTGACAGTAGCCATGTTTCCATCCAAATGTAACGCATATTTTATATGAATATTCAGAAAATTGGCAGAGGAACATACACGTACACAGAGTATTTAGAGTTGGTTCATTCAGATAAACATTAAGTGACGCTAATGTTCCACTGTGCCATTATACCATTGCAGAAGAACAACGCAATGAGATAACATAATTAAAAGAGCCAGTCAAACCTCAAATGGTGATGGAAGTTCGTGTCTGTTTCATGTATTCAATTGAGGAAGGTCTCCTCATCGCTCCACACAAAATCTGATGTTTTTGCCTCTCTCTCTATCTTTTGTCTCTTCAGCTGACGCCACAGGCTTCATGTAGACTACTTTATAATTAATTTGCTGAGTCTATTTCCATCGCACTTTATTGCATTTTGCTTTTATTAATACACCAGCTATTCCACCTCAGTCAAACGTTTCTTATGTTCAACTTGAAAATGTGCATAAAAACAAGTCCAGTGACATTAATAGCAAAGCTGCCTAAAAACAAGAAAACCAAGGGGCCGAGAAACAACAACAGCAACCACCAGAGAAGAATGAAGTAAAGAATGTTGAGCAATAGTTTAAAGAACCAGTTCGCTCCCTAAACTGGTGCCTGAGAGGACGACAGACCAATCTGTCAGTCTAATACTTGAGTTCCGCCCTTGGTACTACTGGAAGCAGCTCTTACCCAGAGAGGCTTACCTGTGTATAGTTACCTGTCCTATTTCCAGATTCTCTTTCAGTCCATCTACAGCAACAGAGGCAAATAGGGTAAACTTGCAGCTGACATTTTCAACCACTTTGTCGATACACAACAGTTTATTTTCCATTTCCAGCATGTAAAGTTTAAAGTTTTGGTGTTGTGCTGACTGATTGTGTTATGGGATGCCAGATTAACTAACCAAAGTACTTTCCATTTGCCTGTCTCAGTAACCTTGCCTGACTGATTCACTGACTGACAGAAAATGATATAAAAACAGCTATTAAACACAGTTATTCTGGGAGATGATGCTTAAGCTTCAGACTGTCTGGTCAGAAAGCATTATAAATGAGGAGCTGTGCACCAGACACCTCATGCATTTTTAACCAATCAATATCCTCTCTTATACATCTCATTCTCCGTCTCTATCTCTCCATTTTCACATCTCTCTGCCTTTCTCTGTTCTTTGCTTCTGTTTTTCTTTGCTGTTATATTCTATGTACTGTAATTGTTTTCTTCTTTCTCTCTGTTGCCTTTTTCCTCTCCTTGAACTGCTGCAAAGTTTATTAATTTGAGTTTCTCATCCCACTCTTGTGTCTGTTCTCTCAGTCCAGGCCGCGATATCTTTCTCATCTCAGTCTGTTGTCCTTCCTCTGCTCTTTGTGTCTTTGTAGCTCTTTATTTTTCTTTGCTTCAAACATTATCTTCTCTCCATCTTCATACTCCCTGTGTCATCTCCTTCATTACTTTATGAAAGATGGGGATGTACATGCCCTGCCCCATTTGACTAACTTTGGAAATGATCTGTCCCGGTTTACTTTGTCTTAATTAGAATAAGAACATAGTCTGTCTGAGCGTCACAGCACAGACCCCAGAGTGAGTGGGTAGACATGTAGACATGCAGAGATTCACACAGCCTCCATTTCAAAGACATTAATACAAAATATTAAAAGGTTAGTTCACCAAATTACAAAAAAGGAAAACCTATTTTGTCCCTCTCCTGTTTTGGCTTCATTTGCCCAAGTTTTGAGATATTGGTCATATTTTAAAGGGTACAAATGTTTTGCTGCTCCAGCTGTACCCTAACAGGGTACAAATGGACTGTACTTATATACTGCCTTTTTAGTCTTCCGACCACTCAAAGCATTATACACTACATGCCGCATTCACCCATTCACACATATTCATACAGTGATGACATCACAAACAGAAGTAATTAATTCATACACATTCACAGACTGATGCACAGAATTGGGAGCAATTTGGCTCGAGGCCATTTTGACATGTAGCAGGAGGAAACAGCCAACCTTCCGATTAGTGGACGACCTGCTCTACCTGCAGAGCAACAGCTGCCCCAAGCACTGTACCTTTGAACATGGGACATTTTTTTAAACTATTTATTCAGAGAAGGTTCACTGAGAGGAAGGAACACCCTGATCACGTTTGCACTGTTACACATTCATACCTGGAAGCTGCCCCGTATAACCACACCACCTTAGGGCCACTGCCCATTTACAATTATTCACCAACATTCATTAAAACAAATAATAGTTAGTTAACATCTTTTCAGCACCTTTTCATTGTATTGTTCAGCTAGAACTAATTTGTCCATAACAAGTGAACGGCCTAAATCAAGTAGGAAAGAACGGGTTGCACTACCCAACTCCTCAGGAGCTCCATAAGGGAGAACCACGGCATAAAATAAAGTTACATAAATACAGAAAAACTAGTCCCCATGGAGGAATGCAAAGCATGAGAAAATAGATCAAACAGTGATAATACTTAAATAAAATAAAACTGGGAGTAATGGTAATGGCTAGTCAAAGCATTTCACTCTACTACATTGGCAATTAGCTACTTGATTAAATTAACCACATCACTCAAATAGATCCATTATGAACTTGCCAATACAGGCTGAAGAAGGGCGTCTTGCCCGAAACATCTGTGTGGAAAAATTAAAAAAGTTGGAAGTGCGGTCCTAGTTCTTTGCTAATGAAATTCAATTCCCAGGCCACACAGACCAAGAATTGAATGGAAATGTGTTAGTAGCCTTGTTTTATTTCAATAAACCCAACTCTCTATTTAAATCAAGATTTTGTGATCCCTGGTTTGCTGTAACATTTTCCTGTACCATAAGCTTGTTAAAAGTACAATTCTGTACCCCTTTCTGTCAGCTATGACCTTTACAGTGACATAAAGATCCACATTTATCACCTTAAGGACATTTTTCGTACCTTACAGTCTACATTTCTGACAAATGTACCTTTGGGTATAGAATTAATACCCCTATTTCTTTGTGTGTACAGTATGAAGGGGGTGAATGGGATTTTGTTTGCAGTGCTTACAAGATTGAAAAGGGAGCATAAGGCCTTCTAGATTTTAAGAGGTCTAAGAAAACCTACTAATATAGACTAGGCCTATATCTCAGCATTTTGTTCATTCCAGCTAAGAAATTTGTTATTTTTTAAAGTTTAGTATTATTCAAGATTTAAACTTTGAAGATGAACACAAGCTATATTCACAGAGCTTTCACTCTCTGTGCACTCTCACCCTGCATTAGAAAAGTACACAGTTAAAACAACCAAAGAGCTAACAGAACAATGGCTAAGCATCAAGGAGAAAAAAAACAGAATTTTTAAAAAAAGAAGCCTATTAAGTATGTATGATTATTAAAAAATAAAAACAATACACAATACAGAGAGAGAACTTTTTTTAAAAAACTCATAAAATATCAGAAAAACTGTCTCTGATGCAGTGTTCACAGAAAATAATGTGCTCACCATTCATCTTTTACACAAACTTTCTGCTGTTGTTGCACTCACTGTTTGGGGTCATTGTAAAATTAGTTAGTACCATTAACCCAAGCAGTGTCAGTTGTTCTGTGCTGGTATTGTTATGCATTGACTATACTATAAAATATCTGTAAAATAGATGACTTGATTGTCAGATTACTCGAATATAGAAAAGGGGTTCCTTAAAGCAACATTACTTAAGATTTGGTATTTGTGTGATTTGGCACCCCCAGTTACAATACCACCGTCATAAATAAGGACAGCTGTACACATGTATTTGTTATGATTATGTTATGATCAAAAACGAGACAGTCCAAAATTTTTCTAACATCTCTAAACATAAAAGCCAGCTAACATTAGGCTACATACTAGTCCAACAGCAAGACTAAAGACCAGTCCCTGGTTTGACTCTTTCCAGGCAGCTTTGCTCTCTTTTCTCTAATTAGGCTCCTCCATTGTCCTTTTAGGTCTATTTACCTCTGCCATTACCTATGTCTATAGAAGCTGCTGAGCCAGGCTGGTTAAAAAGTTCCATAGTGCAAGAATAGACATAGGGGGAACGACAGAGACATTCATCCCATTACAACAGTGTGGCATCAAAATGATAGTGAATCTGTTATTTCAAGGTAGAAAAGTTATATAATGTTGCTTTAAAAAAGGGTTGGGAACCAGTGCTCTAATCTACTAAGGATGGGCATTATCATTGATCCAATTCATTGAGTGCCAAGATCAGTGACATTAGTTCAATCGCCTAATGACGTTATCAATACTCAAAACATACATTGGCACCATTGATACTTGAGGGATCAATCTGCCCATCCCTGTAATCTACAGATCAGTAAACAGTTTTCATTGGAATTACTACTACCAAAGAAATAGTCTCTATGAAGAGTGTTGACAGTGTGTTGTGAAGTCCATTCACCGCCATGGTTTTTGTGGTGGCAGCAGAAATTACAAAGACCAATATCTTGGCCTGGCTACATACCATAAACTAAGTGGGGAAATATCTTTATAAAAATAAAGAAATATCTTTCTTCCTGTAATTTGGGTGAATGTACCCTTTGAAACATTTCCAGTTGTTTAGACCCATTGTAGCACAGTATGAATGTTTGCACAAGCACAGTAATGTGTGCGCACAGGAGGTAGATCAAAAGCATAATCCACTATAAGGCTTGGACACACAAACACCTTCCGTCAGCTTATTAAGGACATACTTCTTTTCTCAGAGGGGGAACTCCTGAAAGGTGAAATTACCCTGTGATTTACTGAACTCAAAGCAATATCTGTTTGTGGGTAATTTAGTGGTTACTATGTATTTATAGTGGAAGTCTTTGTCTAACAAACCACAGAAGCAGGAAGTATGCTAGGAGTGTTCTTAGAGGTGTTACTGCCCTGTCTTTAAGTGAAGATACAGAAGGTGACAGATGTGGATGTAAGAGAGAAAGCTGTCCTTCGGAATAATTTCTGTCATTGGGAAGAAGAAAAAAATACAGAAGCTGCAGAATTAAATGTATTGAACAGAAACTGACCCAGGGCAGGATTCGATAATGGGACTTTAAGCTTGTTGTGATTTAAATTATACATTTAGACTCCACTCTTGATAAAAATGACAAACGCAGTGAATTGTATTGAGCTCCTGTGAGCTACTGCTGCAATATCCAGGTCTAATAGCACTTAGAGTTCTGCCTCCAGGCACACACACATGACTGAGTACATGCACTCATATGAGACCTCGCACGAGCACTCACACACACACACACACACACACACACACATACACACACACACACATATACACACACACACACACACACACACACACACACACACACACACACACACACACAAACACACACACACACACACACACACACACAGTTGAGGCCAGCCTATTAAGAAGGGGAAAAAATGCCTCCTCAGACAAGGAGCACAAATAAAACTGAATTAGTGTGTGATTCACGGCACAAATGTCTTCATCCACTAAAGAGAAAGAACACAGAGGTTTCCTTTTTTGTTTTTGAAGGTAACCCGTAGAAGCATTCTACTTACCTGTGATTTTTTATATATACCTGCTGAGGACCAACATTTGTGTTGTAAGAGGATTAAAATGGATTTCTTAAGGATAGTGCTGCTGATTGTGTTGTGTTTTGTGTGGTATTTGTATGTCCTTGTTTATCTTGAGGAAGGTAAAGTGAATAAAATATTGAGGGCCATTATTTAAGTGGACTAAATTCTGTCAGTCTGCACAATTTGCAAAGTCAAAGAAAAACATAAACAACCTTTTGAATCCTGGACAGAAAAAGAAAAATGACTGTTTATCTTTTAGTCACTGTTGCAAGTGCAGCACGGCTGTTGAATCAGCCAGGAATATCCTTGAAGGCAAATAAAATAATTCTATAATTGTAAAATTAATGACAGGCCCAAAGCAATTCACCACTATGATTGGAGATTAAATTCCTTATAATGACACTTTAAATGGGATGTTAATCATTACCATTCAATGTGTGGAAATCAAAGACGAGGAAGTATATTTCTGTCTATCTTTCCCTGCCCTGAAAAGGTTCAGATTTGCATGGTGAGTGTAAATATGATTTAAGACAATTACAGCAACCTAACCATCATTTGTTATTTTTGCGCATTTGTTAATTCACTTTATTGCAGTATTAGTTATTAGAGTGTATACTGTTAATTTGCTACGGGTTAAGCTTGTTTCATTGATGTAAAATCTATTATAGTGTTTTATAAATCATGAGTATGTGTTTTTTTGAATCTTAGGGGTTTTATTTGACCTTGAATACGTGAATGACACTGAAAAGCTTCTGTGAAAATAACATCTCATTTACTGTTCGATGTGACAAGAAAAAGTGAACAGAATCTTTCGCAAGCATTGAATTGTCTTCAATCCCAAGGGCACATGGCCAGAAAATGTATGTATAAAAAGAAGACTGTGATGCTAAAAAACGAGAAGAGTGTCTTTATGAACCACCTTGGAGGCGCTGAGCCAACGGCTAGAAGCTGCTCTCTGGCTGCACAAGCACATCAACACGTTGAGATATTTAAGATAAGATGTTGCTCAGTCTGGGCCTCATTTCCCTTTGTCCACCAGCTCTACGTTGGTCCAGGTCCATTTGCACTGATTGAATCTTTATATTGATGTACACATTGAATACTCTGACATATCTGTCTTTCAGAGTGAATTCATGTTGTCAGGCTGTTGATGTGAATCAGTGACAGTGTGTGTGTGTGTTTGTGTGTGTCTGTGCCATCTCCACCTCCTCAACCCAGATGGTGGCAGGTGTTTGTATCTTCCTGCTCTGTCTGAAATACGTTTCTTCATCTTGCTGACACTGAGGTGCAAATGGTTCAGCTGTTACCAAACAATGAAGCCTTCCACCAGACGTTTTAACTGTCTCAACCGCACAAACCCTAACCCTAACCCCCATAAAGAAATAAAGAGATAAAATCTTATATTATTTTTAAATGTGGAAGCTGCTACAACAGGTGACTTTAAGCTGATCAGCATCTTATTTCTGTGTGCTGTGGAAAAGCCTTCAACTGTGCCATCACCAGTGTGTAGGATTTGGTGGCATCTTGCAGTGAAGATGGAGATTGCAACTAACTGAATCCCACTTGCAGTGAAACTACAGTGGCCATTAAACTGGTGAAAAATGCTAAATTTAGAGCCAGTGTTTGGTTTGTCCATAAAGGGCTACTGTAGAAACATGTAGGCCTCCATAGAAGAGGACCCACTCCCTCTTTAAATAAAAATGGGTCATTCTAAGGTAACAAAAACACACCAAGTCTTATTTTCAGGTGATTATACAAAGATATCTTTAAATAAAACACTTTTTATTCAGAATATTAAATACTTTCAGTCAATCAAACCGCTGTCATGTCCATATGGTAAATCTGAAGCTGTAACACTAGCAGCCAGTTAGCTTAGCTTAGCATAAAGACTGGAAACAGGGGGAAACAGCTAGCCTGGCTCTGTAACCAAATCCACCTTCCACCTACAAAGCTTATGAATGAACTCATTATATCTCGTTTATAAGTGTACAAATAACAATTCGCCATTTTACGAGGGCATTGTGTGATGGACTGTTTTGTGGCTGGCTAGCTTCCTGGAGTCACGTAGTCAAAGTAAGGTTGCAAGGCAGCCAGCAGAGGCAAGCTAAGCTAACCAACATTGGTGGCAGCTTTATATTTACTGTTCAGTCCTAAGAGTAGGGTCAATATTCTCATCACACTCTCTGCAAAGAAGAGAATAAGTGTATTTCTCAAAATATTTAATTATTCCTTTAAAAAAGCAATTATTTATTTACAACATCCATATACATATGATGCTGTGGTGCCAGTGGTATGGTAGAGTGCACAATACAATACAATACACATGTATTACATTGAGCTTTTTAAAACATTTTTCTGTGGTTATCATTTTGTTCACAGGTACAAGTCATGAGAACTAATGTAAATCTCTCAGGAAAGAAAAGCCAGGGGCAAGCAGTCTTGTGACTGTAATTGAGGGGCCAATATACTTCTTGAACATGTTCTAAAATTAGTAATTCTTTTTTTTTATGAAATAGCAAGAGTTACAGAATAGTTATGGCACAATCAGACAGTCGGCAGGATATTTCTCTGAAATGCTCTCAAGTCAGTTTTTCTCGCAAAAGGTAATAAATAGTTGTACACTCTGAGACCATTAGTGAATTACAATGACTTGTGTACTGAAGTGGCCACAATCAAGATGCAGCATTGGCATGTTTGCTATGTACAGCTGTTATTCAAATTGTAAGAGAGCTACTTTTGAATTTGTACCACCTTTTTCAGCTGAAAACCAGTGTACATGGGTATTTAATGGTGTTGATGATCTTGACAATTCTTGACATTTTAGAGCAAAATTCTATACATTGTGCTATAACTATGCAAAGTGACCTCCCTCTACTGGTTGAAACCTGGCTATTGCAATTGAATTTATACAATGTATAATGTGAAAGTGGTCACTCTTAGTAATGAAACCACAGACACTTATCAGCCACCTCTGCAGTTCCCCCTCAGCCCTATAAAGTGTTTTAGCCTCTTTCAGCTCATTGTTTTAGTTTTCCTGCTCACAACTTTACTGTTTTGGTCCAGTAGCGCAGCTGTCATTTGCATCATTGTCAGCCTTAACAGCCAGTTGTTTTCAGCTAAAAGCTCTGATAAATCTACTGTACGCTACCTGCCCAGCACCAAACAACAGACAGACATAGTTAGCAGCTAGTTAACTGACCTAGCGTTTAGTAAAGCATTTAGCAAGTAGAGGGGCCTCAAGAGACCAAATCACAGAGGTAAAAGGAGAATGAATATTGGACCTACAGCTCCCAGGTGGCTCCAAAACGACTGTTAAAGATGTTAATGTTGCTCCATGCCTGCTGGATGTGTAAATAAGCCATATGCTATCAAGCTCACCATATCAAAGGTAGGTAGTATGTTAGTGTTGTGTTCACAACTTGTTTCCACTGCCCCCAAGTGGCAGAAAAAAATCAATCAGTTAGTAAAAATAAAGTGCTGCTATTTTAGTCATATTTTTGATGATCGTTGTTTTCTGATTGTTTTTTTTTCATCTTCACCACTGTTTAACTGATGTAAAACCATTCTAGTGTGTTGTATTCTGGTCTTTTTTTCTGCAGCTGTGTAGAGACAACTCCTTAGTCACTTAAACATAACTCAGTATGTACTTTTTGTTGCCGTGATCTGTATTTGTCTTCTATATTTACATCAAAACCCTGAACATGGAGGTTACCTTTTTCTCACCAGCGCATTATCCTCTTGTGGAGCCTCACCTCTCTCACTCCTTCCTCTTCTGCTCTCTCTCTTTGTCATTTTGCTTTTCCCTTCATCTCTTTGTGTCTCTTGTTTTGACTCTGTCTGTGTCAAATCGTGTCTGAATTCTCTTCATCTTCAATTTTACCTGGTGTAAAGAGTAGATATGAGTCAGTAGTTCAGTCGCTGTAACCAATATTTCACATACATATCGGCTATTTTCAACTACCTGGGTCTGCAGTTAGATTGTTTTCAGATAGGACAAGGTGTAGGAGGTATAGCGTGTCAGAGTGGCAGAAGGTCTGTGTGTTTTCCTTTGTGTGTGTGTGTGTGTGTGTGTGTGTGTGTGTGTGTGTGTTGTGTGTGTGTGGGCTGAGATAGGCTGGCAGCAGCAGGCATCTGGTGACATCTGGTCCCGACAGATAAAGTAATAAACACATACTATCTCACTATCTGGATGAGGTGTAGCCTATCTCTCTCTCTCTCTCTCTCTATCTGTCACTTTCTGTCTCCGTCAAAATCAAATTCAAATAAGCTTTACTGACATGACAGGAAAGCAGCACATTGGCAAAGGAGTATGGTTTTTTAAATAGGGTAAGAAAGTGCAACAACTGCTTCATGCCAGGTGTATTCGCTTGTCTTGACTTTTAAGCTTTTTAGTCTCAGAAATGTCTGAACCTTTTTCCACATTTCTGTGAAAATCCATCTGCAGAAGATCATGCAATACCAGAAAGCTCTAGAACGGCTACTGAGTGGTGAGATTGGTTTTTTTTTTTTTTTTGCTCTTCCTTCTTTTAATTTGTGGGTTTGTGCCTTGATGGACCATCTACGACAATAACTGTTAAGTGACTTAACAAGTCATAAGGATTCAAAGGTTCATTTGTTACCTTACTTATGTATACTGAATTCAATGTGGCATGCTCTGGGTGTTGCTTATGTGAAAAAGGATTAGAAAAAGAATACAAAGGATAAAAAACTTTAACATATTTAAAAATGTAAAACCATTTTGATTAAACAAGCTTGGATAATAACAAACTTTGATAATATTGTTTACTCATTAATAAGATTTTTAATTCTTTTGATTGAACAATTATAAAACGTCTTTATCTTCAAATATCTTTTTTGGTCTAACCAACAGTCCACAACACAAAGGCATTACGTTTATTATCACAAAATCCTGAGAAAAAAACGAAAATATTCAAATTTTTAGAGTTTGGAATCAGTGGATTTTTGCTATTATTACTTATAAAAATACCAAAATTACTTCAATTGTTTCAGTACTGCCAACTTTGTACTGTGCCATTAGATTCACACTTACAGATTTTCACATTCAGATGAGATTTGAGATATATTCGCTCCTGAGCTGACAAACCTCTGACCACCTGGGGCCTCAACCTCAGGTGAACCACAGCCAAGGTCCCAGTGGTCAGAGGCCCCCGGGCACGGGCCCAATTGGCCCTGTCAGCAGCCTTTGTGAAAGAGCAGATGATGTGTGACAAAGAGAAAAATTAGGGACACTGAATGTTTGAGCAAATATTACAAAGGAGACAGAAATTACATAAAAAAAAGGGTGACAGAAAGAAAGAAGAGGAGGAGGAAATGATATAAAAAGAAAGGTGGACGGATGCTGAAGATAGAAAGGGAGAAGTTGAGTGGAAATATGGACGGATGGATGGGGCGATGGATGGATGACTAAGTAGGTAAGATGATAAATAGAAGAAGGGATGGATGGATGAATGGCTGGATGCTTTGACACATGGCCCCGGGGAATCAGCCATTATACATGCCACTGTCACTCAAGATTAGCGGCATAATTAAACTCCTGTCGCACTGCGTGTGGTTTGAATGTGTGTGTGTGTGTGTATGTGCGTGTGCGTGTGCGTATATGCATTTGTTTGTGTGTATCTTGTGTTTTCCTGGATGTGTGTGGGAGGGGTAGACTGTGACAGAGATTGATGGTGAGGGGAAAGCAGGCCATTGTGTTGTATAGCTAAAGCAGTGATAGCCTCTACACCCCTGTGTCTGTTTAAACTGCTGGCCATTTTATAGGCGTGGCACAAGTGACCCCGTAATACACAAACACACACACAGTTTCCCCCCCAACTTAAACTGGGGGAAACTGCTTGTTTTCAGGGGTATTTTTTTTGCTTCTTAATTAGGCTGTTCTGCAGCCATGATGCCTTCACTGAACTCTAGCCACTGTGGGAACAACACAGAGCTGCTGAGCTAAATTAAGTGTCATTCATAAATGAGGCAATCACCCTCTGAAGTGTTAACCCAAGGCTCTTTCCAATAATTGATGGATAGCTGTGAGCAATTTTAATATGTTACATGAAATTTTTAGACGCTGTCCTTTTTTGTCTTAACATATTCAGCCTTAATAGGGGGTTATCAGGAAACCCTTCAGCCTTCAATTAAGTGAATTAGAAATGAGAATAAAATGATTATCTTGACAACTCAGAGACAGGACTCCCCACTGAGAGAGAGAGAGAGAGAGAGAGAGAGAGAGAGAGAGAGAGAGAGAGAGAGAGAAGTCTCATTCAGAATAATGGTTGAAGGCCATGTTCTTGAGCAGCTGCATGCCGACCAAAGCTACATCTCTCTCAGTCTATGTTTGTGTGTCTCAGTGAGTGAAAAGAGCCCCGCCGCTCCCCTGCCGAGCGGAACATCAGCCTCATCAAGTCAGCCACAGCCAGCCACAACAGGGGCGGAAGTAAGATCCTCCCGCCTTCAAAATAGAAGCCTAAAAGAGTGTAGGGTGAACTATTCTGAAGTCTGCTTTAAATAACAAAAATGATTAGGTCGTTGAAGTCATGATGCCTGCTGAAAAGGTAGCCTAAATTATCACTAAATATACAAAATACAAAATATTTAACAATATATCTTAATAATAATAACAGAAACAGAGTGAGCTTGGTTTATACTTCGCAACAATCATCAGGCATCATATGACCCAAAAAACAATAAGGAAATAAATATGCCTACAACCATCAGCATACATTAAACGACATCTGTTTTGTCACTAAAGCCACTTAGTTCATGTTTTTTGCCATTCATTACATACATAAACAAATATTGCAGAAATAAAAACTGTATACAACTCGAATGCATGTGAACCAGACTGATTTGGGCAGTTTTTGATTAGAGCTGCATTTGCAGACAAATATTATGCAATAATACGCAAAATTTTAAACCAGAAAAAAGAAAACCTGACTCAAGTCTGAGCTGCACAAGTTTGTTTTCAAGAAAGAAACCCCAATCCTAAAGGGACCAGAAGACAATCAGACCAAATACCAGATAGGATCGACCTGAACAAACAGTTATAGAAAAAAACATGGCCCTAACATGATTCACCCAATGATCAAGTAGTGACTGTCGAAAAGGGCACGCAAAGATTTTCCCAGGACTTCACAGTTCAGAATCACCATCTTGCATCAAAAAAACTAATTAATTTTGTACTTTGATGATTCTGATCAGAGAAAATGTCCTTTGAGGCTTGGCTTATCAGACACACTGACACGTACAGACCACAGACGCACTGCAATACAGTGAGATCCTGCCCAGAATTAGACTGAATAAAGTTTATTGGACCCGGCTCAACTTGGGTACCAGACGAGGTCTTGGCTATAAGCAACCCATGCAGACCTCTAAGGTCAGCTGAAGCAAAGAGACGGTGGTGGAGTAAAAATAGCTAGGAGACATACTGTATGTTACAGTATCAGCAACTAAAGTGAGCACTCACACATGAGCTGGCAAACTAATCAAATGGGCTACAGTATCACTTCAGTTCAATTCAATATCCTTTACTGGCATAAGTGAGTATTAAGAAATTATAGAGTAAAAAGAAAAAACAAAAGTTATAATTCATAAAATCAAGAAAATATCAGAAAACAAAAAAGTGTGTGTTGATGTTCTTGTTGTTGGTGTGTATATGTGTGTGTCAGTATGTCAGAAATTGAGGTAGTGTGTGTGAAGTTGTTATAGTTGTGTGTGTGTGTGTGTGTGTGTGTGTGTGTTAACGTTGACGTGTGTGTAGCATAGCATAATCTCATAATAGCGCAATACAATCATTCAGTTTTTTATAGATTTACAGGTGGACTGATTTATACAAAATAAATTAATAATATCAATAACAACAATTCAGTTCACAATTTAATTTAAATCAACAATCAATCCAGGCAAATAAATCAATAGAAAGTTGTGTTTCTCAGTTCCACAGTCCAAATAGCTCCACCATATGTCCATGTGACTACCTCCAACGGTAGTATAGAAAATTACACTTAACAAGCCGCTCACTGATTTGACTTTGCACCATTCCCATGCTTTTAAAAAAAAAAAAAAAAAAAAAAAAAAAGTACACGCTTTTATTTTGAAACTCGCAACCGGAACAGCCGCGTTGTTGCGCGGTGTTTGACTTGACAGATGGCAGGCGCGAGACGCTCCTCTCGGCTGTCTCTCTCGGTCCGTTGGTCCATCCCGGTTCCCATTGTCTCCCCTCTCTCCACTCCTTGAAGACAACCCGGAGACGACTAACTAAACTTAGCCCTTATTTCCGCTCGCATCGCCTTCTGTACGTCTGGAGACTTTTACCTCGACCTGAAATCTCACCCTTGTCCCTCTCCATCCGAAACGTGGACACGCTTTTTTTTTGTGTGTGTGTGTGTGTCTGTGTTTTAATTTAAATTTAAAAAAAAAACAAAAAACGTTACACAGAGAAGAGGCGGTGAATGAACCGAGCAACGGCTGACAAACCGGCGGTTGTGTTGTGGAGCTGACTGTCGGTTGGGGAAGAGATGAACCGGAGGAGGAGGACTTCTTCTTATTAGCCAACGGAGACACCGAAACCAGCTTCCAGTGGCTGTTGACATATCACAACATCCTAGCAACAATTTCTGTACTCGCCGTGTTTTTTTTTCCGAGTGGATAAAAAAAAAAAAACACCCAAATTCAGGCAGAGCAGCTGGATTTAACAACCTCGGGGTTTTTTTTTTGGAGGTAAAATTCTTTGTTTTTTGGTGTGAATGAACCTTGAAGGATGTTGCCGCTACATGCCCGGTACTTCCCCTGAGAGGAGGAGGAGAGAGAGAGAGAGAGGAGCTCGTCTATGAAAAAAAAGGAGGCAGGGACCACTTGCACTTGTTTTCTCCACCCTTAAAAAAAAAACAAATTTAGTTAGCGTTTACTCGGGATTATTAAACAGCAACAAAAAAAAAGGAGCATTTAATCCGGGTTGGAAAACATCCATCTTAATCTCCTCATCCCTCCCTTTGCTCTTATAGTCTTTGAGTGTGTGTAAGTGGCTTCCTGTACCGAGTTCATTCAGTGTGTTCACCGTTGATAAGGATGCGATCAATGGACGTGGTTGACCGGACTTTATAGTCCAGCAGGTGAGGACTGGACACAATCAGGACCCCCGTGTGGACGTAACTGGAGAGCCTGGTTAATTTGTGTCAAGAGATCCCACATGATCAGAATATCTGAATTCATTCTGTGACCAATCAATCAAAATGCACCACACCTCCTGATTCCTCAGACTTGCTAAAGCCGCTTTCAGTTGCAGAGTCTTGGGAAGGAGTTTTATCTACAGGACCGAGCTCTGTGAACAAGCCCTCGAGAACAATTTTGTGGACTTGAATCATCCAGCGAGGCCCACCTTAACATCTTTGATCCCTGACCCCCTGTGTGTGCTGGAAATCCAAGGGGCCACACTTCCCTGGCTGTTCAGCTGTCAGCAACCCCATCCATTTGAATGAAGTAGTAGCCTTTTATTCCCCCAAGCTCCTGCGAGGGGGGGCTGCGCTCTGTTCTGCGAGGCCGAGCAGGGAGCACCGCTACCTGGGCTGCCAGCCAGCCAGACGGCCCTCAAGGGGGGAGGAGTGCGAGGGGGGGAGGATTTGGAGTTTGAAGGTCCAGCTGGAGATTTGGGAGTTTTACCCAGAGTTTCTTGTCCACGTGGATCACTGGAGAGAGGGGAGGAAGACACCATGGGGTGCTGTAGTGGCAGGTGCACCTTGGCCTTCATCTGTGGCATGCAGCTGGTAAGTGTTAAGATTACTATTGATAGTTTTTAATTTTGTAAGAGTTCAACAAAAACAAGTCATGATGGGGAAATCAGAAAAGACACCTCTTCACCTCGGTGACTAGACAAGGCGCAGGGTATGGGTGGATGGATGGAGGGGAAAAGATGGATGACTGAAAGGTCACATTTCAGAAGTTAATAGGTGTGTAAAAGGTCATGATACAAAGTAGGATCTAGTTTGAGGGACAGATTGACGAATAGATGGATTGACTGGATGTATGGCTGCTGGTGGGAGCTTTAAGACAGTGCTAAGAGTCCGTATAGAGCGCTGATGGATAGACGGAGGCTGGGGGTGATAAATTGAGGCAGTCGAGGTAAAGGAGGGATGGATGGCTGGATGGCAGATGGATATATGTTTGGGTGATTTGTGGGGGCAAAAAAATGTATGGATGGAGGGAAGGAGGAAAATACATGATATAAACTCATGTAATCAGCTGCTGCCATTCCCTCTGTGTCTATCTCTCTTTGTATCTCATTCTCCCATCACCATCTGTGTCAGTGGAAACTGGTGCCAGCCAAGACAATAGGGAGAGAGGGATGGGTCTGTAGCCTGCGTGTTGTGTGCATACATGTGAGGGTGTGCGAGGAGGAACACCAGTGATTTCATGAGTTTATTGGCGTAATTAAGCAAGTTGTTGGGTCCTTTTCAAAACAAAACTGGCCAAATGTAGGTGATCTTCTGTCAGGTCAAGTCATTTCCAGGGCAGCATTAAAGGTCCAGTGTGTAACATTTAGGAGGATCTATTGGCAGAAGTGGAATATAATATTCATAGGTATGTTTTCATTAGTGTATAATCACCTGAATTTAGGAATTGTTGTGTTGTTGTGACCTTAGAATGAACAATTCTGAACTATAGGAGAGTGGGTCCCTCCACAGTGGCCGCCATCTTGAACCACCATGTTTCTACAGTAGCCTAGATGAGACAAACCAAACACTGGCTCTAGATAGGGGCCTTTGGTGGTCTTCAAATGGTTGCAATCTGCAAATTACACCACTAGATGCCACTAAATCCTACACACTGGTCCTTTAATATAAAACACAAAGCTTTCAGAAAGCATTCTGAGTGAGGTGCATGACTTTTCATTTTTTACCAGATGTCAAATGGCGGTTGCTTGTTTTCACTGCTGTCATTATTCTGCTCCTCAACCCGACTACATGTGACCAAAGCAGCATTATTACTGTACATAGTATCAGCAAGAATAACAGCTACAGTTGGAGAAATAAGTCTCTGGAGCCTGCCCTGGGAAATGAAGGAAATCAGTACCTCAAGTAGAAGCAGAGCAGGGAGGTTTAGGCAAAGTGGTACCACTCACCACAAAATAAATCCTGCATTTCTTTAAACTACAGATTCTTCTATGTGCGTGGAGAAGCCGAAGACACAGTGTGATATAGAGGGACATTGTATAGGCGTGTGTTCATGCATACACATGAGCAGAAGTGCGTTCCCGGCTCATGGAGTCATATACAGTAAAGTATGCACAAACTGAGGACTTATTGTCATGTTGAATAGGACACTGTTACAGACGCGACACCCTGTGTGTGTGTGTGTGTGTTCATGCACATGTGTCTGTTCAGTACAAAAGAGCATGATATATGAAAATCACATAATTTACCGTAGGATATTAACGTGTATGACCCTTGTTGTGCGAGGGTGTGCTTGCAAAGGGTCTATTGTGCTGTGAAATGGGACATTTCTGTGCATATTTTTCCACAAAAACGGAACAACCAGTGTGTGAGTTAACGCGTCTACAGTACGATGTAAATGAGATTGCCACATGGGCTGTACATACAAGAAACACGCCATTGTGCCGTAAACGAGGATGCTGTACAGTTCCGTAGGTGAAAAAGAGGGAGGGTTTCTGAGTGTGTGTGTGTGTGCTTGTGAATGAGATGCTGTCACAGTGATAGTCATTGTGTCTAATGCGGTGGAACTAATGCTATGCCATAGTCAACAACATGTTTTGCTCTGTTAACTGTTGTAATAGCTAAGCCAGCTGATACCACCACTAGCTGAGCTGGAGGTCTAACACTACTGTATGTTACAGTTTGGCCATGCACAGTTTAACTCTGTGCAGTTGCAGTCATGTAAACAGAAATCCATGTCTTCACAAAAAAAATAACAACTCTCCACAGTATGTAAGAAGATATTGAGATGTTATGATGATATTTTTTTACACAGGTTTTAGTTGTAGATGCCCAAAGGAAACCACACGGCCCACCACCCAAAGCAACCTAATTGACCACAAATTAAAAGGCAGTCTTTTTTTCCTCCTCCGCCTGCATCTCTGCTCGCCCCCCTGCTGGAGGTAATTGTTTTTTGCTATGTGGGCTTCCACATAATAGTTGACATCACAGAGAGGAAAACAATACTGGTCAGTGTGTCTTGTGTAGTGGAACTGATGTCTTATGTAACTCTTAAGAGCAGTTTTTTCTCCTGCTTCATTAGCCAGGTTAATTGGCAAGATAGGTGATGTAACCATAGCTGTGCAGAGATCAATGATTCAGGCTGGAGATATGTCCACTTCACAGCTGATATCATGTATGTGTATAAACAGACCCACCAGGTGTCATTCTGAATGTGGTGCTAGGCCGAAGAAAGGAAGTATGATTTTTATTTTATGAGAGTGGTATCAATCAATCTTCGCGTCTGCAGTAATTCTTGACAAAATAAGCAAAAGAGAATTAGGGTATTAGCCCAAAATGTTGTTTTTCTTTAAAGTCTTATTTTGAAAAGCTTAAATTGGCTTGTTTAATTCCTAATGACTTGAAAATAACAATGATACAAAATAACAATGATTTCTTCTTATTCATATTAATTTAAATTAAACTTAAAAGGTTCGCAATTGGCAACAGTGATTATGGTGTGAAAGATGAAACGCGTGCAAACTGTAAAAAAGTGTTTCATAGTGCTGTGAACCTGACAGAGTGGAAGATTATAAAGTTGGTACTTAACAGCAAAACGATCACAGATCAGATGGTGTTTTTACCAACACCTTTTTCACACACACATCCACAGATACACATATGCCACCGGTGACTCACTTTCTGTGGCAATGGTTGTGGTCCTTGTTGCTATATCTGTCCACACACCCACCAGCTGCTGTCACAGAGATGATGACTAAATCATCCAATGGCGTGATAGGTAACGGGACGGCAACCGATGGCCTCGCTCCATTGGCTGGTTCAGTGGAGCTTGTGCAGACGGTTTGTGGGTGTTTTATGTTGATGGAACGTTAATTATGTTGTTGGTGTGCAAGTTAATTGAATAGAGTAAATGGGGTAGAATTATAGCTTTGCAATTCAGCGTAGTGCACAATTACAGTGAGATAATAATTGATGATCCAGTAGAATAGAAATATAATTGATCTTTCAAAAAATTGGAAAAACAAAGCTGTCATAGCTAGCAGTGCAAAACCCATTTTGGTTATTTCCCTGAAACAAATTTTCAGAAACATCTTCAGTCCCAACCCAAGCTGTTGAGAATATACTTATCTTTGTACAACAAGAGCACTAGAGGAGTACTGTACATGTACTGTAAGAAGGGTGGACATAAACAGTGGCTATAGGCTATCTGAGACACAGTGTTTGTCTGTCTGTGGCACTACATTCCTGTGACATTTCCACCATCGAGGGACGTAATGAATAATTTACCACTTGGAAGCTGCGACATGAATGCAGAAATTGTATCTCTGCATGTGAGCCGTGTGTGTTACCTGATTGCAAAACAGTGACTGTGCAGTCATTCAAACCAGAAGTCAATACTTATCTGAGATGCATTTTGGGGGGGGGGACAGATAAATCAATGTTGCCATGTTGGATTTAGCACAAATACACTTAAAAGTTATTTTGACATTGGAATTATAGGCAAACATCAATATCCATAAATTGAAATAAAACACAGACCTTTAGTGGTGACTTTGGTTTAATAATTTTTGTTGAATTGGTTTGCAAATTGTAATAAATTGTCCACTCAGATATTTCAGTTTTGCAAAAAAATGGTTCTCCCACTCTGATTCTAGTTCAACTCCCATATAATTTTTGTTAGTGATATTCAGTCACAGTTATTTTGCAATATCCTAGATATGAATCACGCTGTTGGTTTTTCAACATTTTGAAGCAAATCCACTTTGAGGGCTGCTTGTAGTTGAAAGCGAACGGAGGCTCCTGCTCTCTGGCAACAAACATAATCTTCAGGCCTCCTTCCTCATAGCCACAACTCAGTGAGATAAAAAGGCTTTGCTATCCTTTATGTATAACGCCGCGCTCAACAAGGGCCGCACACAATCTCAGCTCTGAGTCTATAGATTTTCTGTCGCTTTTTCTTTTTCGCAGTCTCTAATTTGTCAGTCTCTTTTCCCCTAGGTCTATGTCTTTCTTGCCTTTTTCATTTCTTTATCTGTCTCCACCCCCTCTCCCTGTCTTTGTTTGGAGGAATACAGCCATCTCACCTTGGCCACTGACTTGACTGGCAATTCATTCAATGTATTTCAATAGAGTCTGTGAACAAGACAAGCTTTCACCGGCAGGACCGGTAGGTGAAGTACTGACCCATTGTGCCAAATCAGACCTCGAACTTGGCAGATCAGTCCAGGCTGCATTCATATTGTTCAGGTTGTGCTCTGTAATTCAGGTATTGAACTTTTCCGGTTTAAACTGTCCATAAAATACAGTGTCTTGAAAAGTGCTGGCTTTAAAGAAAGTGCTGGTGGTTTAGGGGAAGTGAGCACAAAAAAATAGGAATAGACATTTTTCTGCCTTGTATAATGAAAAAAGCGGCAATGATTCTGCATGTGTCAGACTAACCAGCAAGGAGACTGAACATTTTGTTAATTTATTTCAACAGAGTGATAACATTACACAATTCTTGTTCAAAATACGGAATAAATGATTTCCAACTTCATAAAAACAAATACTTGCAGACTTGTCGATACTTACAAATGAACTCGCTACAAACTCGCTCCTCTTCCTCTGTTTCATGCCTCCCTTTCCCTCCCTGAACCCGCCGTGTTTTCATTCCCAGACTCATCGTCCCGATTGGAGCTGCTGTAAATCAGCTGACCTCCATCGGTCTGGCAGGCTATGAACCCACTTCAGTTGTGCACTCCTTGGTAGCATTTCCCTCTGGTTCCCCCGCACTATTGATAGAAGTCTTTGTAGCATGTATGATATTGTCTAACCTCCAATGCTGTGTGTCCGTTATGCAATTAGCCTACTTGTTGGGTTTAAATAGTTATGGCCCATAGACTAATAAATATGCAGGAAATAAGAGACCTTCTCACAGAGATTCTTCCTGGAGGAACCAATGACACTCGTTGTCGTGGTGGATACCGAAACATCTGTGGGCTGAATGGAGATGATGTGGATAGTGGTGGCAGACTGCCTTCTTTATCCACAATTTTCTTGAGGCGAATATTGCACACAGCTTCGTTCATGTTAGCCGTCTCACCATTATCATCAGGACTAAACCAAGTGTGAACCTATCGTGACGTCACTCATTGGTTTGTGGAGTAGAGTTTTTAAGCCTTGAGTTCAGCGTTTTGGTTGTCACCATGACAGTTAGATGGAGCCAGCACTTTGATCTGAGTTTCATGTGATATGCTGGACAGACTGAGAATGACCTGTCAGTCATAAGGTAGCCACGCCCAAAAACATACACGGCTTTATCGTATAGTTTACTCTAAATTGGAGCATAATTTACTAAATGAACATCATAATGTATGGAAGAAGACTTGAAACTAGTGATTGAGACCATGAACTTGTTAGGAAACTGTTTACTGAGCTAATAAATGAAGGGAGAAGTTGGCTCATTCTCCATTATAATGAAGTAAAGAAAAAGCATTGTTAGCAAATTACATGACCCTCCAAACTCAAAAGTTAAAGTTCTATTAGAGCCTCATGCACACTTCTTTGGCATGGAAAGAGTTATAGTTGATAATCTATGATTGGACAAACGCTGTTCCGGGAAGGATTTAAGGCAGCAAGCGGTCAGTTAAGTGTTTCTGCAGTGTGTTTATCTGCAGATGTTTCTATGGTACAGACACAAAAACAACAGGCCAATCAAACTGTGCCTGGAAACAGTGGCTAAATTGTGACCACTTTTTGCAGTGGTGCAGAAGTAATATTTCTGCTGCAGGAAGTACACCTGCAGAGGCCGAAACTCTCCCAAAACAATTACTGTGCTATTGACAGTCAGCCTCACTAGGTGATGTTTAGTTTTTTTCAGGACGATGGGCTGTGGTGCTGCGATACACATTATCGTAGGTCAGACAAATGGATCAGCTCTGTTCTTCCTAACAGATATTTTTAATTACTCTGTCAGAACCTCTGCTTCCGCCACTTCAGGAAACTAACCCAGAATGAAAGTACTTTTTCCTTTTTTAGTTCTCAGCATTGATTTTCATCTTTTGCTCCAGTTCTTTCTAAATTAACTTATACTTAACCATACTTCTATCATGAAAAGCTGAAATATTATAAAGTGTATGTGTATATGCATGTAAGTAGCCTTGCTTTACATTGCTGTTGATAGCAATGCTGCGTATTTAATCAGGGTGGTCTGTTGTCATAAACACTCATCTCTAGGGGAAGGTTTAAAAACTCTGCGTGATCAAAAGTGTCTGTGTCTGCAAATACACAAGTTTCTTTGCATTAGTGGACTTTGTTCCACTTGAAACTAAATAAAACCATGGATCCAGATGTTCTTCTAATCTAATACAAGTGAAGCTGTCGAAGATGAAACGTTTTAACATCTGGAATGTCTGGAATGTCGTAATAAATAGCAAGCAAATAAAACTGTATAAGGGGAACATCTTGTCTGGTCTCCTAATGCTGTTTGGCTGTAAATGCGTTCCCTTATTTGTTGTGCTGAAAAAAAAAATCCATCAGCTATAGAAGTCAAAAAGTCAAGAAGCTGTCAGCAAACAGCACATAATGTTACACTAACACTGTTGGAGTTTTCAGATTCAATCGATACATTAAGGCTTGGAAAAAGACCAACTTGTGCAATGGAAAATGTGAAAGAATGTTTTTTATTTTTTTTTACACTGGAATGTGTCCAAGGGCCGAGCAGAAGGCTGTTAGATTGTTGCTGACGATGACAAGGTCTCTTTCACAAAACATCTGGAGGTGACAGAGCTCCTCTTCTCACCAATTGATCTCTCATGGCTTGGATAGAGTAACGGAAGTGTGTACTTGTCTAGGTATTTGAGCCCTACTCTTAGCTCCTGGTATCATATTAAAGTCAATGAGTCACTTGTGCTTTAGAGAATTGTGGACCCTCCCCCGCCTTACTTAGCATGTGCACCATTAGCATCTGTAATTCAGATGAGCTGTCTCCTATGGAGTATTACTCTTTTCTGAGAAGCTGAAACATGTCCCTGTCTATATTCTAAGCCAAATGTATATCTTATCTTATAACTTGTTTTCTACTAATATTTTTGTATCAAAATGTAGCCACATGAAACTGTACAGTATGTGGTTTGCATTTTAAGACATGCTCATTTCTTTAATGAAACCAGGCTTGTCAAGTCTGAGCTAGATTTTTGACATCAGCATGCTAATATGCTCACAGTGACAACGCTAACATGCCGATGTTAAGCAGGTCAAATTTCAATCCTGTTAGGTATCTCAGTTTAGCATATTAACAAGCTAAGATTTGCTAATTAATACTAAACAAAAAGTGCAGCCAAAGCTGATGAGAATGTCATTAGTTGGAGGTATGTGGAACCAAAGTGTTGGACAAATTGATCACAAAATCTATTAAAATTCATCCTGACAGAGACATCAAATTTCATAACAACCCATCCAGTGGTTGTGTAGACATGTCATGCAAATGTGAACCTCATGGTGGCGCTAGAGGACAGGGGATCTCCAAAGGATTCCTCCTCTGGGGACCATGAATATCTGTAAAAAACTGTCCCACAGTTCTTTAGATACAGTATTATAGTCCGCACCAACATGGTGGACCCCCCGATCGACCAACTGAGAGACTGACATTAACCCCATGTTTGCACAGTAAATGTTCCTGTTGGGTCCGAAGTTGAAAAAGTTTTATATGTACTATATTAACAAGAGATGGCCTCACCAGCACCAACCTCATTGCAGGACCACTGTTCTGCTTCTCTCTTTGGAAAGCTTTCTCATAAACTGCAATTTTCCACCCTGGATGTTTTTATTGTAAAAACAACACGAGTTCTTCTCCCAGTTGTGGCATGTCTTGTAAGAGCATTTGGAGGTGCACAGAAATATTGCAAAACCACAATACTGTATCAACTCACACTGTCATCATAAACCAAGTCTGTGAAACTGTGGAAGAAAGGAATCAGTAAAAAGGGAAATCTTTTTGTTTGTGCTGGAAAAGCTAACTCAATCTATATTCTTCCACAGCTCAAAGGAGGCTTTAAATTGCACCCTTACACACTTGGATTATTTGTTCTATGGTCTTAGTGATACTGACACACGTATACAGTAGTGTGAAATCACATCCACAGTATAGACCACTGCTGTGCCTATATTTGTGTTACTACGTTGTGTTGTAGCACACAATGCAATGTCACAGCACTTTTTACAGATATGCTTCCAAAACCACATTTGCTGCAGTCTCTGGTGACAAAACCAACATTTGTGTTTGAAAACTTGTAATAGAGTTGCGAAGTAAGAAAGACTGCTGGTTAGTCCCCTCCCAATTTTTCATGATGCCCTTAGTATTACTCAACATAGTACACAGTGCAATACTGCAGTACCCATGAGCCTTGGCCACCGTTGCTATGGAGAGGAAGCCAGTTGAGGAGGCCTAAATCTGAGTTGTTGCAAATTTAAAACACTTAATTATTGCAGTTATAGTTGCTCAATTTATCCAAAATTGACACAGAATCCCAAACTGAATTCAGTTAAGCTATAGATTGTAAAATCAGTTCTCAGCTCTTTTTCACAGAAAACATTTTGACATGTCACTGTAGGAAAAACAGGTCTAAACAATACAATAAAAGACAGCTAGATTCTATTCAGCTGCTCCAGTTTCAGGGTCCCGGTATTATTCACACTGTCACATAGTCTGTTATGTGTTACTGGGACATTTGAATAGAACTGAGCCATTATTAGTTATTAGTACCACTGGTGCTGTTTGTACTATGACAAATCCAAATGCCCACTGTGAAAAAAGGTCTGTTTTAGCTTCCATCCAACTTTAGCAGAATAAATAACAGTATTTGAAGCTTGGCAGTTTGATGTTTGTCATCTTAGGAGTTGTTTTTAATATCACATTATGTTTTTCCTTTAAAAAATCTGATATTTTCAAGTCCAAACACAGCCGGTTTTCAAGTCCAAGAAAAAGTGCTTCAACTGTCACCTACTATTGTCTATGAAGAAAATAAATGGGACTTGCCATTCCTCCTCCCAAATCTCAAATCATCACAGTCCACTGGTTTCAGTTGATTCTATTTTAACTGCAAGAGGTGTATCCTTCATAGTAATGGCAGTTATTTCATCTGTTAAGCAAGAACCAAAGAGACAATGCAATGTATAGCAAACTTCACTATTCAGAAAACGTAATAACTTTTATCCAGTTTTTTCTAAAAACATTGCATGTAACAGTGTTTTGAATCCTTCAAATCATTCTTTAATACATGTCATTAGTGAGTGTTTTTATAAACTAAAATCTTTAAAGTAATCTTCACTGCATCTCCAAAATCCATCAGAATATTTAATTTTAAACTGCAGCTGTGTAGGGCACTGACAAAGCCACTGCAGCCAGTCGCATTGGATGACTTGTTTCTTCAGAGCAATCTTGGCAGCCAATTTCAATCTTCCTGCATCGTTTTCCTGAGCCTTGACCACATCTTTTGAAAGTCGCCGCCGGTGTCCTATCGACGCTCAGCAGTGGAGAGTGAGAGGGAAAGTGAGGCGACGACATGCTAGAAAGGTCATGTACTGGATTTGAGCGAGCGATACCACAGGCGCGTGTGCCTGCTGAGCTGCAAAGATGTGTATCGACGGGGCTGGAAGCTGACCTTGTGCGTGACCACCACTGATGGATGAACCGTGGTGGTGTTTGGCCAAATACTGCTGCCTCAATATTTACACCCAGGCACACAGACTGACATACAGGGCGGACAGACAGACACGTAGACAGACACTTGATTTTCTTTTTGTTTTATTTTAATACACTGCAAACGGTTGTGGTGCTGAGTTTCCGTTGCTTGCTGCTCCTGTATTGCTATTTACCCCTCAAGGTGAAACACTTCCCTATTGTTCTCTGAGAACTTATATCCTGTTGATGTAGTTGTTGCTATTGTTGTTGTTGCCGTGAATCCTGATATTCCGCCTGCGCAGTCGTTTTGATCTCATTACATCAAAGGAGCGCTTGAATTATAATGGCGAGCGACTGCAAAGCAATGCCTCGAGCTTCATTACACGTAATTATGGGATGGAGATATGACTGGTGTCAGATGAACATTTCCTATCTTGAGAAAAAAACAAACGTATTTTTGGAAAGACACTGATATTTTGTTGAGTCTAATAGATTTCGGGGGGCTGGGAAAGTTGCTCAGCACAAAAAAGGAGAGTATGAGGTTATCAACACTTGATATTTAGCTGAAAAAGCAAGAAAAATTAGGTTTTCAGGTGGGAGCAGTGATAAAATTTCATTTTGCTGTTGTTGCTGCTCGCTACAGAAGTAAATTCTATTTCTGCTAACAATCTAACCGTGCTTCCATTAGCCGTAAACATACTGATAAAACATCTTCTTAGACAGTGTATAAAGTTCATCATGTTGCCTAGAGTTACATAAATATGGTTAGAAACTTGTAAACTGCTCTTATGTCCAATTCTGTTCTATTCAACATTTAGTTCAGTTTTTTTTTAGTTACTCTTTCTGTGCCATCATATTTTTCTCTCTCTGTATCATTGTTGCCCTTGTTGCCTTGTAATTTTTCTCTCTGCGTCTCTCAATCTTTCTCTCAAGCTCGCTCTCTCTTTTATTCTCTCCTTTGCTGCTCTGCACAGACTCTCCCGGGCCATTTGAGTTGCTCAGGGAGCTGTGAAAACGATGTCTGTGTGTCTTTGCGTCCGTATCCTGTAGGGAGTGCCTTTGTGTGTGTGTGTGTGTGTGTGTGTGTGTGTGTGTGTGTGTGTGTGTGTGTGTGTGCGTGTACGTGCGTGTGTGCATGTGCATGTTCACGTGTAGGGACAGAGGAGGTGGTGGAGCGTGTTAAGTCTTGCTGTAGAAGCCTTTGGACTGGGATAAGGAGCCAAGGGAGAAAGAAGGGAGGGAGGGTGGGAGGGAAGAATGGATGGTTGGATAGATATATTCATAGTGGATAGATGAATGTCTGTGTGTGGATCGATATTGGGATGGAGGGATTGCAATTTGGATGAATGAATGGAGAGAGGGCCGTGGGAGATGAGTTGGGGAAGACGGGGAGGGGCAGATGATAACAAGAGGGGATGGATCGATGATGGATAGATACGCATGATGTATGGATGAACAGATGATTAATGGATGAATGGGTCGTTTAACACTGCAAAGTTATCAGTAATGACTATAGATGGCAGGCAGCGGAGAGAACCAAATATGTTTGGTGTTGACTTTGTGAAAGTGGAGCAAATAATATGTATGTGCTGTAGTCTGACAGTAGACGGCAGTAATTTAGCCTATCCAAGCTATAATTTGAACCTTTCGGCTGACCTTCCAGAGACCATTAAGCTAAATAAGAGCAGGAATCCAAAAGGGCACATTGGCGGCCACTAGAGGCCGTGCTGCTCTTTACACCAAACCAGACCAATAGCAAGTGTTATCTACGGCCTTATGGGGATAATGTGAAGATCCACATAATAAGAAGCATATTTAACACGGGAGACTCTCAATGAACAGATACGACCTGCAGGGCGAGGGCCACGTGACCGCAGGATAGCCGAGCTAGTGCTACTGCTGCTGTAGTCATGTTGATGTCTGTTTCCTCCTTGAATCGTGTCTTCCTCCTCTTTAAATAGTGTTTCACGTATCGCTACCCTTGAAGCTATGGTTAAGACACAAGTTAGGCATCATGGAAATAACTGGTTGGGGGTCAGGTAAGGGTGAGGTTAAGAGTTATAGTGAATGACTGCTTGAAGTTATATTTGGGCTCAAGTTAAGGTAAGGGGAAACACAAATTCCTCCAGATTAAACATCAAAACACAACATCTCTCAATGCCTTATGGAAGGACACGTCTACTGAGCTGACACCCTTATAACAATGTTGCTTTATGAGTTTTTATTAAGAAATGATACAATGGATACACTTCAGTAGGAGCCGATTATTGAAAATGACATTTGTTGTCTTTTTACTACAGTGGCATTCAACTGTGTCACCTTCATTATCTGATATTTCTCCAGCCAGTCATTCTGAACCGAGCTGATGGAAGTCTTTCGCTGGATTACAGACTCACATATACAGAATCAGAGAAAGCTGTGTGATAGTAGAACTGTAATACATTGGAAAGCAACTTCTATTGAAGGGATAGTTTGTTTCTCTTATAACCATCTTTTTACATTTGAAAACTATATAGAGATGAAAGAATAAAGAAACACAGCCGGTTGATTAACAAGCTCTATCTCATTTTTCCCTCTGCTTTAGAGACTTTTACTAATATTACCAAAGACAGTTATACTATGTGCTTATTCACTAATTACCTTATTATAGTCGACTGAAATAAAGCCTATTTGCCACTGATGCCTTTGGCTGTCTCTGTCTGTTACATTACTCCCTCATTTAACCCAGTCTCCCTTTTGATATTGAGCCTTTCTTTTGCTTTGGTGTGATTGGCTCACATTCAGAGGGACAGTAGCCAGAAAGTGACAAAGTTTGAGAATAGGCCAAAACCAAAGGTTATTGTCAGAAAAATCGACTGGCCAATACGGCATGTGACCTCTATTGATTTATCTACTAAAGATTTACTGTCACTTGGTAAATATAGACTCCTCCTCGGGTTCAGAAGTTCGATTCACACAAAGAAGACCCTGACTCCATCCATTCATGGATGAAACAAGAGGAAACTGCATGCAGTCTGATTTGTTTGTTGTGGCAGCCATGTAGTGAAGGGGATCTTTCTGTTCTTGTGCAAATTATGTATTAATAATTTCAGGAATTTGAGAGTTTACAATGTGCAGCTCTCACATGACTTTCACAGTGCTTTTGCCACCGAGTACATCTAGTGCTGAGCAGAAAGCTGACTTACAAGCACAACAGTCTTTCTTACATTTCCTTCTTATCTGTGACTTCAAATGGAATTTGATTATTCTGAGAATTAAAAGTGAGTCCAGGAGACTAACTTAAATTCTTTGTTTATTTTATTGATACTTGCACGCAGAAGAAGTTTTATTGTTCATTTTTGGACTTGTTTAGACTTCAATGCAGCAACACAACAGATGGCACAGCATGATTTGCCTGCAATCACAAGGTAGTGTAGCACCATGCCTAATGTGATGATACCCAACACACTGTCTTGTTTTACCTCTTGTGTTTTTACATTTGTGCTTAAAACTTGGATCCTGACTGATCACGACTGCTGTCTAATTTAAAAGATTTAGAGAAACAGATGTACCAAATGCAGCAATTTGCTTTGTATCACTACCACCAAAGAACCATGCTTTTTTACACATAAATAGACACTTGCAAATGTGTGAGCCTTAGCATATTTCCACTGAATACATAATTCACTAATTCATCTAATCTCTGGCTATTAAATTGTGTGCTGCATCTTGCAAACTCTAGTCTAGTCACTAAATGACTAAATGAAGTCAATCTGGGCCAGAATGCCCTCAAAAACTGTCAGCCAAAACCTCAGCACATCTGACCCACAGTATGCTCAGTTGGTGCAACTGAGCCTGTCACAATTAGGCCAGAAAGACCCTCAAGTGGGACTGAAGAATAAATTATAAAACGCTGAGCCAGTTTGTTCCCAACACTTTTGGTCTTCTGGAACATCCTCAGAAAGACATGTTGCTCTTTCATTGTTCTGTGAAATATAGAATATTGTGAGAACAGCTCTTTTTTACTCTTTTATGGGGGATAAGAATCCAGTTTCCCCCCTGTGCCACGTTCACCCACCAGCCTGGTCATCGTCCTCATCATTTTAAACCTTTTTCTCCTCACTCTGTTGTCTCTTCTGTCTACTAGCCGTTCCCCTGTGCAACCCTGCCACAATTATTACACGATTGCTTGATCACGATTATTGGATCAGGCGTTCAATGAAGCTAACATAAATGCCACATTTCCATCACGTTTTCCACAATTTCAGAGCTCTTTTAATTACGTCCTCTCGTTGCACCCTCTTCTGCAATGGTTTAATGACACTGGAGTATTAGCGCCCTCAACTATCACTCAACTTCTAATGTGAGCATAATGTTAATGGCTGAAACGCACATTAATTTGCAGATTTTTAAAATTAGTGCTACATGTTGATGGAAACGTGGCTAATGTTAGAAATACTGCAACAAATAGGATGTTTCCATCAGCTGGGTTGAGGCAAATAAACTGTCAACCTGCGCACAAGGTTCCAATGTGAGGAAACCTACATGGAAAAAAAGGAGCTTGCCTCTCTGGACCTGACATCTTTTGGGCAGGTTCTTTTGTTCCAGGTGATATGAGACTATATTTCTTACTTTCCAAAGCTGGGTGATGACAGAGAGATGCCAATAAGGGGTGTCTTAATTTAAAGCAGAGTCTCACCTACGGGCACAACAGAGCATTTGAAAGCTCTGGGGAAAGTTATGCTTAAATGAAAGTATCAACATCACTGTCTGCATTTTAGGAATGAAGCTAGAGCCAGGGGGCGGATAGCTTAGCTTAGCACAAAGACAGGAAGCAGAAAAAAAACAAACAAGTTGTGGGTTTTATGGGAAGTTATGTGCGTTAAATAAGTAGAATGTAGGATTTAGTGACATCTAGTGGTGAAGTTGCAACCGTTTGAATACAGCTCTGCCTTCCAAGCATGTAGGAAAACTATGGTGGCCATGTAACTCGCCATATCTAGAGCCAGTGGAAACCACTACAAAAAACATGGCAGACTCGGTAGAAGAGGTCTTTCTCCCTCTGTGCATGAAAACAGCTCATTCTAAGGTAACAATTCTTATTTTCATGTGATTATACACACTACTGAAATCCACCTCTAAATATTATATTCAGTTTCTGCCAATAGATCCTCCTACCTAACTAACGGCAACGAGACAGTGACTTCCTGGAGTCTTCACTGGTGGGCATATTCTTTAACTCCCCCTGCTTCCAGTATTTATGCTCAGCTAATCGTCTGCTTTTTTATTTAATGACTGACTGTCACTAGAGTGCCATTGATCTTCTCATCAAACTCTTGGCAAGAAAGTGAATTTTACTTTAAGATGTGTATGCTGTGGTTTCCAGATGTGCATTGGCAAAATAATCCTGTACATCTTTCTATACACTAAGTTAATTCTGTTGCCACAGCTTTTTTTTTTATTGATTGATGGAATTGTTTGTTAGTTTTATCCAGTTTACTGTACAAATCCCCACAATATGTAGACACTAATACAAATCCTCAGGTTTAAAGAGCTGGAACTGGAGTGTTTGACAAAACCATTAAACAATTATAAAGATGGTTGTCAATTAATAATTTAGTTAGCAACCTAGTTAATTAATAAGCTCATTAGAACAAATCTAGTACTCTATTCAACTAACCCACCAAACATACGTGACTAAAGGTTTTACCTTAGGTTCCTTGTACTCTTTATGATACCAGGCATGTAGATCGTTTCCATTTTGACAAGCGCGTGTGTTTAAAACACAAGATTAAGCACACCATTTTACATCCATGATACTTGTTAGCCTCTGCGTAAAAAAAATAACTGTACAAAAGCATGTTTTGACAGCAGCTTCCTTATCTGCGATGGGTCACATTTTCGCTGCCACATGCCATAGTCTTCTGTCGCTTCTCCAGAACCTGCCATTATTTTGATCTATAAATATATTACTTGGTTCTTTGTTCGCTTACACACACACATACACAGACACAAATGAACACACATCGCCATGCAAAGCACAAATTTATATCCAAGCACTGCCAGGCATGTGCACACAGACACTGAGATGCAGTCTTGCTGTTCTTTGCTCTGATGTCTTGCAGAGAATCCGCTTCTTCTCACATGGTCCCTGAAGGCACCATTGAAGAGGAGTTTTGTTTCAGTTTTTGAATCCCTTTAAGGAGTAGAGAAGATATTGGGTGATGTGAGAGAGCAGAAAGAGCTCAACATTACTCTTTCATCTTTACCTGTAATCATTTTTCCTCCACCACTCATCCCTCTCTCATGCCCTCCTCTCCTCCCTCACCCTCTCAGTATGAATTGATTTAGTCTTATTACCTTACACACCTGCCCTCTGGTCTGGCTCCACTCTTATCTCTCTCTCACATAGACACATATGTACTGACTACTGCCTCCTATTTTTTCTTCTGCTCCCTCTGTCATACTCACACATACACAAACACACACAGACGCAGTAATCAGATCCGCCAATCTCTTGTATTTTTGAATACGGCAGCTAAAGTGAGATACGGATACAGTCTCAGCTTTCAGCCCGGTTTCCGTATCAGCATATCAGCCAAACTGTAGTCACGTCTCACCAAAATAGAAGCACAGTATGTTTTTGAATGTGGGAGACATGGTGGTGGCAGCGGTGTTCAGTGTGTGTGTGTGTGTGTGTGTGTGTGTGTGTGTGTGTGTGTGTGTGTGTGTGTGTGTGTGTGTGTGTGTGTGTGTGTGTGTGTGTGTGTGTGTGTGTGTGTAGGGGAGCCCATACATAGTCCTGTGTATAGAGCAACACTGTGCCCCAGTAGCATTGCTTCACTACTTAACAGGGTTAGGGCTTTGAATCTCAAAGGGCCACCTGTATGAAAACTTAAGGTAAAAACCACAAGTACCACAAAAAATAGATTATATACATATTGAACATAAAGTGAGATAAGCTTGTGAATTTTTATGTGTCCTTTTTGTTTTTATCATCATATTTTGAAACAAAGTTGATCACCCATCCATGCCTTCTTATCTACCTTTCCTAAGACTTAATGGTACAATAACATCAAGCTCTTTCCAACTTTGCCACAGAAAGGACAGTCATAATAGAATTGTGAAGTGGAGCGTTTTTTTTGTGCTTCCAAGGTTGTGAAAGTAAAAAGCCTTTTCTGCTCGCTGACTGGCAGTTGGAGTACTTCTAAGACTTCGAGGGGAATGATACTCTACTGGTTGAATTATCTTTATAAAATTTGAGCAAGTGTCTTGTTACCAGTTCTTTGGGTGTACATTATGTAAAGTGAGAATTTCCAAGTTACATTTAACATGCAAGATGGTAAGATGTTATATTCAAGTTATGTGTGCTGCTAACAACAAGTAGATGCTGAAGATAATGCTTTAAAGAAATATATATATAACACAGTCTGCAGCTTAAATGAATTCACTTCCCAATTCAGATGAATTCAGCTCTTTGCCACCATGTTTTGAAGTGATATGAATTTGTTACAGCTCTAAAGACCATCCCAAACTGATGGTAAAAAGTTGAAAAAATTAAAATGTTACCATGACATAATATTATGGCACTATTCTGGAGACTCCCGTGTTTCTGTTTCGAGTTGCATTAAGGATTTAATTTAAATAATTAATAAATTTTCACAGCAATGCAAGAGATTGCTTGTCAGGAAACTTACATAGATCACTTAATGCAAATGCTGTCATTTTCTTTGTGAGGTCAGTCTACATTATTTATTATTAAAATTAGTTTATTATGTTGTACTACATGACAAATTTGATATTGAAACGAGAATAGTTGTTTACAGACTGAAATAATCACAGTAATTGTCATACATTAGTATTCAGAATAAGAGCTGCAGAGACACTACTTGCATCTAAAACAGTTTCAACAAAAACTGAACATAATAACCTTCATGAAGGTAGGCTTTGTTACCAGGACTGTCCTATTACACTGCATTAGCTTATAGGCGGATCTAATAAACTGGCTAATGAATGTAGATTCACACTTTCAGCCACCAGAGTCCACAATCCCATCAAATCCACCTCAAAAATAGAATTCAAAAGGGTTAAAGTTACAGCATTTGATTAAATTCAACTTCAAATTAAATATATAAACACCTTCCTTCCTCCCTCCTGTCATTTCTTATCACCAGTACACTGTCAGTGATTCAGGCAGGGATATCTGAGTTGTGTTTTTCTTTGTCACCTTTGCTCCTGGAATGATTTCTTGAACCTTATGCAAGGGCATGTTTCCATTTTGAGGTGATAGATGAGGTTCCTTGTATTGCCCTTCAAAGTCTGCAGATAATTTTGCATCCAACAAACCAAACTGTGTCTGCACTGCTGTCTGTTTTATTGGCCTATCAGTGACATCGCCTACAGTACATTAGAGGCTGTACTCGGTAGTGTAAAATACCCTCTATACTGGTACAAACTGTATGGCCAAAATTATACCATATAACGATGACGCATCTCTATCAGTAGCTGTTATACTGCCCACGTCTATCAGAGGCAGCAAATTTGACAGATTTTTACTGAAAAACGCATAACCCGAGCAAACATTAACACAAAGCGAGTCTCTCCTCTGAATCCAACATAATCATTCACTGAGTCTGATGAAAGCAAGCCAATATCATTTGGCAATCTTTAGGCCTTTTGCAGTGCGGAGGACATGATTGATCGAAATAAAAGGGGACGATGCGTAATGCCGACAGTGTCAGCTGTCCAATCCCCAGAAAGGATTTTATGATTGATGGCAGGCAGTAGCATTTAGAAGTCTCACACCTCTGCACTGCACTCTCAGCACTCACAGTGATTACATCGGAGGACGTGTGCCTGTGTGTGTGTGTGTGTGTGTGTGTGTGTGTGTGTGTGTGTGTGTGTTATATAAGAAGCTCGGGAACAAGAGGAGTAGAGCTGTGGTGTTTTGTGTGGGGTTGATTACCGTGTCGAGTGTCTTTCTGCTTGCATGTATTTGAGTGTGTGTGTATGTGTGTAAAGGTGATGGTGCAGTCTGTCCATGTGTGATTTTGCGATGGTGTGTGTTGCTGTTGAGCACCGAGTGCCAGTGGTGATAATGTGGGACTAAAGGAGGGAGGGAGGCAGTGAAGGACAAGTGAGAATGTAGCAGAAAGGGATAGATGCAGGGAGGAGTAAGTCAGGGATTGAGGGATGCATAGGAAGGATAAGACAAATAAACATGGACCAGGCAAGGTCAGAGGACGGAGCAGAAGGTGGAGGATGGATAGATGGTTAAATAAAGCTGCAGCAGATGAGGACAGAGACTAGGTGGTATGAAGGGGAGGATGGATAAGGACAGAAAGATGTAGGGAAGAGGTGGATTTGAGATATAGGCAGGCGTAGGTAGGATAGAGAGGAAAGGAGTGACGTTTGAGCGGACATATCGAAAGATGGGTCACAGAAGGGATGGAGGAGGAGAGGGAGGAGGAAGGAAAGATGTACAGAGAGGAGTGAAGGGCACATGAAGGTGTGGTGAAAGGGAATAAACAGGTGAGATGGAGAAAGGAAGGGGAGGAGGGGAAATGTGCTGATGGGTGGGAAGCTTTAGCAATGTGTTTACTACAAGTGGTTGGTGTGTGTTGGTGTGTGTGTGTATGTTACCCCTTCTACTAAAACTGTCAACTGTCCAAACTCCATGATGTATGGTTGAATGCTTGTGCTTGTCATTAAAAACAACATTTTTATACACAGCATCAAGTTGTAAGTGACACAGAAAAACTTTTAACATGTATAAAGCCCGTATTTTAATCAGTCTAAAAGTCATAAACCTCAAGTTTCCTCTCTGTGGTACTTGTTGGCTACAAATCTGAAGTGTAATCTTCATTGCAATGGTCCTTTCCAATCACTGAAAACGTGTGAAGAAGAAGTGTCGATGCTTTAACACTTAATCTAATGGCTCTGTGTGTCTACAGATTGACCGTGTAGTAAATGCACAGTAAATCTTTATGGTTAAAGTTTTCATGTGGCTCAACCAGCGTTCATTGTTTTAAATATGACAGGTTTCGGTTTTCTTGAGAATTTGTTCATGCCACAAGAACTACTAATTCTTGAACTTAATGCACAAGAAATATTTAATAATTCAAGGTCTATATTCTCTCGCATTGTGCCATTACAGCTGTCTCCTTGAATAATGAGAATGGCAAAATTACTGGGTTGTGTTTTTACAAACACTCAACACTCAATAAAGTTATTTTAGATTACCAGCCTGTTTTTAAAATGTTCTATTAAAAATGCAGATTGCGACCCTCAAAGATTGTGAGGAATTAGTCACCCTGAGGTCTGTGTGTATGTGTGTGAACACAAAGGCTTTATTGTTCTGAGATGCACACCTGAATGCAGCACATTTAGGCTGAATTCAGGTGTAAAGAAATCTGGATTGCTGACTCTCATTCCCAGAGATCCAAAGCATCAGTATTTGATTATTTAAAGGACCATTTATTTGTCTCACGTTTTACCATTAGGATATAGTGAAAGTTTGAGTAAATGTGACAAAAAATATTTTTTATAAAAGTTACTTACAAAATATATGCATGCATCTTTATGAAATATTTAGTTCTCAAAGGTTTGGTGAGACACTGACTTACCGGGCTAGAACTACTGTAGCTAACTGCTTGTACCTCCCAGAGATTCTCTTTATTTTCTCTCTACTGTCCTGTCTACTCCCCCTGGCTTTTTGTTCACCACTGTACACCATTTCCTTCAATTACAAGTTATTGAAGAGGGAAGATAAAACTCTCGGAGGTCAAATGGTATTAATGGTCCGTAATAAGTTCACCCAGTTTATTCAAAAGCCGTATTTGTACCATTGACTCCTGTCTCATTCTGCAAACATTGCTCTTTTGTAGAACAGTTAATACTCTGACAGAGGGTACTTACATAAAAGTGATTGGTCCAACTCAGCTAATTAACTACGACAGCATCCGCCATTTTGGACCCTACGGCTCTCCATGCCCTCAAAGGTCATGGCTTGCTATTGGTCAACGGTGCAAAGTTGTAGACCTAATTGAACCTAATTTGCATTCAACATGGAAAATTTGCATGTACTTCACTTCGCCCCTTCAAGCAAATCAACTAACTTTCCCAGCACAAAAGCAGAGCCCCCACAATGCAGCTTAAAATGAAATATCACTACCAAATTAACTTTGCTATTGTTTGCTCTGCTGTGCAGTTATCTTTCAAATATGGATCATTTGTGATTTGGGGACCATTTCAGTATTGCACTGCAGAGTTTATCTGACAAGAACCATCAGTCTGGGGCAAATATCGGATCCATATTTTTCAGTTTAACAAGACAAAATCCATCCATCCCCACTGCACGCAGCTGACAACTACTGTTGTAATGAGAAACTGTCCTGATGCACATAAAGTCATTTGTGTATGCTTTTTGTAGTTTGAATTATATTCATGTGGCTTTCAAGCAAGTTAGGTTATAATACCTGGGATGTGTTTGTACAGTATATTGACTGCACTAGTTTAATTTTTACAGAAATATTACCCCAACAAACATTCTGCTGGAGAACTTATATTATTTCCTCTGAGCTTATTAAAAACCTCAGATCTGTGTTCTGTGCTCATTCCATTTTGTCTTAATGACATTTTCATTTAATAAACGTCCTGCTCTATTGCTGAGTGCTATTCTGCATTAGTGATTTAATCTTATTATGATTATTAATAGAGGAAACTGAGCAGTTAGCCAGTGCAGTGATCAGTATAATGGCAGAAATAGCAGTGAGAAGTTAGCACAAAAGAGCATGCCAAAATTTCACGAAAAAACTAAAGAATTTAAACATAAATACCATTAGCAATAATGATGATAATGTTAATTCTGTTTATTTTAAATCAGTAAGGTTTACCACCACAACATTCCCACAGCCCTTTTCCCAAACTGCCACTAAACTGAAGTGCTGACTCCCTTGTCATGCCATTAGGTTAATGAAAAACAAACACGTAGTGAAGGGACACAAGTACACACATGCAGACACACACTCATCCTTTCACTCTTTCTCTGTGTGTGTAAAGAGATCAGAATCAGTAGAGACTTTGTAAGGGCTTTTGTTTAGTGCAGGTGGACAATGCTGAAGCTAGGGTTTTAGAGGCCAAAGAATAATATCTTTAAGTAGTGTGGCAGTTGGAGTGGTGAGCTGGCTTTGGGGAAGATGGAAAAAGGCACAGATGCTGAAACACACACACACACACACACACACACACACACACACACACACACACACACACACACACACACTTGATGAATTGAAGTGGTTGAGAAATCGCATTTCAGAAGAGCATTCAGAGGATCACACAAACAATATTGCAGGTAGCAGCTCTGGCATCATCACAAACACGTATGCTTACACACAGTAACTTGCACATGGTTTAATATAAAATAGAGCTGAAACAATTAGTTATTTAACCAATTAGTCAGCTGACAGAAGAGTAATGGCAACAGTATTGGTAAATGTTCATAAATTCACTCTCTCCACTGTCTCAGATGTTAGGATTTTGCTAGTTTTCTCAGTTTTATATATTTTTAAAGGATGTAGGCCAAGGGAATAAAACAGTAGCAATATGTATCGGCAATAGACACTTAATCAATAGCCACACGAAAATTGTTCAATAGAATATCACTGAAATGCATTAAACCATGAAAGCAGATAACAAATATGACCTAAACAGCCTATCATATCCCTTGGTAACTGAGCATGCTATGAGTGAATCACCATAGCTACCTCCACCCTTTAGAGTATGCAACATGACCTACATCTGTGACATCTCAAGAAACAGTCCACAGGCAGTCCATGATGGAGAGATTCTCAGCAACACTACACTTTGACATACCATTACATTTATTACCTGAGTGCCTTGATAAATAAAGGGGGTTAGATTCAACCTCTTTTCCACCTGGTCCTTATTGAAATAGGTCATGAAAAACTATCATTAATTATCAATATTTAGCTATATCACCCCAGCCCTAAAAGGATGTAAAAAATGATTTATCTTTGTGTTTTGGACTGCAGGTCAGACAAAACAAGCAATATAAAGACATCATTTCATCTTCATTTTTGGGGTATTTTGCAGACCAAACAACTGTTCAGTTAATCAGATAATAATATAAATAGCTGGTTACAGTATAAAATATCAATTAATCGATCAAAGTCTATTTATTAGTGCTCTGATTTCTTCTTGTTATGACTCAGTAAGCACCTGCAGCCCAATTTCATCCTACAAATGAGTCAGTTTCTATGAAGCTGAGCCAGCAAACCATGTACAAAACAAATCACAGGTAAATTAAGTATTTGTAGACATAACCCAGTTTGGAAACCAGGTCAAGTATGCCAGGAAGCAGGGACCAGTCTAGCTGAGCTTAGGAAGCACTGTCTGTTTAGTCTGTAGTAGCAGGTAGCTGATGGAAAGCCGCAGAGGCTTCCAGATTTATAGCATCATAAATGGCTTAAGTGCAATCTGCTTGTGGGCGTTTTTGTACAGTAAACACACAGACGAGCCTTCGTGTCCACATGCACCGAGAGCAAGTGCTGGCTGGATGTGCTCCACTGACAATGAATGGGCGATCAGCAATGCAGCCTCAGTGATAGCACCCGGAGTAATATCATGGAAATATGGCCACATTTTCTGCTTCATAACAGCGAGCAGGAGGGAATAAAGCGTCCGGCGCCCATTGATGCTATGAGCGCTGTGAGCACAATGAAGCTCATTTAAATAAGGTGACAAAGTTGGCCGGCAGCTCATTGTTAGCTGAGACACCACAGGTTCTTTTCATGTCTCCCATTCAGCCTGAGACACAAAGTTAATTTAGTCTTGGCCCGCGACCCATACACAATAACACACACTGATGCTATTGTCTACTGACTTTACAGAAGGAGCTGAGACTTTTTGAAGGGAACAGTTTATGTTTGGAAAGTCTACCTGCCTGTTTTCATGCTGCTGTCAGTTCTCAGATATCATAAACTAACATGTGAATCACACTTTTTCAACTTCACAAACTCAGATTCATCCTTTTTATCCAAAAATGATGCAACGCACGCTCACTTGTATTCCTCTCTTGTAGACGTCTACATAAACACACATGCACCCACCACAAGCACCAATGATGTGGTTGATTTCACTCGGCTCCCATGAGGTTATTCAGAGAGAGGATGAGGCAAACATCTACTTACCATTCTGTGTGTGTGTGTGTGTGTGTGTTAATGTGTGCTTGTGTGTTAATGTGTTGGTGCAGCCTTAATGTTTCTTAGCCCGCTGGGCGTCCATCTGTGGGTTTGTCTGGTGTCATTTCCACTCTAAATATCACGCTACTCATCACACTCGCACACACACACACACACACACACACACACACACACACACACACACACACACACATTAACACACATTAACACACCTAAAATACTAAACACACTCCTCTGTATACACTACCATTACATCGTTCATGCACACGTATAAAAAATCAGACAAAATCCAGGCTCGTACAATGAACCACACACATTAAACATGCAGACACAAACACATACTGCTCACACACACACACACAACGAGAGCCCCTGGGTGCGATAGAGGTACCTCCTAATACATCCTATTTATCATGCAGCAGTTGAATCAGCACACACACACAGATAGACACACACACAGACACACACACACACACACACACACACACACATTCTATCCTCATAAAAGCACTGCCTGCATAGATCGGCCATTAAGATATAAGAGTGTACGAACGGAAAAACCACTGGTGGGCTGATAATTCATTTACAAACTCTGCTATGTGTGTGTGCGTGTGTGTCTGTGTGTGTGTGTGTGTGTGTGTGTGTGTGTGTGTGTGTGGTGAATAGTAACACACAAACTGATTAAGAGAGGGAGAGAGGGACGGAGGCGTAGGGGTGAGAGGAGGAGAGAAGAGGAAGGAGAGATAATGGAAGCGCGGAGGCAAGAAGGAAAGAGAGAGAAAAGGGCTGATAGAAATAGAAAAGGACGAGGAGAGAAGGAAGTGATTAAGGAGGAAGGGAGAAGGAAAGACAGAAGGGAAGGGAAGAAAAACTGACAAGCAAAAAGGCCAAGACAGAAGAAAGAGGTTTTTGATAAACAAAAGGAAAAAAAGCCAGAAAAGAGAAACAGAGTGCCACTGAGGGTTGGAAGATAAAGAAGGAGGGAAAAAGGCAATAAGCAGAGGAAGCCCAAACCATTAAGGAGCCAGGAGAGGAAACGCAAAAGAACAAAAAACGTTTGAAACTCTTGACACCTATTTGACATCACTGCAGCTTTACAGTAGACTACAAATTCTTGAATGTGCAACCACGGGAACATAACAAGGTTTGACCCCTAGTGACCCCAAAATGCATCATGAAGGTCTGAATCAGAAGTATAATTTGAAATAAGAACCGCCACTGCTCCGTCTTTAAACAAGTTATTTAATCCGACAGATAGCTTCCACGTGTTTTGTCCAGCTTCTGTTGTCTTCTCCCCTCTTATGTGCTTTTTGTCAAAATCGGTCCAGTTTAGATCAAAGCGGCAGAGCAGATAAAACATATCGAGACAAATCCAAGCATTTCACTCTTGCTGCTTTCCTCTGATAATGTCAGCGTTTCTTTTTGTCTGGCCGGATCAGACAAAAAGAAAAGGCAATCTGACATACAGATAGAGGAAGAGAAGGCTTTCAAAGGCAGCGGCGGGGAGACAAACAAGTTGGACAAGTTTTCCATCAAAGACATTAAATTTGCTACTAGATAGTTTGATTAATAAGGCAGAGATAGAGCGGATCAGAGCGAAGGGTGAGCAGGCGAGGGAGACAGAGAAATAGCAGAAGAGAAAGAAGTAAGGGAAGAGGTAAGAAAAGGCAGTGAGAGGAAGACAGGTGTTTTTCTTTCAGATGATGTGCATTATGTTCATCATAATCAGTTGGTCAATCATGGTAAATAACTGTTAAGAGCTTCTGCTGCAACCTGCAATTATTAATAATGACACATTCAGCTCAGTATCAGCTCATAGCCGACACACAGTCATGCACACTCAAACACACACACACACACACACACACGTTCTTCTTTGAGGCAGTCTAATGATATCTGATTGATAGTCTGCAGAGAGAGAATGTCCTCCAGCCCTGTGTGTGTGTGTGTGTGTGTGTGTGTGTGTGTGTGTGTGTGTGTGTGTGTGTGTGTGAGAGAGAGAGAGAAAGAGAGAGAGAGAGAGAGATCTATGTATCTATGTTGTCTGGCTTTTGTTTTGTGTGTGTGCTTAACTGTGTGTATTAGGATTTGTGTAGACTTGAATGCATGTGGGTGTATTGTTGTGTGTGCACCATTCAATTGCCACTGCTATAAATAACCCCCCTCTGTCTGTACTTTGGGAAGGGTACATGCCATCAATTGTGCCTCACTGTTTGAGGTTACACTCAGATCTTCTTTGACAAGCTCCAGCTAATTTGACTGGGTGAATAAACCTTACCACTGAAGTGAAGTCAAGACTGAAATTAAAATTCTTTTTTTGCTAAGAAATCAGTTGATACATCTGCCTATACCAAAATGAAGAAATTTAAGTTTAATTTATTTTTCTGACGCGATAGCGACTCTTCACTGTATGTGAATTTTTGGTTCAGACTAAAACTGTTGGTACTGAATATTAGATTTAATATAACTTTACTGAATGAAATGGTCTACAATCCTCAGAACAAAATACCACAGTGGAGTACAGAGAAACTACAAAGCAGCTCTGGGAACTATTGTGACCGACTAGTGAGCATGTTAGCAGTTAGCTCATCAGCTAACACGGATTTCCTCATTGGTGATTAATACAGTTAATCTGCTGCACTCCCTACATCACTCCATGACTCTGCATGTTAGTTACTCTGTGCTATGAGTCTGGTCAGCTAACCCTAGGTAGCCCCCTCCTTTCTTTAATGCATGACAAACTTAACACTGAGTGTGTGAAAGCTGCCAATGACTTGGCAGACCATAACAGTAAGAAGTCAGTACACACGTAAGCAAACTAAGTTTTCTAACTTCAGCTTTCTGAGTGGATGGTAACTAGTTTAGGTTGCTAGCTAGAGGGACCTCCTTGCATCACTGTTTATAGGCTTCAGGGCTAGTTAGGCAGTCAGTAGTGTACCACGGAGGTTAGCAATGCGTAAGCAACACAAGGTTTCAAAACATCCACCCAGAGGCATGAATTTTAGATGCAGTTTCCACAAATATGATCAATATGTATCTACTTTTTAAAATGAAAAAATATGCAGTATCATTGTAGGTAAACAAAAGGGAGAATTCAAATTTCAGCTTAAATTTTACATCCAAATCACTAACCCTGTCACCTGTCATTCGGTACAATTATCCGTCTAAAAATTCATCGAATTTCAATCAAAATCAAAAGCAACTTCCAGCCAGTTAAAGAAAGAACGGAAAGGAAGCAGCATTTACAGTTACAGAAACATATTTCAAACCAGCCTTTCTGTCAGTGTTGTTTCCAGGCATAGAGAGAGCAGCATCCAGCTGACAGAAAACAAAAGAGCAACGGCAGAAATAGATAGAGACAGAGGGGTGGACAGTCACAGACAGAGAGGGAAGATCTGTTGAAATACCAAACTGATTAGCCGGTGTTTCTGACATTTAAATGTCACGTTTACATAAAGAAATGTTTCATAGGAATATTAATCACTCTGGTTAATTCACAAGGAGATGTGAAATTGATCCATGGTGCTTCTGATGGGAGGAATTGACAGAGGGAAGAGGCTGTTAAGGACAAATACAGAGGCAACATTGGCAGAGTGGTGCATTATTGGTATGGCAGTGTCACCAAACTAGGAACCTTTCCTCATTATCAGACAACAGACAGACAGGCATTATCATAGGTGTCTTGATGACATTCAAAGCCCAGTGGTGTTCAACAAACCATAAAAGGACCAGCAATATATAAGAAATACCATTTACTTAATGGCTTTTATCCAAAGTACCGTAAAGTAGTAGGTATGCAAACATTTTCACCATACAGTAGGTTGTTTCAGTGTAAAATGAAACCTCTTGTAAGGCAATGTTCCAAACACAACACAGTCCATTGAGTTAATGGGTGAAATCATATTGTCTATCTTGAAACATCTTCATCTTGACTGCCGGGCTGAAACAACTTCTCAACATGTGGCACCAAGGTGCTCTGGTACTTGTTTCAAGTGAGCAAGAAGCTGAATGCATTGCAGCATTAAAGCACTTTGTCACTGACATTCTAAGCTGAGAATAAAAACGACAAAAGGACAAGAAGAAGAGAAGCAGACACGGTAACAGAAAAGGGTAATTCCCTCTGTGGCATTTCTGGTTGGATAGCAGAAATAAGATTTACCTAAGGTCTGTCCGTCTGTCTTTCCATTGACATTCCATTTAAGCATGCTGGACGTCTGTGGGACCTAAGTTGCAGTTAGAATTTGTTCAGGTGCTGGGACATATTATTGCAAATTAGGCGAGAAACTAGATTTTGCCTGTGGGCCAGCAGTTGCTCATCACAGTTCTAAGTTGCCTGTCTAGAGCTGTAGTATAGAGATGAGTGACCATAATGACAGACTACGAGTGCTCCTCTACAGCACAGCTTTCATTAACACGCTGCCATCTTGATCCATCTCAGTTGTTCCACATGACACATCAGGGTACTTACAGGGTGTTGCTAGCTGGCTAACACTGCCTCCATCCTCTCTATCCATCTGTTGACAGCCATGGCAGCCAGATATATAAAAACTGACATAATGACAGGCCAACAGAAATGGAAAACAGATTAATCAAATGCATATAATCTGTATAGGGATCTATGAGCTGTGACAAGTGTTGAGTTTGTGACTCCCATATGATTTAAATGGTAGGATGGGTTAGGGGTATGCACCTGTGATAAGGGACCATCCTGTATAAATCTATTTCTTCAAGGTCTAGATCCTTTATGTCTGAATTTCATTGGTGTGTTTTGGGTCCATTTTACACTGACAAGCATGTACAAAACTACATTTGTTTGTTTTGGGCAGGTCAGAACAGTATTATTCCGCCTTCGAAGAAGAAATTGTCTGTAATCTTTTGTCTTGAACTCTTGGTCTAACCCTAACCCTTCAAATGGACAGAGGTTCTCATGGTTTCTATGATCCACACATTTTGAATAGGGGGTGCACGATAATTATCGGGCCGATAACAGGAAATGATTAAGCCATTCCGATAAGTCCGATATCATGATGAATAGCCCCGATAACATATATAATTTTGTCAGCACAGCAGTGCCCCGCTCTCACTATGAGACCTGAATGGCCTGCAGTGAATGCTGCGTTCACGTGACGTTGGCCATTGATATCCACAGTATTTTTCCACACGTTACACATAAACAATAGAAACATGAACTTAAAAAGGCTGAAAGAATGACTAGCAAATGTGGGAACAGGGAATTTCCGTCACGCCGTGAATGCAGCACAGCGTGCTTACGTTTGAAAACAGACAACATGGCGTTGATTGTGTGGGAGTTGTTCAAAGTTTCTGAAGAAGACAGGTCATTTGTTATTTGTAACAAATGTTCCAAGCAAGTTCCACAAGGAGGTAAAAGAAGAAGGAGCTTCAATACGTCAAACCTGAAAAGTCACCTGAAACATAGCCATCGCTTCGACGGTGTCTCTCTCTCTCTCTCTCTCTCTCTCTCTCTCTCTCTCTCTCTCTCTCGATAAAACAATTGAACCTCATTTACTTTAGTGAATGCAACCGTAAGCCAAAATCATTTAAACTTAATTTTTTTGTTACTATGGAATCCACTTTTTCAGTTTGTTTACACAGTCAAGTCTAACTTGTGTCAGTGCATTATGCACATGTTATTTATTGTTATTGAGGAATGCACTTTTTCAGTTTGTGTTTACATAGAATTGTTTGAATCTAACTTGTGTCAGTGCATCAATTTTCTATATATATTTATTTTTTTGAACTTCTGTAATGCACTTTTTCAGTTTGTAATCCCAATGCATGTATTTGCATCAGTTCAAGGGGCCTTTGTCTTTTTTTGAGAGGCTTGCCAATAGTTTTTCATTGGAAAAAATAAATGTCTCCATTTAAAGAGTCATAAGTGTTTTTGGGTTTGTTCATTGTATTAATGTCATGATCTTAGGTCATGATCATATATATATGTATATGTGTGTGTGTTATCGGGTACCGGTATCAGCCTTTAGGAGCTGAAAGTTATCTGTATCGGTTTAAAAAAAAAAGTTATCGTGCATCCCTAATTTTGAAAGACCTTTTTTTAAAATCCTATTGCAACTGTTGACTTCTTGAGCTGACCTCAATCATCCTCTCATCATGTCCTTCTCCGTCTCCTTCTGTTCCTAGTAGCCTTTATTTGGTGTATTTAATAGATGAATTAGATAGTCAGATAGTCCTGTTCCTTGTCCATGACCACCAGAGAAGTTCAATAAAGCCTAAGTCACCAATAGAAATGTTGGTACGTTTTAATGGGGGAAATACAACCAGACAGGGATGCACAATAACAACCTTAGTTTATTTCTTGGAGGACAGTGTGAACACTAAACACATTAGGTGCAAAGTCCTACAGTAGATCTTTTTCTGCTGTGACACAGCACATTGTGTCCCATAATATTGTTTAATAGATCTGTGTCCACTGTGGACACATTTCCTGTGGGTATGGAAATAGTCAAATTTATAGATTCTGACACAATTTTTGGTTCCAGCCTAGAAATGCTCCCAGAGTAATTTCTCAGACACCCATATTATTTAAACCCTGGTGTGTTTTTCACCCTCACCTCGGCATGTAAAGCTGCACAGCCACATGATGAAATGCTAGTAGAGAACTAAAAATTAAGCCGTATCTCGTATTTTGATAATCTCTTTCCCCAGCCCAGGAAGCCCCATAAGATAAGAAAAATTGAAAGGTGCACCTCAGGGCTCAGAAGGAGCTTAACACAGCTCTCTGGAAAGTTCTCCTAACTCACTGAAAGGTAACACATCAGCTGTATGAGTCACAGGTGTGTTACCAGTGCCTATTCTCATGAAAACACTTATGACCTCAGCCTTAAGTACATCCAATTGGCCATCCTGTCATGTAAATTTAAGTGGGACTCTCAGTTGGAATTGTGTGCAGTCTATAGCTGAGTGACTACGGACATCAAGGCTATTACAGATACGACCATTACAGATATATGAATAGTTGTGATGACAATGAGTGGGCCTGAGAAGGGAAATTGGATATTTAATGAAGAGATTTCCACCTATGATCATCGTTGTCTCTTTCCATCTCCGCCCTTCTTTTATCTCTTCTTTCCTTCTCCACCATTTGCTCCCACTCCTTCGCTCTGCTTTGCTTTTTCCTTTCCTATACATCCTTTTATCTTTTCCCTTCTCACTTTGCTCGCCCCATCTTCCTTGCCATCTTCCCTCTCTCTCTGAGCCCTAAGTAGCCACAAATGGTCCCTAATAGCCTCCAATGGAGATGAATTGATCGTTGTGTGAACCGAATCGATAGGAGATTGCTTTTTGCTGTACACAGTGGGATACGGTGCAGGCAGGCGGTCTTAATTAAGTTAACAGTAAACCACGATTGCTTCGGAGTTTTATTAGGAGAATAAAGTTTACGATGAATACAGAGACAGAAAGAAAATTATGCTTTCAGAATGAGAGTAAAAAAAAAGGACATATATTTACCTCGATGTGTGTCTGATTTGTTGCTACTCGGTCGTGATGCTCCCTGTCTGACTCATAAAGTGTTTGTTGGACATTTTCTCACTTCCTCTGCCTGTTTTTTTTTCTTCCTCCACTCCACCCCTGCAGCTTTCCATACCTCCGCTCATCCACCATCTCCTTCTCCAGCTTCTTCTCACTCTCTATCTCACCCTACCCGTCTGACCTCATCTCCCTCTCTCCGTCCCTCTCCCTTCCCCTCCCTCTCTGTCGTCTATAATGGGATGAGCAGCAGAATTTGATCAGCAGTTTTTTAAAGGTCACAGAACCAAGCGAAAACTCTCAGCCAAAGCACAGAGGGAGCGAGGGAGGGAAGGATGAGATTGAGAAAGGGACGATGCAAGCGGAGAGAGAGATAACAGGCCCAGCAGAGTGAAGGGTGTAGGGAGGGGAAGGAAGGAGAGCTGGAGAAGGAAACGCTGCATGAAGAGAAGACGGAAGGTGGAGAAAGTAGCGCAGTAACAGAGGAAAGAGATGGAGCAATGGAGGGAAAAGAGGGAGGAGGCAGATGAGGTAATTTGTTGTTTTATGACACATCCAATCTGGTAGCAGATGAATGCATATTAAATATGTAGAAGAGGAGAAGACAGGGAAGGGGGAGGGGGGGTAGGAAAGAAGTAGGGAGGAAATGAGAAGATGAGAGAAGATTAACTGAGAGAAGAAAGAGTGGGCAAGAGAGGGAAGAAGGTAAGGATGGAGGAACTGAGAAACAGAAGATGAGAGATGTTCATTTCTCTTTCTTCAGTAATGCTGGATCTTAATCACCTCTCCATCTTTTCGGGCCCTCTCATCATATCTCTTGGCCTGTCTCTCTGTCCCTCAACATCTTATTCTTTCTCCTCTCTTCCCTTTTCTTCTTTTTAAGATAAAAGACACTTTTATCGCTCTGCAGTGTCTCATAATGGTCACACAGTGCAGCTGTCTCCCTGTCTGGAGCAATAATAATTCTTTGATATCATTCTATCATTCATTATCAAATAGACCAAAATCTCTCCCTGCTTTCTCCTGCGCCTCTCTCTACTCTCTCTTTCATCACCCGCAATCTATTCCCCAAGTGTTTGAGTGTGAGTGTCTTTCTCAATCACTTTAACTTCATGTCTGTGCGCTGGGTGAAACACAAACACACACAGGTATTTTTTTGTTTTAAATCCTTCATCTACCTCCCTGAATGACCAATATCTGTCTGTTTTTACATGTTTAACCTTGCTTTTCATTTCCAACTTTCATTTATTTATCCAAAAAGATCTTACCACCCAGACAGGGAGGCATCAGGCGAAATAGGACACGTTTCACTTTTTAAAGACTTATTTAAAATCTTTGCAGTGAATTATACCAAAACTAGGGCTGGAAATCCGAAGGAAAGAAATTAACTGTGAGACCAATATTGGGATTTTAATTGTCATCATTTTTTAATTATTTAACTCCAGCTCTGCTATGTTTGCACCAGTCATGATTGCACGTGTATCTTGTTTCTACATGAACCGTATCAGATAAGATAATGTAAAATAATGCAGTTGCTTGTTTTTGAGATCCTTCCAGGGTTCAAACCAGTCTGAGAAACGGAAACTAAACTCGCATTTATTTAGGGATACACAATTAATTGAAATATTATCAAACTGCAATATGCCCAAGTGCAATATGCAAATCGTAGAAGCTGCAGTTTTTTGATAAAGGTAAAATGTGTGACAAAACAGCATTATAATGCAGTACTGTAATACTGCAGAGATGCCCTGGACTACGCATCTTGTTTTCCAGATTTAGGAAAGGTTCAGACCCCCAAAAAACTTCACTTAATAATGTTTTTTCAGTGAAAATTTAATTTTTGTGTTACAAAAATGATCATTGCCACTAATCATGCATCATATCGCAATATCTATCAAAATAATCACATTTAATTTTAACAGTTTTATAAGACTAAATAATATTTTTAAATTATTATGACGTTCAAAAGTCGTGGTGTTGTTGGTAACAGCTATGTACACTTGTGGTAACAATGACAAACTGCTGGTGTGTAGCTGTTTGAACTGACATTAACATTAGCTTTATAAATTGACAGGACAAGCTGCTGGAGCTCCTGGTTCAGGGCCTTTAAGTTGATAGGCTTAAAACGACGACATGATAAAAGTTTAAGCATGTCAGGATATCGTCCATTGTCTGTTTTTTTCAAACATCATGTAAGACTACAGCATTCAGAGAGCTTGTTAACCAGACAGCAGTGGAGAGTTTCAATTTCATTGTTTGGCCAACTCACAGAATCAACCTTAATTAGTGACAGCTTGATAAATATGCTGTTGACTGTCAGAATACTGCCAACTAAACCTTTCAACTCCTACAGCTTGTTAAAACGACATTGGTTATGTAAATAAAATCACAGCTCTCTGGTTTAGAAAATTACACTCTTTCAAATCACAAGTTTGGTATAAAAGTGGTCGTTAAGCCCTGGCCCCGAACCCATAGCAACCAGCAGATCATTGCTATTTGATTCCGTGACAGTTGGTTTAAATGAAGCACATATTTTTTTACATTTTAACTGATTTGGGCCGTATTATATTGGTGAGGAGAATGTCAGACAGTGACAACAGGACGGTGATGGATGCAGGCTCTCAGCTATCGCCTACATTTGGGAAACTGCTAACAAGAGCACGAGCATCAGTCTATGCTAACAAAACAGTAGGTGGAATAAACATTCTTGTTCCCTGAGGGATTTTGTGTTGGCATTAGACAGATTGACAGTAGGCTGCATATCAACTAGTTTCCCATGTTTTGTGAAGCACACACACACACACACAACACACACACACACACACACACACACACACACACACACACACACACACAGATACATAGTGTCCTGAACAGTACATGTATTCATAGACACATTAAATATATTCCTAGCAGACTTGTATACGTCGCTCTATAGATAGTTATGTGCAGCGACTGCAGAGCCATATCAGCTTTATGAGAGGACAAAGCTTCAATCAACTCCTAATAATTGTCTCGGCAGAATCAATACAGTTTAACTGTGCTTTTTCCACAGGTGGATGTACAGTATATGCCTAGATAAACAAGCTGAATGTGAACATGACCCTGCCCTTTTGCTTTAAGCAGGAGAACTGAAATGAACATCTCTGTCAGCAGCATCAAAGCCTGTCGCAGCAGATCCCAAAGGACCCTGCTAGCCAGCTTGAAGCTCCACCTGTACAGCGCCAAAGCTTTCATCAGCTGCACATATCACAAAACTGCCATATCTGCTAACATAGCTGCTGCTAGCGACTATGCTGTCTGCAGCTCTCCATCTCCTGCCCTCCCCAGAGTCATAGTTGTTGAAAGGCCGAGCGACTTCACACCTTATCTGAAGCTGCTGTCATTTGACGCATGCAAAGGATGCTGGGATTATGGCAGTGGGTGCTATATGCATGCTTTGTCTTTTGTCTGTCGGGAGAACTCAGCGACTTAATTACAAAGAGGGATGTACTGAGGCAGCTGAAGTTCGTTGTATTGCAGCTGAGCCATGTAATGAGACTTTCACATCAAAAGATGAGTGCGGTGCAAACGAACAGATGGTCTGGTTTTGAATATTGCTCTTTATAGGCTTCCATATTACCCAGGTTAGAACAATAAACACCAGCAAAGAAAGATTATTTTTTGCTGACTGACCCTTAAGGAGCAAGGAGCAAGAGAAATCGATATGGTTGTTGCCTATAGTGTAAAAACAAATTCTTTATCCCTCCTATCACATTTTTTCTCCACCACTTGTGTTTGTGTGTGATTTACTGTGTGTTTTTTGGGGAGTGTGTTTGCGTCCCAGCTGGAGTGAAGACTGTTTATATTATTGGTGATGAAAGAGGGGCCCCCAGGGGCCTCAGTAATGGGCTGGGAGGCCTCTGACTTCTTATAATGGCCTCTGTATGTGTGTGTGTATGTGTTTGTGAGAAAGGCACAATTGCAGCACTATATAATTGTCAATGAGAGGACACACTTTTACAGAATAAAATGAAGCCGATACACAAAGAAACACAGAGACAGAGAGATGGAGCCTGTCCCGCACATAAAGGCACCAACACAAAGACACACAATGTCTCTCTCTCTCTCTCTCTCTCTCTCTCTCTCTCTCTCTCTCTCTCTCTCTCTCTCTTTCTCTCTCTCACTCACACACACACACACTCACACATTGTGGTGCCAGCTGAGCCCAATGTGTCCAATAACAGCAGGTGCTGTCAAGTGCAAGCACAGCAGACCTGCCCTGACATGGTAACACACACACACACACACACACACACACACACACACACACACACACGGATGGATGCACATATGTCAGCACACAACACACTCATTCATACACCTTCCACTTTGTGTAACACTCACATCCAATAAGCATTCTCATAGTTAAAACTAATGTCGGATAGGTGTAGTTTGTACAAGGTTATAGTTAATGCGTGTGTTATACTGTGTGTGTGTGTGTGTGTGTGTGTGTGTGTGTGTGTGTGTGTGTGTGTGTGTGTGTGTGTGTGCTGTGTGTGAATACCTGCTATTTGGCTGTGAAAGGCTGTAGTGTTGCCATATGGTCTCACATTAGGGCACTCTAAACTCAGCCATCCAGAAATGTGTGTGTGTGTGTGTGTGTGTGTGTGTGTGTGTGTGTGTGTGTGTGTGTGAAGAGAGTGTGGATGGAAAATAAAGTTGTTTACTTGATATGTATGTTGGGGTTTAAATACTTCTAGTTGATAGTGTATAACAGTAAATATCCGTCTATTTGGGGGCTAAATTAAGCTAATAATGGTGTCTCTTTCATTCTTTCTTTCTTTCTGTCTTTTCTTAATGCACCACTTCCTTTGTCTCCTCTTCCTCTTCCTCCTCTTCTCTCTCTATCTCTCTCTGTCTCTCTCTGTGTCCCTCTCCCTGTGAATGTGTGTGTGTTAATATATTTAGCAGTGCCATATCGTACGCTGTGCTGACTTCATTAACTATCTCAGCATGAGGCTCCAGTGAGTGAATGATAATAAACCTACACACACACACACACACACACACACACACACACACACACACACACACACAGGCCTGGGAGCCTAACAGTAAAGCATAGATAACTGATTACAGTTTATTCCGTTATGATGAAAGCACTAATTGTAAATACATCCTCTTTAACCCTACTGACCTTTGAGCAAGTCCATCATTAAGGAATGGCTCGACCGTCATTTAAATTCTAATCAGGATCAAGTTTGTGAATATCCCAAATAGGCTGAGTATGAGGTTAAAATGGTACTCAAGATATCTGGAGTTTGGGGTTGTCTTCAGCTAAAGAGATTCCAGTCGTTGCACACTAGTGCTTAATATACAAGCTCTCTATATTAATGTGAGTTTATAGTGAGTATACATTTCCAATAATGAGTAATGGCTGATTCCCCTTAAAAAAACTATTACAATTACCAAATTTGTAGAAAACACCACTTGCTGTTTATTTGTTGTTTCTAGCCACTAATCTCCTCTCCTTTTCCTCCCCCTCTTCCTCCTCCTCCTCTCAGGTCAGTGTGTTGGAGCGTCAGGTGATAGATTTTCTGGGCTACCAGTGGGCTCCCATCCTGACCAACTTCCTCCACATCATCGTCGTCATCCTGGGCCTTTTTGGCACGATTCAGTTCAGGCCGAGATATGTCACCGGGGTGGGTTTTACACACTCACACACACACACACACACACACACACACACACACACACACACACACACACACACACACACACACACACACACACACACACACACACACACACACACACACTCACTTGTTGGAAACAGCCATGTTACATATGCTTGCCCTAGATTTAGTAACAGCCTCTCATTAGCCAATACTCAGCACTCTCTACATTAAATAATGAGGACTGAATAATATTGGAATGTGTCTTTCAGGGTTTTCTGCCTCACTGGAAGTTGTTTTTGTCACATCATTAACAGAAATAGAATATTACACTCATGTAAAGGTATTGTTACTTAAATAACATTTTACTCAAAGTCAGTTAAAGTGTATATATTTTGGAAATTATAGTGGGGGGAACACATATATAACAAGAAATATGGAGAGTGGTGGATCCAAGATTTAAGGAAGGCAATGTATGTAGTAAATAAAAGGTTAGGACAGTGATGTGGAGTGGGAGTAGGAATAATTTGCCAAGTGGAATTATTTGTTTCTCTTTTCTGTCTCTGGCAGCGCTGTCGATAAAATAATTTATGTTTCAGAAAACTTCCAGAAGTTCCCACGGCATCTGCAGGCCTCTATACAGTCCTCCCACACATTATATAAACCCCACGGCCTTTCTCAAAGACCTGCATGTACACACACACATAGAAAATTAAGTGAGAATATTCAGATAATGTAAGTTTGATCTAAGCGTATCAATTCGGCCCTACCTCCTTCTTTCATTCATCCTTTCCTTGCTTATAACTTAACGCACATACACACACTTGTTGTCTATTTTCTCTCCTTGTCTGGTTTGATTCAGGTGATTGGTTGCACTCTCCGCCGTTGTTTTAGCGCCTCTGCATCTTAACAACATCAAAAGTGAAGCCCCCCTCTGTCTTTTCTCTCCATCTCACTTGCTCTGAATGCAAGACATGAACATGCTTTTTTAATTCTCCAACAAAGGCCTGTCAGATCTTGCCTGCCTCTCACTTTCTTCTCCCTCCCCCCCGTCTCTCTCTCTCTGCAGTACGCAGCCTGGCTGGTCGTGTGGATGACCTGGAATGTTTTCATCATCTGTTTTTACCTGGAGGTTGGAGATCTGTCCAGAGTAAGAAAACATTTTCTTGGACTATTTCTGCGCCCTTGTCAAGTCGTCTACGGTACATGTCCATAGTAACAACCAATGATACTAAGACTGCAGTATTACAGCATTGTTGCATGCAGGATTTCTAAAGTTAGCATGGATCTCTAAGGTGTCTAAGTCTCTCCTATCAAAATTCAGATGCAAGAATAACGCTGGCAGTTTTCTATATTTTTCTTACAGTTAATTGATCCTACTGACCAGCATTGTCTGTGTAGTGTAAGCCTGCGCCAGAGACCCTCATTGTGGTCCAAAACTTCATTAAAACTGGGCAGCATGTGGCTCTATTTCAATGAATATGGGCACTGTAGTTTATTTTGAATCTATCCACATATACCCACCTGCTGCCATTAATACTCACTAGTGTGCTCAATGTGTATTATTCCACAAAATAGTCCCAAAAAATGTGCCTATACTAAAAACTACAGTACCCAGCTGTTTTAGTCTTTTTTTAATGTAAAACTATATTTTCGTGACACACTTCAGTAAGAGCCAGTAGGTGTTGGGTTGAAAGCATAAACTAAAGACACCCCCATGGATGATTCCCCTGAAAGATCCAACAGAGAGACTAAAGTTGTATCTTCTTACCTATAAAGAGCTCTCCGAAACTAGACTTTTGTCTTTTTGATATGCTCCCTGCAAGCCAGCGTCTGCACTCGGCAAAGAAGTGCTCTGCGATCGCTTGTGGAAGGTGTGTTTGTGTAGCTCACAAACATCCTGTTCGATAAAAGACTGCAGAACGATCTCTGTACTTTGACCGCAAGTGTTGAAATCGTCTTTCTTCCTGTCTCTTCTGACAGGAAGGGTCACATAATCTCAGTGCAATTTTAGTGTAAATTCAGCTGCCTTAATCACGGGGTGCAAGACCCTGTCAGTGCGGTGACTACTCCCACAGGCTGCTTACTGACACAGGTACACCTGAGAGGAGAAGAGATCAGGTATGCACCTTGGAGAGATGGATTTATGTCTCTGTAACATCTGGCTAAAACATCCTGAGGTGATTTATGCAATTGTTTTTTTAACTATCTGATCAGATCTGATTCACCTGTGTCACATTAAGTGATAGTGTCAAGTGTAAATGGGGTATAACTCTCATGAAATGATTAGCAAGGATGTTTTATGTACTGTTTGTATGTTGTATGTATAATAAAAGTATGTCTGTTCTTTACATTGCTAGTGCACACTGATGAGACATGGGTTGAGGTTGTTCAAGGCAAACTTAGCAAAAATGTAGCCACAAAATGAGTCTATTTTAAATACAGATTATCAACTTGGACAATTAATTAGGGCCAATCAGTGCTTCCATAAACAGAAGAAATCAGTTGATGGGGAGTGCTGATTATGGCTGATTACACTCTGTGGTGTGGTGTTGAAAAAAATCTAGTTTTCCCACCACAATTTGCTCCAAATTACTTGTTCTATTGGACAGTTATGTAACAGGTCTGCTACCAGTTTAATAAATTGCACAAATTTGCAGTTACAGCAGCACACATCATCTATCCTAATCCTCATCTTATTGGTATTTCAAGCTTTTCGATCATAATTACTGTTAGTTTGAACTGAAGCGTAATGGCTGCATATTCTTCTGCTAGTTTTCCTGTTCCCTCTGGTACTCACTCACTGTTCGATACACTTATCCCCAGTCTGTCGGCTCTTCCCACACACACACACACACACACACACACACACACACACACACACACACACACACACTCTGTGTGCCTTGTTAAGTTTTGCTGCCATCCAAACTATGGATAGAAGTTTAACAGTGAGTCAACAGTTGTAAAAAGCTCCCCACCTTCTGTCTGGAAAAACCTGCAGCTTCATTGATCCCTGATTTTAATGATACTTAAACCTCTCACTGTCCCTGAGGCCTAGTTTCTAACAGTTACAACAACCACTGCTGCCGGAAGGACAGGAGGAACTGCTGTTTGTTTTTATCACAGTGGAAATACAAGCCTGTCTGCCATTTTGGGAGGATAGAGTGCAAGTTAGAAACATCTGGAAAAGCTGCATAATAATGGTTCAAAGGTTAATTAAGTAGAATAGAATTAATTATATCATCACATTTATAATTTATATTCTATTATAAAATTATATGAGTCTAGTATTTGTCTTCATTTTAGTAGAACGAAAGGTCTTTATGAAAAGGCTTCAGCTCCCCTGACTGAAATCGTCACATCTGGATTCTAACGAGGGTGAGGCAGATAGTTAATTAGGGACACCTTTATCAATTACCTGCTGACCAATCAGAGAGAAGCATAGTCGTACCAGACGCTGAACAGCTTGTTTTTATGACCAGAACAGTTTGCGGGCGCCTCACTGAAGGGCATATCAACCTTGACCCAGTTATTGAAGGAGAGGGCAGCTGCCCCCCCCCCTTTCACCAGCTGTTGTATGAGATACGAATCCATCACCTACCGTTCCAGGGCTTGTTTACTGACCTGAGGGCTATTATTACACTGGACCACATGTAAAACAAATATTGCTATGTCTGTGCTACTAAGTTCAGAACAAAGAATCTCCCAAAAAAAGATGATGAAACCAGATTTACGTTCTGCTGGGAGGACTGCACAATGTTAAACAAAACATGCTGCTTCTATGAATCATCCTGCTACTGCAGTGTTAATGTGTCAACAAAATCTAGGATGAAAAATATTCTTTGACAACCATTTTTTACAATGAAATTGAGACGAGAGACTATATGAAATTCATTAAATTTTTTGTCAACAAATAGAAATTAAACAATAATGTGGCAGACAGACAAAGAAAGAAATGAACAAATTAGTTTTAATGTGAAGGTTGTATTCAATGGTCTGTGGAATCAGACATTATGCTCCCGACTAATTAAACAGAATCCCCCATCGCCCAAATATGTCTCCTCTTCAAAGGTTGATTAGCTGCTTGACCTGTTGCGCTAATAAGCAGCATCTCAGGAAGGTTATGTTCAGTAACATTACCGATTCTTGGAAGAAGAAAAATGTAACACAATTACAAGCGTCTGCCATCCCTCTAAAAATAAGACAAGGGGAGACAACAACAAAAAAACAGCTGGAAAAAACATGAAAACTGGCAGTCCTGCATGCTAATGTTAATTTAAAAAGACATTTTTACATTAAGGACTGAGCATGTGGACGTTAAGTTGTAATGTGTATTTCCGTCTGGCTGTTTGGGAATGGAATATGACTGCTGATTCTGATAGACAAGAACAATACCTGCAACCACTAAGATGCGACAAGCCTCTTAATTCTATTCTATTCTTACTAATAAAAAAATCTAAGTTAGACTTAGATGTCTTTACTTTTTGTTGAATGAAATGTGACTAAAATACATTTTCATGAAAATTAAATGTCAAAATGAACACTTACATGAACTTAATTGACAGCAGGTTTAGTCAAATAGGTTAAAAGTTTAAATGCAATGTCACTGCAGCGCATAAAAAATACTGTAGACATTATAGGTTTAAATTTGGGTCACATAAGATCAACCACACAAGCAAAATGAGTATATACCATAGTGACACGTGAGAGGGGTAGTGATGCTCTGTGCCTGAAGAATACTGTGATGTAAATGAAAATCTCTTAATCTCCCTCTTAGTTGCTTTCCGATGCCGATTCCCTCTTTCTTGGTCTCTCTTTCTCCCTCCTCCTGTGCCTCGCTCTCTTCATCTCCATGTAATTCATGCCTCCTCTCCCTCTGCTCACCCTATAATCAAGTCTTTTTCATGTTGTTTTGCAAAGTGCCATGTGAATCTGTCCCGTGCTCCTCTACCATTTTGCTCTCCTTCACCTTCTCGCCTCCCTTTCATTCACTCTCTTCCTGTATATTTCCAATGTCAAGACTTGAGGAAATGTGTCCCTGTCAAGAAAGCACTTCTATTTGTGGTCAATAGCAATTCACAGTGCACGGCTTTATGTATTGGCCGGTACTGAGTGCCAATTTAATACATTACTTTATACACTCGGGCCATTACTTTGGGGTCACAGGACAAAAGTGATTGCGACAGACTCCATTTTTCTTCATTACAAAGATCTGACATCTTTCTGTGTATGAAAGAGGCAGAGATCAGCCTCCGCTTGGATTTATTCCATGTTATCAGTGACTCTTGGATTTGAGCTCTAGCTTTGATGTAATTTTCCAATGTTTTAACCATGAATAGACCTGATATGCATCCCCAGTGCCAGCAATGTACGTTTATTAAAACACGGAATAGACTGTCAGGGAGGTAAGTGAATACTTAGAGACTGGGCTTCCCATTCTAAATGAATGAAACTGATTTACATACATTTGGATGTTGTATTAAATAACAGAAAATAGTGCATACAAAGACAACAAATCAATCCGACGCCTTTCATGACAGGTTTGTTGTGAAATGTGTCAGTTTAAGGGTGCAGAACACTCCTCACAGACTGTTTGATGTTCAGCAGGTGAACTGCAAATATTCCCGAGGTGTTATAGTGCGGGAAAGTCAGAAAGATTAGGGCTGAAAGGTATGAAATTTGCCAAACAGTTATGACATTTCTTCTTGATAAGGAAAGTAAACCCCAGACAGTGAGTGGAAAGGTGGGAGAGACAGCGAGGAGGGGAAATGCGTCAGAGTTTGTCAGCTCAGTTTGAAGTCCTGAAGTCAGGCGGCCAGATGGACAGACATTGAAGGAACAGACAGATTGTCATCATGGAGATAATGGTAGTGGCTTGGATGAGACATCATTAGCGTCACAGGACATTGTGAGGAGCACATTGCATGTCAGTGTTGAGTCACTGACATTGTCCCACACATACAGTAGGGATGTAACTCAAAGTTGGATGTAACTCACTTTTTTTATTCATCAATTATTTTGAGCTTGACAGTTTGCGCTTGACATTGAAAACAGATGACAAAACAATGTCAACTTGGAGCGCTCCCGGTAGCTCACTTGATAGAGCGCGTACCACGTGTAAAGGCTGAGTCCTTACCGCTGATGACATCATCAGGGTTATTTTTTCAAACTTTGGAAACGTCCCTACATGACCACTGATTACTTTTAAAAACTGTTTCCACAGGTTAAGTGGGAAGTAAAGCGAACTTCAGGTGCCCTTTTTAACAATACACATATGAAAGGTGTAATTAAACTCATGAATGGTGGCGGCAGTATGTCAACAAACAGCAGCAATGACAGTAAATTCTGAAGAGAGGCTAGTCTATGATAGCCACATTGGAAGTTGTGAATGAAGATATTCTGGTGTCCGCCAGAGATGATCATCAATCATCTGCTGCCGACTGGATATATTATTTCCAGGTAAACACAAAATATGCAGGCAAGTATGTGAACAATTCCATGCATAACAGCTGCTCGTCTTGTCAGATGGCTGAACAGCATCCTTCCACACTTCCCCCCACGGCTTTCTGACGTGGCGCCATCCGTCCGTCAGTATCTGTGACTTTCTGGAACCCACAATCCCAAACTCGTGCCCACTTCATGCAGAGATTGGCCAGCTGTGTGGAGGTGTGAAACCAAGATTTGTTCTGTATTTTTTCATTCTCCACACAACTGCTTCCTTCATTTTATTTATTTTATTTGTTTGTATAAATGCTATGATATGAAGAAAAAAATGTGCAAATCCTTATTTCTAACATCTGTGAAGCTGTAACCAGCACACGTTTGGTATTAAGAGACTAAAATGGTTTATTAAATGAAAAAAAAGTACTCTGATAAATTGCTTTATCACCAGTCTTGTTACAACATATTTGCCTTCTCAACCGTTTGTGTTTGATGGAACTTTCTATCTAATGTGTATCTTTGCCTTCCATGAGGCCCCTGTAGAGCCCCAGAGGCAAGATACGGTGTATATCCTGTCTTGACAGTAATTTGAGTTTAAGCCTGAGATTCATACCATATATCAGTCTGTCACACTCCCATCCTCCCTGTCACTCGCTATTGCTATCTAATATAGCAGCAATGCCATAAAATTAATCTTTAAAAAGATTTCTGATGTGGCATTCCTGACAGATTTGGAGAGGAGCCTGTGGAGAGAGAACTGTCACCATGTTGCAAACACACACACACTCTCACACACACACATTCGCATATTCAACAAACTCTAACACACACACACACACACACACACACACACACACACACACACACAAATGCACTCTTAGACAGCTAACTGTCAGTAGTCCACTGTGTCATATAAAAGATGCAGCCACCCTCTGGGCGTCAGATGACACACAGATACAGACACATAGATACACACATCCACCACGCTCAGCTGTCAGTCATTTACTAAAGGGGGGGTGGGGTGCTGTGTGGGAGGGTTATCCCACATGCTTTTTTGCATACTGTATGTGTGAAAGAGTGTGTCTGTAAGTGTGCGTGTGTCTGTGTCTGTTTACTTTGCTTGTAGTCGGACAACCCGTCATTCATTAGAGGGACACACACTTGCATATTTGCACACACCGACTTTAAACAGTGCCATTTTGAATCCCATATCCATCCAGGCGTCCAATTTCAGTCCACAGACACACAATGGAGCGGCGAGAGAGGGAGGGGTGACCGCAGGGAAAGTGGTAAGATGAGAGATAAAAGAGAAAGATGGAGAGAAAAGAAAAGGGGGGAAAACAGAAACTAAAGAAGACTGAAAGATTGGGGGTAGAGAAGCGAGGCATCAGGGGCGGACAGAGACGGAGAGGTTCAGACAGGCGAAGGTATGATAGAAGAGGACGTGTGATGGGATGAGGCCACATGTGAATCAGTGTCCCTTTCAAGAGAGGGAAGCGAGAAGAGAGGGGAACAGGGGACAAGGGGGAAAAAGTAGAAGTAGAAACACAGAGAAAGTTAGAGCAACTAATCTCTTAGGAAGATAGGGCCGCTTATCTAACAGAAAAAAATCAAATGTGTGCCTTTCATATCAATTTCATATCAACATCAATAGCTGCTGCTGTCAGTGCAAGGCGAGCTTTTTACTGCAGGATAAATTATAGGAGAAATGTGACAGTAAATCAAATTGAAAACCACCCAATTCATCCCAGAAGAAAGTAAAAAACAGATTGCTGGGGCCAGTTTGAATGCTAATAGTCACTTAATTTTACTCCCCCCAGTATTCATTCTGCACCGCTGATTGAGACGATGAATGAGTGGATCCCACACATTTAATCATAGACGTTCTAGTTAAAACATCCACCCTGATTCACTGAGTTAATGCATCAACCCTGGCTCTGTTTGATCAATGGATGCATTTGTTGAAATCATGGCATGAAATTGCCTTTTTTCATCAACACGTCTCTAGTGGGACATTCCTACCAGCCAATTTTATCATTTGAGCCCTGAGCTATTATTACTGGTGATTTTATTTGATTATTCATTGTTACTGTATAGTTTCATGTGCAACGACAAGAGTTTGTTTTTACTTGTTAGAATAGAACAAGCTGATTGAACACAGATTGGCTGTATGCTGCAGTAGATAATGGATTTGATTGACTTGCCTGCCGCAGTCAAACTTGTTCCAGGGTTTGCAGGGTGGCTGGTGTTAATTTCAAGGCTTGATTGTAATGGATTTACCCTGGCTGTGTAAGCAGTAATGTTTGTTTTATTGTACAGGCTATAGGAAAATACAAAACTGCCCCCACTTGTATATTTCTTGAAGGTTTGGTTAAATTATCACCTTATAAAGTTCACAGAGCAACATTAGCATTCGCTCTGAGATGAGTTTCTGGCCACCCAATTTATGTAAGTCTAATATTAACTCTCTTAGTAGCTCTGTTTTGGTCACCACCAACTCCAGGATGAAATATCTGTGTCTTTTGGTGGCTAAATGCAACAATATCTTCACCAGCTAGTTGCTAACTGTGTCTCTCAATTGGTGCAGGTAGAACACAGTCAGTTCTTTAGAGCATTTTGGCTTGAAACAACTGCCTGGAATTAACCAAAACAGTAAAGTTTGTGGGCCATATAACAACACTATTGATCCATTGTTAGTATAAAAATGTGTATAAAAATATTGATTACAGCAGCTTTAACATGCACCTGCTTCATTCCTTTTTCAATGTAAAAACATAAAACGCTACTAGAGTTCTGACTTATAAGGTGTGCCTTGTGGTTTTTCAAAGAAACCAATTAACCCACTCAAAGCTTGAATTAGCCCCCCCCCCCTTCTTCATGCTATTGTGGATCCCACCTGGTGTATGCGTAGTAGCGCTATAATTGGCCCACCAGTCTGAAAGATTGAAGGGGTTAAAATGGTTATGTTGAGGCATTTGCTTAGAGATGGTAATGGGTTTGGAGTGGTTAAGGTCAGGTTTGGGATCTGGGACCGACTTCATCTTTACCCGCCACCCAGCCCATATGCACGCACACACACACACACACACACACACACACACACACACACACACACACACACAGCAATTCCCTACCAACCCCAACCAATCTGATAGGAGAGAAGTGCTTTAGGCATTATGGGTTAAGGCCTCATCTAACACCCATGGGAAATCACAGCAAAACAATGTAGGGAGATGCACCGTGACTGATGATATTGGTGTGAAATAACACAGACCGAGTGACATACAGAGAGACCGCAGAGACAGAGAGAGAGAATGCTAGAAAAGAGGGTAGAGCCACAGATAGAGGTTCAGTTAAATAGAGTAAAAAATTGACTTTAGAGAGAATAAAGCTAATATCGTCCCCTCCCCGATTTTCTGCCCTTTAGTTTGATGATCGTTGATCTTTCCAGTTGCCTCCTGGTTGGACTGAATATCAGACTGCCTGATGTTGTCTATCAGAATGTTTTATATACTCGGTTTCACTACATGACCCTGCATTGTATGTTCAGTGTATGTGAAAAGGTGTTTGAATATATGTGAGTTGGTATGTGTTATAATGTGTGTGTGTGTGTGTGTGTGTGTGTGTGTGTGTGTGTGTGTGTGTGTGTTTATGTCCAGGGGGCAGATGCTGAAGCATTTGTGAAGAAAAATAGGCACTCCCTCCCTTATGCCCTCTTTCTAATCCCAAAAAAATAATCTCAGTTCCCTTTAATGTTGTTACAAGGTGTTTATTCGTTGTATTAACTTAGAACCAGTGAATTGACACATTTGGTAATATCCAGTTCAGAGACTGCTGGACTGTGAACCGAACACATTCATATCCCGAAAAACAGTTTGAATACGTTATAAAAACAGGGTTTGTTTACCTCACATCTGCTTTGATCAGAATTGGAAATTATTCATTTCTTATACTGCCATGGTTTAGAGCTTTTTTGTTGTTGTTGTTGGAAAGACTCAATTTTTAACAGATTGCCTGTGTTTTTATTTCGATTATTAACCTACTCTCAAATTTAGCTCCAGCTAGCATTAAAGGGGCATTACTCCTCCTACGGCGACTATCAGACCATCCTAGAAAATACCATTTTCTGTGGGTTTTTCTGCCGCCATCCCTCCATCTCTTGGGAATGGAAGACAAAGGAAAATAGAGAAGTGGGAAATTGAGGGGAAATTGAGAGAGAAGACGAGAGAGAGAGAGAGAGAGAGAGAGAGAGAGAAAGAGAGAGAAATAGAGAGAGAGCAGGTCGAAGAGGAAGACGTGGAGAGAAAGGCAGAGGAAAAACAGATGTGGTTCATTGAAGCGGCACTAGCCCACAGTCAGAGACAAAGACCTGAGAGCATGAGTGCATGATCCTCAACTAGCACAGTGGAAATTATAGACTGTATGTGTTTATGTGTGTGTGAGGGAGAGAGAGACACACAGAGAGAGGGAAAGGGGGGTATCAGGAGAGAGAGGTGAGAGACACAGAGAGAGAGGAGGAAATATGTGGAGGATAGATGTGGCAAGACTGGAGACCAACAGTCAGAACACACACACAGTGAGATATACTAATACAGCCAATATTTTCTGTTTGAGGTTGCAAGCCAAACAGCCCATTCATCACCAGACAGATTAATATCTCAAGATTATTTTCGAGCTATGGCTTCATCATCCTGGTGAGTTAAATGCTGCAATGCTAAATAAATCCCACCTTATAAAATCAATACATCAATGCCAGTACACAGCTGCAATTTAATTGTTTTATATTCCTCTGGTGAGTATGGAATCACTTGAGTTTTGCCTTCAACTCCTTTGTGCCAGTTGTGAGCACTGGAACTGTTCATATTTGGATAATTTTTTTATTACAAAAGCACTATCTCCGTACACTGGTACCCTACTTACTTTGGAAGAATAGGCTTAATTTTGAATGTATTTTTAATATTAGATTTCTTCCGTCTGTGGTGGTAGAGGCTTGTTGTGGCGGCTCACTGCTGCTGGATGAATAGAAAGGAGATAATACCATTTTTTTTTGTTATTGGTACTAGTCTGCTTCCAAGCTATATTACAGAGCCTGTAACATCAATGAAGACATGCACAGACATGGGATCATCAGACAGCTGAATGGAAAAGGGAAACAGAAAAGTGCCTTTCCATGTCTCTTTTGTTGTTACATGTGGTATGATTCATATTGATGTAGCTAAGTGAAACCATATCGACAACATGACATCACGTTGACATCGCTTCACTAGAGGTTCAAAGGAATTAAAAGCAATAGTTTGACATTGGGAAATGCGCGCATTCGCTTTTTTTGCAGAGTTAGAAGAGAGATACCACTGTCATTATGAAGCACATCCAGGAAATAGTTAGCCAGCTTAGCATAAAGAGTGGAAGCAGGGGGAAATAAAAATAAATCAAAAATAAATTCCACCTACCAAAACCCATCAAACTCATTAATTAATCAGTTATATCTTGTTTGTTTAATCCCTCCAAGAGATGGTCTAGCACCACATAAAAAACCCCTTTGTTCAACCACAACACATTCTTACACTCTTGTGTATGTACAGATTGAATAAAGGAGATTTAACCTAATTAGTCAGCTTTAGAGGTGCTGTAGGCACATGATGTGACCTTTGGACAGAGCCAGTCTAGCTGTTTCCCATGGCTTCCAGTCTTGATGCTAAGCTATGCTAGCCGCCTCATGGCTACAGCTCCATAGTTAACAAGCAAATGTGAGAGTGGTATCGGTCTTCTCATCTAACATAAACAAAAATAAGCTTATTTCCTTAAAATGTCAAATGGTTCCTTTAAAGTAGACATTAAATCTAAATAGTAAGATTTGAAGATTAACAATTTCTACACACCAAAACTTCTTCCACCTAAACCTTTTGTTGCTCATATATTATTATCATATATTCTTTTAAAAATGCTTTCTGTGTTCCAAACAAACAAAGTATAAATGAGTCAAGTTTAAGGAAGTTGCAGCTTATTTTGTTCCTATATTCCACAAGTGTTCAGCGCAACTAACGAGCCACAATAAGAGCTTGGTCGAGCGCGGACACATTTGTTATGTACTTTTTCACAACCTTCACAAAGTCAGAGAATATTGCAGAATTAGTAGCAGCGTGTCCTGCTTTGCTTTGATGACATTTTGCCAAATTCCGATTTTTACTGATAATTACTTTTGTGTTTTTGTGTGTGTGTTTGTTCGAGAGGCTCATTAGAAAGGCACTGATAGAGACTGTACTGAAATAATTATTGCCCCCCCTCCCAACCCCATTTAACAGATAGAGAGAGCAGTGATCAACATAAAAACAAGAGCAAGGGAGAAAAGAGGTGAAGGAAGGAAAGAAATATTAAAAGAGAGGGAGAACAATTCAGAGCAAGGCGACAGTAAGAGGTAGATGGAGGGAGAGTGATGTCAGAGAGAGAGCAAGAGAGAAATTTAGAGAGATTTTACTCATTAAAAAGAGGAGCACAACAAGGGGAGATGGTATTAATCAGAGCTCCGCGCTAATGAGGCATTTACTCATTACACTGAAATAGAGAGAGGCCAAGGAAGAAAAAGAAAAGAGGGGAGAAAAGGGGGACGGGGGTGAGAGAGGAAAGAGAGACCACGGTATAAATTATATAAATTAATAGAGAGGAGAACAGAAAAAAAAAATTAAGAGGGAGAGCAATATGGAAGGAGGTGACAGAGTCAAGTGTGGATGTGGAGGGAGGATAAGTTGGATGTAAGCAGAGTACACAGAGTAGAAAGAGACCATGTTGGTCCAGGTGTGGTTGTATAAGAACTGAATCTCTTTGGCTCTATTTAAAGATCTGCCATTTGTGTTCTTTACCAGAATGCGTCACATTAAATCCTGATGGTTTGCTGTTGAAAATTTGTGAGCTTTCCTATGAACTGACTATATTAACTCCATCTTTTAAGATTTGTTATATTTTATGGTGAATTTACCACATCAAAACCCAGCAAGATAACCACTGACAACACACTTTCTATGACCAAAAAGACGGTGGAAGAAAATCAAAGTTTTATCTTTTTTTTGCTATTGATATTTTGGTTAAAAGATGTATCACCAGGACGCCTGGATAGCCAGGTAGAGCTGGCGCCCCATGTACCAAGGCTGAGTCCTCGCTGCGGCGGCCCAGGGTTTGAATCCGATTTGAGGCCCTTTTCCTGCTTGTCATCCTCCCTCTCTCTTTCTCTCTCTCTCTCTCTCTCTCTCTCTCTCTCTCTCTCTCTCTCTCTCTCTCTCTCTCTTTCTCTCTCCCCCCTTTCCTGTCTCTCTTCAGCTGTTACTATCCATTAAAAAACAGCCATAAAAGGTGTGATAGTAATTAAAAAGAAAGGAAAAAAAAGATGTATCACCTCAGAGAAGATTAGCAAACGAGGTGAAAGTCATTTTTCCTTTCAGTGTGTTTTTAAAGAGTATTAAGACTTTTCATTGGACTAATGGCCAAGCAGTGCAAGAGCAAGCGTAAAGTGTGTATTTGTGAGCGTGTGTATTAGTGTGTTTGTGTGGCCGTCTGTGGAATGATATATGTCTCTCCCTGCTAAGTGGAGTCGTTAATATGTGCATTATTTAAACCAAGACAACTATCATAACTGATTTATTGTGGGTCTTTCAGGCTTTTAGAATTAAAAGGATTGAAGAGCAGCCAAAACAGATTGCTACCGCAGGGGCCGATGTTATGTGGTCTTTCTCGCTGTGAAGTGGAACTGAAACAACGAGGGACAGAAATTGTTTATTTACTTACTTGTTGTCGGTTGTGCAATTCTTTGCAGCTTCTGGCTGTAATTTTGAGTTATCTCTGCCAGTGATGGGACTACTCAAGCTGTGGTGGACAAGCTGAGCAAATAAAGAGAAGAAAATGTCTCCATATATGTAGAACAACAAGGATAAGAGACTAGAGCTACGTTAGCGGCTCTGAGAGGCTTTACTGAGGCACAGCAGTGCTTTGAGCTAAATGCTAATGTCAGCATGCTAACATAGTCATAATGAAATTGTTAACATTCTGTTGTTTACCATGTCCTCTCTTAGTCTGGTAAATAAGCATGTTAACATATGCTAAACCCAAAGTATAGCTGAGGCTGATGGGAATATCATTAGTTTGAGAGATATTAGGTCATTTAAGAAACAAACAATCAATCAATCATGGTGCTAGAGGAAAAGTCAGGGGAGTAAAGTCATTTGGATTCATCCTCTGTGGACCATAAATATATTAAATATATATATATATATATATATATATATATATATAATATATAATATATTTTCTTTTGTGCTGATTCATGTTGTAGATGTTGAGATATTTCACATGATAGTTTTAAATGTTGACCTACTGGTGGTGTTATATGAGAGGTCATTAAGCCATTCGTATTTATCCACTGGGCACCATTGGTATTTGTACCAATTTCATGGCAATCAACCACAGTTTCACATTTAACAAAAAATGGGGGCTTCATGGTAGTGATAGCATCAGGGGATCACCAAAGTCAGAAGAATTCATTTCCTGTGGACCTTCAACGTCTTTACAAAATTTCATGACAATCCATCCAGTATTTGTCGAGATATTTCAGTCTGGACCAAAGTGGGAGACTGACATTGCTATTCGAGAGCCGCGTTGCTAGTGTAGCTATAAACCCCCTCAGTAATTTCGCCACTTTCACATTAATGTGCCTCTCAATTTTTAATTACACCCATAGTGTTGGGATTGTCCTGCTTAAGGAGAAATAAATGAGGGGAACAAATCATAACCGACTCTTGCCTAGAAACCTGAAAACAGGAACATTTTAGTTACTGACCCTCCCACAACACCACAACATTGTCTGAACTCATCATACAAGAGGTTTTGGTGCATGAAGAAACACTTAAATTTTCTCTCTGGCTTCCTCTCATCATTCTTCTCTCTCCCTCCCTCGTTGTCCTTATCATAACCCTGCCTGTGTATGATTCAGACCTGATCTGACTGATCTCATATCATTATAAATTATAAATCTATTCTTAGCTTGAGCCAAACCCTCTCCTCTCTGTCTCCCAGACTGCGATATGATAAACAGTTTGGTTTGATTAAAACGTGGTTGAAACCTGCTCTGACATTCAGCCTGCTGCTGCCTTGTTCCTGATCTTCCTTATGTCTGAGGATGTAATTCAACTCTTTCTCTCTCTTTCTTTCTCTCTCTCTCTCTCTCTGACTCCTTCTTGCCAGGACTCTGACCTTGTCCTGACGTTCAACCTGTCCATGCATCGCTCCTGGTGGATGGAGAACGGCCCAGGGTGCAGGGTGACACCCATCACCCCTCCTCCCTCCTGGGCACCTGAGGACCACCGATATATATCTATATCTGGCTGTCTGATGGATTTTCAGTTCATAGAGGTGGCTCACTCCTCGCTGCAGATACTCCTGGCTGTAAGTACTTTAGTAAAACAAGTACTTTCTAGTATGCACTTCAGTTTTAAAATCAAATACCTGCATGTAGGTTGTGACGTCTCGCCGGTGGGTTTAAACTGCCTTTTAACTCATAGGAGCGACCTGTTGCTCACAGTGGATGCTACTGCAAATATATAGCAGACCTTTGTCTTCATATAACATTTTCAAAATACTATGACTATATTTGCTTTCTTTCTGATAAATATGTAAATTTACATAATGTATGTGGTAGTATGTATGTAGCTGGAGTGTTTAGCCTGGCCTTGGCAGGGAGAAATAGCTTGCCTGGTTCTGTACAATGATGGTTGGTGAGCAGAGGTGAAGAACTTTAGTAAATCAGTAGGAGAAAGATACTGGATTTAAATAGTGTCACTTGGAGCATTTTGTACTGTACACTATGATAGTGACCATTTGCTAAATCTCTCCAAAACAGTTACTGTCTAAGCTTAGAAACTGTAACTAAACACAGCAGGCTTCTCAAGAATTCCTCAACTTTCTAAAGCTAGTTTGGTTCTTCTAAGAGCGATAAACAGCATCCAAAGAGTTTGTAGGGTTGTGTCTTTTATATCGCCTTTCTAGGGGTGGGAATCTCTAGACACTAGATCTCTAGACTCATGAGTCAATTCCGATTTAGAGGTCTACTGTGATTATTAAATTATAAAAACGATTACTGCATCTCAATGTATCAAACATTTTTTTCTACTGTTTTTATGGTAAGTTCAAACAGCTTCCTATTAACACATTCAGCAGACCGGAATGGACCGGAAAGAAATGAGAACCCAACATTCACTGTTCTTGTCATTGTTGTTTGGTCTCCACCAGCTTCTCGGGTAAATATCTGACTCTGTTTCTGCTGAAAGGTTCACCAGCTAGTCGCTAACTTAAGGTGGGATCCGCAAAACCAAAACAAGGCGCTGAAAAATGCTAAAACGCGAACTGCATCAGGTGATAATTGGGTTCTTCATCATGAGCAAGTATTTTAGAGATTGATATTGATATTCTCATCTTACTCTCAAAGAAAAAGCAAACAATATTTCCCAACATGTTGAACAATTCTTTTTAGTTTTTCTAAGGTTTTAATTTTAATTAGAAAATCTGTAGTGTGAGTGGAAAATGTAAATATGCAGTAGTTAAATTCTGGGCTTTTGTGTGTGTGTGTGTGTGTGTGTGTGTGTGTGTGTGTGTGTGAGAGAAACAGTGCTTTGAAATGAAAGCAATTATTCAATTGATGGTCTATACAGTTACACTCAGTAGTACATTAAGTTTAATGTATTCTTAAGTGTATTACAACCATGGCAACTTCTGTTGCGATGGGTTAGGGAATTGTGGGTGATTGTGCCACTTTTTTGGTATCCGTTTTAGAGAAAAATAAAGCATCTAGGCTCCATTAAGTTAATAACTTCATATCCTCATTAACATAGAATGGGCTAGATAAGCTGCTTTAGACTCTCTCTATGTGTGTGTGTGTGTGTGTGTGTGTGTGTGTGTGTGTGTGTGTGTGTGTGTGTGTCTCTGTGTCTGTGTTTTTGTGTCTTGTTCTCTCTGTCTTATTTTATTGTTACAAAAAACGATTTCCTTCTCTCTGTTTCCCTCTGCCTGTCTCTTACCCTCGCCCTCCGTATTTCTTCCTCTCCTGCACTGTCAAACTGCGATAATTAGCAGGATCAAAAGAGACAGGAGAGAGAGAAATAAAGAGCAGGAATGAGGGAGGCCTGTCACTTCTCATCTTAGTCTCCTCTGTTCTTTGGTTCTGTGTTTTTGGAGTGTACACGCATATGAACACAGACGCAGTAAACAAACCGACGCTTTGCTGCGACTGCATGCGTCATTACACCAACAGCGAGAGAGAGAAAGAGTTTGGGAGTTTCAGTGTGTCTGCCTCTTTTTCAGTCTGCATCTTCCTCCCTCACTTAGCATGACTGTCTCTCTCTTTCTCTCCCTCACCGGCTCTCCTCATGCACTCTCTGTCAATCGATAGTGGTACTTATAGTGTGGCTGAGTGCCAAGCCACCACACAGCTGTACCACTGTCTCGCTGTAATTGGTGTGTGGAAACACTGTCATGCTCCATGAGCACACACTCAACAGTCTGACTGGTTCACTGGCTGACTGGCTGGCTGCTTCACTGTAATTGGTGGAAACAGTGTCAGGGTCCTTAATAACATACGTTCAACCAGTCGACTGGCTGACGAAGCGCAGGGTTAGGGTTTGGTTGGGTTGGATTCTAAACTGACTGGTTGTTTGTCATGTTTACTGGTTAGCTGGATGGTTAACTGAAAGATGATGTTGTTACTGGTGAGGCTGATGTTTTCCAGAAATAAAGGCGCTTTTTTATGGACAGGATAAAAAATCTCTAATAGAGATATGTCCGGACAGTATGTGGAAGTTAAAATAGGCATTGAGGCCTTTCAGCTGTCAAGGTCTTCAAGTTTTTGGGCTTTTTTTTGTTGGGCTAGGTGGTCAGTTGGGTATGTGATGGACTGGTTAGTCTAACTGGCTCACTGACTGTCTGACTTTCTCTCTGGTTTACAGTTACAGGTCCATCTGTTGTATCAGTTCAGGGTTGGCTCCAGAGCAAATCTTGTAAAGTTATTCTTTATTTCTACATGAGATAATAAACGTATTAATCTCATAAGAAAATTAGGTCTCACACCCAGCTTCTTCAGGGGTTGTCCAATGGTTTATATGTTTCATGTAGATTTGATGTTGAATTGTGGCAAATCTTGGACATTTTCATTTAAATAAACATCACTATCGCCAAATGAGGTAAAACAATGGTGATTGAGCCTATGGCCAACTGATGAAAGCATTGCAATATTTATTTAATGTGTGCACGAGTACGAACTGGGTGTCTGTGGTGACATTTGTAAAAAATACTATCTTGAGTTGCTGCTAATGCAAACTGACCATTTAACTGGTGAAACACAAGTCGACTTTTATTATGAAGCAGTCTCAAGAAATGCAACGTGTTTGTCAGTGAGATTAGGGCTGACCGCTATCGTTCATCAAAAACGCATCTACAAAACAAGACAACGGTAATTTTTGGGCAGCGGATCAGTTTGAAATACTGCTGAGAGTAATGGAACAAGAAGGAGCAGACACAGTGAGCTGTTAGATGAAGAGCCTTAGGTGACAGCACCTTCAACTTCTCAGTGAGCTAACCAGCTACTTTCACTTTGGCTGTTCGCAGACTATTGCTGTGTGCAGCATAAAATCAGATCACTGTGGCTCACTGAATGATGGAAAAAGACCAATTACTGCACAACTTCTTTATTGAAACAACAATAGTTTGTTTTACTGCCCCAAGAATTATGGGACCTGTAGTATTAAACCACATTTGCTATCACCACAAGTAACAAGGTGTCACCAAATCAGCCAGCACTGAACATAAGGATTTGCTCTTGAATGAATTACTGATTTGTAAAATTACAAGCTGATTGGTTTTTCTGTCTGGCTGTTTTTGAAGAGTTAACTAGTTTTCCAAACTACAAAACACAAAAGGGTTTCTTTACAATTTGGTGCACAGTATGAAGATCTGAGCTGGAACAGAGCATAGAGCTTCTCCAGGGAGATCCAGAGCATCCTCAGTTAAATGTCGACTAATGCCATCACTGCCAGACTGTAGCACAGTGGGGGAATGCGGAAGTATGACTTCTGTGATTACAGTTTTTTCTACCTGCTAATAGCACAGACAGATAATAATGTGATAATTAAATTATATTTCACAACAAAAAAACATCTGAGATGAGGCAGCAGGAGCTGGCTCAGTGGTCTAGAGTGCATGCCTGCAAGTAATTTCAGTGATTAGCATAACTTCAACCAGAGTGGAGGAACTAATCAGTGAAATCACCTACTGTTGTTTTTGGTTGGAAAGTCAACCAGCATACACTCACACCCTTCACTGCACACAGCTGAATAACCTTGACTATGAAATGTTTTGTGTTCATGTGATGAAAATTATCTTTAGTTATGCTGCTTGTTTGCATGTTGCAGCTATTAGGAACACTGCAACAGTTCACCGAGAGAATGCACACAAATTGCAACCATTTTAGACTTAATACTGAACGATATCAACACCCACAGTTGTGTTTTACACCCAGCTGGCTCATATCATTGACATATTTCTGGTGTAAAATCGAGGCAATCAGATAGAGGCATCAGGCAATATGCACCTTTAAGAGAGTCATGACCCTTTGCTCATGCTGTTAACCTCAGCGTGCTAACATTTGCACACTAACAATGATAACATGCTACTTTTAAGCGCGTATAATGTTCGCCATCATAGTTTTGCAAGTGAGCATGCTAACATTTGCTAATTACCACTAAACACAAAGTACAGCTGAGTCTGATGGGAATGTCATTAGTTTTAAGTCACAAATGAAGCTATTGGCCAATTTAAAATTTGTAAGGGATCTGCAAGGTGATAACAGCTCATCCTGAGAGGCACAGGAATGTTTAAATCAAATCTGATTAAATCTATCCAATAGTTTTAATAAATGTTGAACATATTTCACAAAAAAAACACACAAATTTAAACTTCATGGTGGCCCTAGAGGAAAAGTCAGCCATATTGCTGCCATGGCTAAAACATAGTCAAAATGATATTTACTTGACAGTGTACAAGATATTACTTACAAAATTCACAAATACACTAAAATCCACATATACTTTATAAAAGACAAGGAAGCTGTCTGTGACTATGAACCATCAAAAAGAGTAACCCATTTTTAAGAGTTTAGAGGAAAGCTGTTGATAGACAGCCCAAGGTCTGATCCTCTCAGAATAATCAGTAAGATGGAAGTGTTCTGTTAATTCAGTCATTTAATCCATTTTGAGTGAAATCATATAATTTATAATTTAAATTTTATATATCGTAATATTATTTGCAAAGTTCCCCTGTGTGTGATCAATAAAGTATATTTTATCTTTTTTTATCTCTTTTTAAATTTATAGGAGGAAATAACTGAAATGGTCTCCTTGGTCATCACTTGGGAAAGAAATTGAAACATTAACATATGAAGGGTTGTTTTTATGTTCATATTTACTGACTGAATTGAATGCGACATTGTCACCATTGACCACAGACAATGATGTCATGTTACGGTCAAACTGTAGTCATGAAAAGCAGCACTGGGACGGGATTTGTTTTATAGCCGTTGTTATTCAAAGATCAGGGAAGAGAAAGAACAATGCATGAGAATTGAATGTCAGTCAACCAGGGCAACCGCTGTGCTCTACAGCACTAATCTTATATTTGCAGAACAAGTTAAACCTCCTATTTTTTGTTTGTTTTTTACAAAAAGACAAAGGTAAGAACTTCCTAAATCAATTTAAGAAAAGCTTTCAACGAGGGATTGTAAATGGCAGCTGCAAAATTGTTGTTGTTGTATTTAAGAGCTGTGACTTCAGATAATTCAAGGGTGAGCGAGGTTAATACTGGATTTTACTTAATACGTGATTCATTTCTTCTTGCTGTAAGTTTTGTGTGGGTTTTACACCAGCACCAAACAGCAGAAACACATTTAGATGAAAGTGATTGGGCATAATTATTGATTGTAATATTACAGCAATTATTCTATGCAGCTTTGACTGGCTGACAAAATATTTTCATCACAAATAATTTATAGACCGCATGGGGGGGGGAACTGGAGCAAAACGTTAGTGTGAGTTTAAGCAGGCATCTTCAGCACATAAACAGATTTAATCCAATGAATGTGACATGATCACAGTGCAATCTATGTGCTGTAGAATTATGCAGCTGTAATGGATTTTTTAAAGTGTAAAGACGCTGTAAATGGGAAAGAATTAATTATGGGTCTAAATAACGTCATGATCTTCGGAAATGTTGGTCGTATATCAACCTGTGAGCTTATTCAGGTTTACAAACCTTGAGAGAGGCGATGCAGTGGCGTCAGCACTTTACACTGCGATTGTTTTGGCAAAATGCAACCTCACCTTCCTCCTTGTTGGAGGACAAACTGCGTCACTGGGTGACTGACCTATAACTGCCTTGCCCATGGCATCTGTCCTTGCTTTTCTAAAAGGTCTCCTCCCATGATGCTACCCATGAATTTTTGGTCTCAGGCTATGCAGAACGCATACTGGAGGTTTTCTCTTCCTTATCAAACAGCTGTTTGACATTCAACTAATTTCTCCCTGGGCTCCTTTCAAAACTTCCAGGTGCTATCAGAATCTCTGCTAAGGGAGCATTTGGGACTTGATTACTGTAGGAGAGAATAATGATTCAGTTATCTTTTTTTAGTTTAATGGCATTTTCTTGCCACATGGCAAATTTAGCCCTGCACTTTTATGGCAGCCTTTATCATTTGGGGCACTAATGTGAAGGCATTCACTGTATTAAATCCAGTAATTTCCAAATATCCTGATACTGTGTGCTACCTCATAACTCAGGTCAAAAAAGACACAACAATGCCAAATATAAAATCCATCTGTAATTGATGTATTTTTTATTAAAGGTAAAAGTACAAAGAGCGATTGCTGTCCATATACTAGGATCTCATTTCACTGCCCTTGTTGTGTGGCTCTGGAGATTGCAACATCTGCCTGTGTTTGATCGGTTGTTCCACCACTTTTGGTCCAGACTGAAATATGTCAACAAATATTGGACATATCGACATGAAATTTGGTACACATATTCATGGTCCCAATTTATCCAAATGACATTAGTGATTAATTTACTTTTCTTCCAGCACCACCATGAGGTTCACATTCTTGGTTTTGAGCAAAATGTGCTGTCAAAACTGTTTGAGTGATTGAGATTAAATGTGGTACATGCGTCAATGCCCCCCTCAGGATGAATTGTAATCACTTTTTTAACTTTCCATGTAGAGCCTCCATCGGGTCAAAATGTTAAGTTTATAATTAAATACCTGCAAAACTGTTCCATTCCCATCATTCACACTTGTACTTTGTGTGTAGTACTTATTAGCAATAGTAAGCATGCTAAGAGGCAAAAAAAAAAAAATTGTGAGGACATTGTGAAACTAGAGGGTGTATCTGCAATGCATGAAGCCCGCTTTGCAGTCATTATTGTTGCAAACATTTGTTCAGAACATTCTGTTCAAGCTCTGAAGGGGGAAATGTTACACTCAACTATCGTGGAGAGGCAAGAACATTTGACAGTCTATTACCCATACCGTTACTCTTCCCTGCCTTAAGATAATGCCAATAGGTTTTGCTGACTCACTCTTGCATAGTTAACTACATTGTTTACCATGGCAACAAGCACCTGCTGCACAGTATTTTTGAGAAATGGGATAAAGACTTGTCTTCCTGCCTTCTGGGATATTGTGCATCACCATGCACATAAAACCCCATAAAAATGGTTTCTGCTCTGAATGAGGTACATGCCTCTGTGAGGTGAAGTGCTGAACTTGTACAAGTTATTGCTTGTCAGGCTGATCAGGGCAGGGATCCTGTCCATGCTGAAGTGGTGCTATTTCCATTTCCATTTCCACCCGTCACACCGAACATCCTTCAGTTTTGCTGCGGTAACTAGGTAACCCTAATCCACAGACAAAATGAAAAAAGGAACCAGTGTCTGTCTGAGAAACCCGGGACACAGCTTGCTCTCATTCATCCTGACTGAACTGCAGACAGAAGCTGGAAAGGAAATGTTTACAGCAACAAAGTGGGACAGGGAAGAAGCTACAATACTTCATCTCATTTATATCTCTCACACACAAACTGTGATCTGTCACCGTTATTAATTGTTAATTATTCATTAGTTCCTCAAAAATAGTTCAAACTAGAAACAGAAACAGTTTCTAAAGATATTAGTGTGCTGGCAGTCGGAATTTGCAGTTGCAAGACTTTGAAATAGTTGAAATACTGAAAGAAGCAGCATTCAAACTATAATTAGTGAAAGAACCTGAAATGATAGTGAGGACAGGAGAGTTGAAGCAGTTTAAGTTGAAAGTGTATGTGGAAGCACTTATTAAATTAAAGTGTTAATTTAATTGCTTGTGTTGAGTGAAGCTGAGTGCTGAAAGAAGTTGAAGAGCTCAAGTTCAAGCACTGAGAGGAACTGAAATCATCAAAGTGAGATACATTTTGGCTGGAAGTTTCAGCTGAAGTGAAATCACCGTTCCACTGCCGCAGTTACACAGTAAGAGATGAAAGCAGTGGAAGTGTCAGTTGACATGTAAATTCTGATGAAAGAAGTGAAATTGTCAGCTGAAGAAACAGAGACGAAAGCAGATGAAATAAAACTGTAAATGAATCAAATGTAAACAACGAAAGCAATTTAAATGAACATGTATAATATACATCATAATAAGTAAGTCATCAAGTTATCCTCACAGCTAATTTTCCAAACAATAACCCTTGGTCAAACTTGCATTCTCATTTTCACTTAATAATCTGAACACTTTGAGCTTCAATGTATGAGTCACACTGAGTAACATATCGTCCACTAGGAAATAAATAAATAAAGTTAAGGATAATGTCACTTCCATTTGAATACAACACTGTGGGCTAAGAGATGAGGAGGGTTGTTTGTTTTTTATCATATTGTTAGTCATATCAACACCTGTTCCAGACATATATTTATATATTTTCCGGAGGAACCTTTTAGCCCCCTGCAAAACTCAAAATGCTGGATACTTAAGTTTACAGTTAACAGGATAGTCCAGATATAACTGCAGGCACCGGACCTACTCAGACCCAAAATCCCAACAATAAACAAGATAAGACACACGCACGTCATAGCCCCATAGCTAATACGGCTGTACCCCCGGCTATCTTATTTGGGTTTTTCACATCTTGAGAAGATATAATCAGACTTATTGCAAACAGGATATTATGTTTACATGCAGCAACACCAAAACGGAATACTTGAGCACCCAGAATATTAACAGGATATTGATGTGCGGAGAAACGCACTCTGTCACAGCTGATCAAATGTTCTCTATTGCAGGGTGGCACAGCTCTCTGCACTCTGCTCAGTGGTACTAACAAAACTGCACCCAAAAGTCATTTTCAGAGGCAATGAGCCTGCAGAAGACAGAACAGGCTCCAGTTTAGCTTTTACTGCATGTGACAGAAAACTCCCCAAACTTGTGAAAGCCTTTTAAACAACATTTTGACTTTGTAACATTAAAAGTCTCCTTTAAGTGAATACTTATAATAAATCATCTTAGCTGAAGTGGCAGCGGACAGGAGGTGGCTTGAGGTCACCTTAATCTTTCAAAATAAAGGCATTCTGCTAAACTGCTGTCAATGGTAGTGACAACTGAGGTTTTGTAGCGAGTAAAGCTTATCAGCAACTCTGAGCTGTGGTAAGTTTTCAAGGCATATCTGATACATAAAAGCCTCCTATGTTATCCAGATTGATTTTCTCATCACTGTTGATCCCCTTGCTGATACTGGCAGCATTGTCTGCTTCCAGTATTTGGCTCAGCTTTAAATAAATTCATCCCCCACTGAGCAAAACACTATATTTCTATGACTTGTCTGCTTGTCACAGACGGACGAAAACTGTTAGGAAAAAGAGGGGGAGAGAGGAGAAATAAAGAAAAGGAAGGAAGAGCTAAGGGAGAGGAAGAAATGGTGGAGAAAGAGAGAATGGAAGAGGAGCGGGAAGGAAATAGCGAGAGAGGGAGGAAGTATGAGAAAAGGAGTGAGGAGAGGGGTGCTTTGGGAGCTGAACATTATTTAGACTAAATGAGGTCAAGACCTTGAGCTATACTCTGAATCTCAAATGTAGTTGCTCACATTTGTGTGTGTTTACGTGCTGTAGGCTCTGTGTGTGTGCTGGCATGTGTCCATGTAGTCAATAGAATACCAACCAGGTCAATGTCATTTCCCGCACATAAGCCTTATTTGAACAATAAAGCCTCTTTATTCAGGATTTGTTACTTAAACACCTCATATCAACACATATGCTGCCATCATTGTCTGCCTGCAGTCTTCCTCTCTTACCACATTTCTCCCTCTGTCTCTCCGTTTCATCCTCTATCATCGCGGGGTAATAAGGTCACTAAAAAGCTGACCTTACATTGAACACACCTTCCTGCGTCTTTGTTCCAATCAGCTACCTCGTGCAGGTCGCCTTGGAAACAGACAGCCAATGGGAGAGCAGATCAGAGAGCAAAGGTGTTCTGCTAGTGTGGACTGCTATATCACTGTCTAAACACTGCACACACACACACACACACACACACACACACACACATTTAATGCTTTTTTTGAAACAATGTCAACAGACAAAAACACAGCACTGTAGCCCCTTTTTGATAGTTCAGTATGCAGCCATTATTGTTTTCAGGTGTGTGAATGGCTTCAAACGGAGGTGAGGCCGTGGGGGAGGGAGGGAGGGAGAACAATGTGAGGTACACCTCTGCGTTCAGCTACAAGCCCGACACAAAGCCCTGTCAGAGCGGGTGGCGGTGTGAGGTTTTCATTTTGACGATAGCAACAAATACGGAACTATCTACCTTAACATCAGACTACCAAAGCAATAGAGGGAGCTGAAAATTCAATTTCAGTGATCACAATCTCACTTATGTTAACTCTCAGCGCCATAATGGAGACACGGTTGTGACAATTTGTTATTTGTTTGTCATTGTTGTAAGGTTTGAAGATGTCTATTAAAACAGTGCCAGTGCAGCTCTGAAACCATGAAACTTTAGGCTAACCTTGTGGTTGTCATTGAAGATGCCTGACATTCAGCGTGTGTGTGTGTGTCTGTGTGTGTGTGTGTGTGTGTGTGTGTCTGTCTGTGTCTGTGTGTCTGTGTGTGTGTGTGTGTGTGTCCATTGATTCAAGTGCTCTATTTTTGAGCAAAATACCACAGCACTGTTCTGCTCCACTTACACCAACACCTGTTTCCTCTGTCTGTTCCAACAATTTGTTTAGTGTCCATGCTATCTATCTATCTATCTATCTATCTATCTATCTATCTATCTATCTGTCTATCTGTCTATCTGTCTATCTATCTGTCTGTCTGTCTGTCTGTCTGTCTGTCTTACACAAACAATAATCATTCCTTTGTTTCTGCTGCTCTCTTTGTCTCTAGTTGATGGGGTTTATCTACGCCTGCTATGTGGTCAAGCTCATTTCAGAAGAAGAGGATAGCTGTAAGTACACAGTCACACACAAACATGTACACACACACAACATTTGTCTATGTATTGTTGAACATTTGTATATATAATGTTCAACAAAGATTAATGAAACGTGTTACTAATTGTTTGCTGAATATTTGTATACAAATTGTTGAACATTTGTGTAGTAATAAGTTGAGTGAGGAGTTCAAGTTCAACTAAATTATGTGTGTGTTTAATGTGGGGAGGTGCTTAAAAATAAACAAATTGAACAGACTTCTCCAAATGAATCGTTCTCAGATCGGGGAAGACAAAAAAATATTTTTCCTATGCAAAGAAGATACAGCGGAAAATTAAGTCAGTCGTGTTTGTCTGTGTAGCATTTGAGTTGTTGGTTGTTGCTAGACCCTATAGTAGCAGTAGTTTATAAATGTTGACAGTTCATGATGTTTTTGTGTTAGTTTGGGTCCCAGGGAGGCACCAAATTTCGCTTTTGGTTCTTGAGCGGAAAAGGCAAGGAACCTACCTAAGTCTGTATTCTTCAAACAGTGTGTTTTCACATTTGACAGTACAAGAGGACAAGCTTTAATGATGAGCACTCACACTGTTTGACAAGTGTCTGTCTCAGGTAACATTGGCATATATTGGTAAAGTAGTTTTGGGTGGTTTGAGTCTACATAGCTGTTGCTTTTGAATCGAACTTGTGAAGTAAATTAAATCTGTGCCTCATATCGATGCCTTTCTCTTCATCCCTCTTTCCTCACTTGTCCTCTCGTTCACTCTCTTCATAAAGAAGCTGCATGTTTGAATGAAGCCACCTTGGACTGAGATGCCTTTACTGACCCTTAGACAGAATTTGCTTTTTGCAACCAGCAGCTCATTCATTCACAGTCGCATGGAGATTAAAACGAGAGAGAGTGTGTGAAAGATGAGGAGAGCTAGGTAGATTCATGCTAGCTCAAAGTTGTCTTTCAGTCATACATCCCTCCCACACACTTAACACTCTCAATCGCCATCACTAAGCAACAGTCATAGGAAAAATCAAAGAGTGAGGAGGGAAAAAATAACAAAAGATGGTAATTCATAATCATTTCTTTTTATTTCATCTTTTATCAAAACATCAATTCATCAATACAACCATGTTGATTGGGAAGCGCGAACATTGACTTCCATTTAGTAAGCAGTTTGACAGTCTGAATGAACTGCATTGGAAGTGTAATGCCAGTAATAGACGAGCAAAATGAAGCAAATCAACATGTTAATTCTGTGATTGTTGGATTTTGAATGCCGTGCGTGTCTGCGAGCATCAACTCAAATGAGCCCATCTACCTGGGGCCATCAGTTTAGTTATTCCATTAAAGTAGACGATGCCATTCTGCGGGAGGATCGATACCCAAGCATGTCTTATTCAACACTGAATTGAGGATGCTGTTTGCTAACACATAAATATTGATAGGTAATAAATGCAGGCTGGACCAGTGGAGATAGTTTAAAGCGCTGACGGTAGACAAGTTTTTCTGCTGCCTTTCCTGCCCAAAGCGGATTGGGGATTGAGATTGACAGGGGGAAATTATTTCCATCTGCTCTAAAACTGTGGGTCAGCACCGCGTACAAGGCTAGTTTCTGTTTCTAAAGGCTCTTTGTGTGACAAAACCTCTGCGTTCAATGAGGTCACAGATAAATATTAAATCACCCGATTGTTAGTGTTCCTATTCCACTTTTATAGAGTATAATTGAGTTTGAGGGGTTATTTTTGAAGGTTTTTTTTAACACTGTATTTTAATAAGCTTTGTGATGACAGGATCCCTAAAATGCCACTTGTTCCATATCTAAATAATTAATGTCTAACAGTTATTATTTGGCCTTTGCTTAACTGTTTTATTTTGGCCCTTGGCTCTCGATGCGGCACATTTCTGCTTGTTTTGCACCCTGAGAGAGAGTTTGTTGAAACTAACTAACAATTTCAGATGAGACAGAGCAAGAGTAAAATGCAGCTTACGACATTTACTTGTGAAATCATTCTTATCTCAACTGTTGCAATCTTAGGCTTAAAAATATAACCTTTATCAGCAAACCATCTCTCCTTCCATTGTGTAAGCAGTGTATGCTGTTGGAAGTGTTGGGGAGCTGGAGCCGAGCATGCATTGGAGCAACAGAAAACACCGGACAGGGCTATCACAGGGCTAACACATTTCAGCCCGCTATTAAAGCCTAATGAATATGTACGCAACAGCAACATGCATCATTTTCCTGTGACAAAAAGATCATTTTCTACAGAATAATTTCGGGATTCATTGTAATCTCCATGTTGTCGAGCCTTAACTCCTGAATGTGGCTGTGGAAAGCGCTGCGCGATAATGCAGTCTGGGAGACTAAACAATAATCAGGGAGCTTTGTTGGGAAATGTGCCTTGGGTGAAGAAGCTAATACTCACTGAGGACCTATGAAGATTTTGAGTTGCTGAGAAAGCTAATTACTCTGATAATTATTCTGTGCATGAGTGAGTGAGTATGTGTGTGTGTTTAAGTGTGTGTGTGTGTGTGTGTGTGTGTGTGTGTGGTTGTGTCTGTGTGTGGGAGATTAATCATTATAGTCGGTCTTATCTGTCTCACAGCTACTCGAATGTGTCAGACAGATTCTTATCAAACACATGAACACGGCCAGACAGATACACACACAAACCCTTAAACAACAGCTGCAATCTTTGTATGATCAGTCTTTAGGACACTTAATAGTCAATAGTGAACATTCACAACTGGAAAACAACCAAAAAACACAATCATTTCAAATATTATAGCATTAAAAAAAAACGGAAATCTGTTTGCTGCTGGTGTCTTGTCAATTTTTAACTGATCATACTGCAGTTTCTGGCTTCTGGAGAGAATCGCTCATGTTCCTACGCGCTCATTGGACAAACCTGGGCCTTATGAATAACATATCTGAATTTTTAAATTGGGCAGCTACAGCTTGATAGGCAGCACACTGACAAGGTTAGGGGCTCCATTTCCTCTCGTGTTCAAAGGGTCGAGAATGGCAGAAACTCTGCTGAGACTATTTGACTGCAGCATGAATCAGCAGGAAACCCTTACCATTCACACCAGGCCATTCTTCCATGAAAGGATCCACACAAAGAAGGAGTACATCAAGCACCGGCAACCGCTCAGCATTTTCTGACAGAACGACCATAACGAGCCGAATGATCATGAAATATCAGAGTATTGCAGAGGTTCGGGAAAGCTGCTGATAGACAAAGGAGATCATCTGTTGTCCCGTTGTGTGGCTGAATCAAAAATTTCACATGAATGCATTAAGAGGATTAAGGGAGAAGTGTGAAAACTCACAGCTACGGTGTGGTGACTTATAATGAATTTTTACGTAACTTAAACAGAATTAAAATAAGAAGAATCTCATGTGAGGAGAGACACCTCGACCCAAAGACTGGAATGTCTGTTAATAACTACAAAACTGTGATAAAATAACATTTTCACTTCAATATTACCAACACCAGCACTCAGTCTAATGATTCCTACTTTATAAATCAATTAAAGTTGTAGTTTTTTTTGTTTTTAAATTTGTTAAAGGTCCAGTGTGTAACATTTAGGAGGCTCTATTGGCAGAAATGGAATATAATATTGATAGGTATGTTTTCATTATTGTATAATCACCTGGATATAGGAACAGTGTTTTAGAGCCATTCTTATCCTTTCTCCTTAACACAAGTTTTGTAGCCACCGTAGTTTCTTCTACACACTTCACGGCTCGTTTTCTCTCCCAGGTCGGCAAATACGGACACGAATGTTGTTCAGTTAGTTGCAATCTGCAACTTCACCACTAGATGCCACTAAATATTAAACTATTCCTTTAAAATGAGTTACAGCATTATATTCACTATACTCTGAGATGTAAGGATATGAATACATAACAGCCCCATGCACATTCGCTCATTATGTAATTTATTAAATATTTTTTGATGGGCATACACAGACTAATCAGTGAAATCAGTGTTGTTTGTTGGAAATCTATTTGCCTGACTGTGTTTGGTGCTGGCTTTCACGTGATGTTTGGACTTATATCCTTGCTTATTGCGGGCTCAAGGTATACTTATAGCTTCTTTCATCTCTGCAGTGACAGCCAAATTCCACATTGTACTTGATGTTGCGAAATCATACTGAATAAATAAGAAAGTATGCTGCTGATCAAGGCAAGGAAGTACCCTTTTATGAGCTCTACAACATCAAAGTAAAAAAATATCATGGCTTCCTCCCTTCAAAAGTCCAGGCTCTCTGCCTCAGTCTGAGGAAAGCAACCACCTGCTGGCAGCTCCTCAGCCTGGGAATCTGTGGAGATATCCTAGATAATTTAGAAGTTAAGAGTACACTAAAGGCATAAATATATTGCTGCATAAGTCTTAGTCTTCATCCTAAAAATAGAATTAGATTTGCATCACAGAATTTTTATACAACCTGATTAGCTCTAAGAACAGCAGCAATAGAGGTGGTGGTTCTGGTACAAAATGTACTGTTTAGACCTCTGTAGGTGTAGGAGGCCTCATGCAATGAATCATCTGTGGTGGGAGGTTCCCAGTTTATAATCACAATGGCATACCCTTTCTCTAATTGAGGTTGTTTTTGTGCAGTTGATTTTATAGGAGGGTTTGACTCGTACGGTTACCAGGGGCCTCAGAAGACCTCCCACCTTCAACTACAGCCCATGTACATGTAAGTAAAGTTATACTCTGTCTTTTGGTCTACATATCTATCTACAAATGCCTTTTTTATCACATGCCCGCAACAGTCCTAAATATTAGGATAAACCAGCATATATTGTGCTAAATGGTGTTTTCGTTTGCCTTAAATCTGCTTGAAACAGCTAGGAAAGACAGTCTATATCCTCAGGCCAACCCTATCACCAACAGCATACCGTGTTTAGGGAATCATTTTCATCTGTGTTAGATATCTTGAGTTCTGCAGCGAGGATGATATAAGCACATTCTCGCTGTATCAGCATAAGGGCTTATCATTTATCAGCCCAAGGTCTCATCAGTTGTCACTGTTGTAGGGCTTTCATCACTCCCCTCACACGTGACAAATAAAGGTGGGGTGTGCGATGAAAGCCGCTGTATCCTTAATAACATTCTTGCCGAAGCTGTGTTTCATAATTAGATATTTTACCCACATGTGACTGAAAAGAGCATCCTCTTGAGAAATATTTTTGTGTTATGAAATAGCTTTTGTTGTGTCAGAAGCTTTTATTTCATATCTCTGCAGGCTGGATTCTAGTTTATATGCTGATTTCCTGAGACTGAAACCATAGATTCCAGTTTCATGGAGACCATCAGCTATTCTTAGGCTGGAGGACCAATAGGATAACACAAAATGAGTCTGAGTCCAGGCTTAGACAGCGCTGCATCAATCTCACCATCTCACTTTGTCCTGTGGAAAGCGCCAAAGCAATACAGCAGAAGCTACACCACAGTAACAAACAACAATACGCAATAATGGTGATTCCACTGATGTGCGGCAGACAGGTGATCAATAACTCCCTTTATTAGAGAACAGAGCTGGAGCGACTTCGAGAGAGATACAGATGGACAGAGAGAGAGATGGAGAAATAGAAATTGAGATCAAGATGGGCAAGAGACTAGTAGATAGAGAGAGAAAGAGAGAGAGAGAGAGAGGAAGAGAAAGAATTCCCCTCTCTTTCTCTTCCCAAAAGAAACACAGTGATGGATGAAACGAAGGACTAAACAAAGAAGAAAGGCAATAAAGGGCCATTCTGTAGTTTTATATGTCCCCTGTGGAAGTCATAACACAGATCATAAATCATCGACCCCCAAGATAATGGCCGCAAACACAAACACACACTCTCACAAAAGAGTCGGAGCATGAATACACATATCTATACACACACAGATGCAGGTTCTTAGACATAGAAGAGCACACACACTCAAACACTGCACACTGTAGACACAAACACCTAGACGGTAAAGCTGCTGATAGACATCTTGTGCTTGTACATTAATGTACACACACATGTAGACACACACACACACACACACACACACACACACACACACACAACACACACACACAAATATGCACACACACTTGCTTAAACATCATCAATATGCTATCATTGTTCCCCAGCTGTTGTCCTTTCACTTTGGTGTTTATTGGCTCTGGCCAGAGGGACCAATAAAAAAGCATCAGCTGTACTGTCCCAATGGAAATCTCTCCCCCTACCTCGCAGGACACACACTCAACCACCCACACAGACACACACAAAAATAACAACAACAATTACCGCCTCCAGAATTTTGTAGAAATTTCTTTGTACAGAAAAGAAAGAAAAACCCTCCAACCACTCGTTGTTGACCTCCAAAAGCACGTCTTTCTCCATGTGCATTCAAATGAGAGTTTAGCATAATCCCAAACGCATCAACCTAAAAATAAAAACATAACACACAGACAAAATATCAGGTTCTGATGTTTTATACCTGCATGTGTTGTTAAACCTCACAATTGCGTTCTTGGATGCACTTGACTGGTTTTGTTCAGAGCTCAAAACTAATGATATACTATCTTTAGCATTTGGCTAAAATGCCAAGCTATTGTACTGTCAGCACAGCACTGTCATTTACACTAAAAGTTAGTAACCAAACATTATTTCTTTCTTGCTTTTAGTGTTTTGTTTTGTTTCTTTTGGGGTTTTTTTTTGTTATTGTTTTTAATATTTTGGGCTAGTATTAGAGCCAATATACCCATTGGTTAAGTGTTAAGCAGTCTGTTGAGTATTATCATCTTTTATAAATACACACGACAAGTGCCTCTGGTGTCCTCATCAAGCAACATTATGTGAATCATTTTATCAAGGACGATACTGAGCAAATGCACCGCTAAGCATTTCACCATAAACCTCTTAATCTTTACTGTTCTCAGTTAATGCCTCAAATTTCTCAAGTAGCTTTAAAGTTACATAAAACATTTAGTTTCACAGTGTACTGTAAGTTCTTTATGTGTTTTTTCTGAGGCAATACTGCTACACAACATGCCTTCTATTCATGACTTAGCAGTGGCAGTTTGAGAGGTTCACATAAACATTTACTTTTAAATCTTTACTAAAGCAATAAAAGGGATTGAGTCGCTGTTTTGTATAACCCTCTTCTCTCCTCTCTTTTCTCCATACAGGTCAAAGTAAACCCAGGAATGCTGCCTTACCAATCACCATTGCTTAATATCCTGCTTTTACTACTCCAACTGTCTTTTATTAAACAGCAACCAAGACACAGACAAGATACAGAGGACACTAAGATATTCTGTGTTTCAACCTACAAATCCCCCCCCAGTACTTGGTCAGATTGTTTCCCCGGTCTGCCTGTATGTTGTATTTAATGATGAAACACTGGTCTCGTGTGGTAGAACACTGTAACTGCAGGACATTTGTGCCACACCATTACAAGTAGATTCTGGTAACAGCTGCATTTCTTTGTCTCTGAGGGACGCAACCGGGAGCCAATGACTTGCATCCTCTTGTGCTGTTGGGTATCCGCATTGTGAAAGAAACCAAAGAGGCCACGACTCATTGGTGAACTACTGGCGCATTTCTTCAGGCTTCCAGGGAGAACTTGTGAAGTTCTGCTATCAGAGATGTTTAATATGGAGCCCTGTTTCTTCAAGCTACTGTAGAAATCAGGTGCCGTCTCAAGTGTCATGGTATCTAAAAGCTCTCAAGTGCAGATATGCCTGACCAAAGAGTTAAAAAAAAACCCAGAGACACATTCTCATGTACACAAAAGAGCCCATTTAACCGTCACTGGAACTTTTTGCTTTTTGTGCCTAACAGATTAGACACCGGACTTCCAACCAAGTATCTACTAACAAGACTACCGATGTAGGAATGTCATACATCTTCTTTTTAGATTACTTTTTGGTGCATTTAGGTTCTTGTTGCAAAAAGCGACAAAGCAAAGATGGAAGTCAGGGGCTGGACTCAAGCATGAGTACAAGCTACACAATTTATTCTGTTGTTTCATCAAATACGTTGAATGTTAAATAACAGTGTGATGTGTAGATTTGCATATACTTTCATTTCACATGTGCATGTGTACAGGAAACAGACACATTCACACACAGGCATTATGTAATGCATATCTGAATTCACACACACACACACACATACACACACACACATTACAGATGTAATACCATTTAACTTTTTTACTACTAATGTGAATCTTAATGTTTACAATAGAAATTCAGTCTGCCGGACAGAATGGCCGAACACCTGACAGACAGATGCAACAGGTAGATTGACAGGAGACCCTTTAGCTGCAGCATCTCAACTGCTGTGGGATGTTTTCTGCCATATTAATATAGATGGGATAGTTTTTCCGGATGTGTCTTTTGGTCTCCTCCTGTCTAAATATTTTGTCTTCCATCCAAGACAGACCAGTAGAGGTAGATAGAGACAGAGCATGACAAAGACTACCACTGAAGAGGGATGGAGGTCAGTCAACAGTTTCCCTTCCACCTCAGTCCTTTTGTAGCTCTCAAAGCCAAGCTTCTGTTGTCACTCGCCCGTCCCATTCAGCAGGAAGGTTGTTTCCCTTTTTCTTAATTATAAATAAAAAAGCTGGAAGCCAGATCAGACCAAACTGCAGCATCCAACTCTTCCCAATAGATCAAGAGCAGCCAAAATCTTCCACAGGGGACGCTCACGTAAAGAGAAAAGATATACCCTTTACAGAAATGACAATCACAGTCAGAGTGGCCTGAATCACATCATTATTGATTGTTTTAATTGGTATATTGCATTCCTAAACCGCTCGTGGATGACAACTATTGGTGAAAGAAAGGGATATGAAAAGACAGAGGCTGAATCTTCGATGACACTGTACATGTTCGCCCTCACCTGCAGGCTAACAAGGATAAACATTATACGAGAGAGATGCCAGAGACAGAGCAGCCTCCACTCCCACCCCCACCCCTTCACCTCAATACTCGAATTTTAATGTTGAAAGTGCCAACAATATCACCACATGGATATCTGTAGAGCCTGGTTTCTGAAAGCCACAGACTGGGACCAAAAATAATGGGTCTCAGGTCCACTTGTCTTTGGTTCACGTGTAGGAAAAAATAGCATAGTATATTACAAATTAAAAAAAAACTAACATCTGCATCCCAGGCGGCCGGCAGGTTTTCTCTTTTATTCTGCTTAGAAAAATCAACCGATTCCTTCTGGAAATGTGACTAAACATGTTGCATTTGTGTTGCAATCACTGGACCAAATGTTTGAGGCCTTCTCTGTCGACCAAGGAACATTTCTAGGTGCAAACACTGGCTTCTCTTGACATAAGGATGGACTAACAGACTATTCCCTCACTAAAAACTGATCTCAAAGTCCACCTTCCTCCCCCCATCTGCCAGTTATCTTCAGCAGTTCATGTTTTGTAACAAAACTCTGTGGGTTACGTTCAGAGTCGCTGCCCCGTGAGGCTCCACTGACAGTCACTCTGGAGGACAGAAACAACATTTTGTGTGTTTGCATGAGTTGTTTCCAAACTGTTGCGTATTTAATCTCATGCTGCGTGTGACTAACTAGCTACTTAAAATGGGAACTGTTTGGTTTGTTGAATGCTCCTCAACTCTCTTCAAAGAGTCCTAAATGTGAACTTTGTGATTTTTCTATAAATAACACAGTCTGAAATGTCTACAGAGTAAAGGAGAAAAATAGCTACTACAATGTAAAACGATGAAATGTAACTTTGAACTTCTAGACGTTTTTTAATCACATGTGGCCGTGTTTACTGTTTTTTCTAGTTGACTACTAATGTATGATGTTGTGTACAAGTGGGACTACTATGTTTTATTTCTTCTAATTGTACAGCATATTTGAAATGAGAGAATAAGAGGAGAATGGGAGGAATAGTTGCACTATAATCTGTAATCCTTTCATTAAGCATTCTGTCAGGGCTGAAATTTCACTTTCACTTCAGCACATAATTAACGTTACAGTATTCATTTATGTTTGAATTATCAACCAACACCACGCATTCCTTTTTAATAAATAAAATGACTGCTGATAAAGTGCACAGCTAATACTGTGAAAAGGGTCACGTAATCCATTATTTAGAAGCTTAATTGAAAAAGATAGTTGGTCATGCCATTAGCTAATTACACTATTTGAACTGAAAGTGAATATATTTATCTTTAATGGAGTTGATCAGTTCAATAATACCTGATGAACCTAACCACCAATCCGGCAGATATAACAACAGACTGAAGCAATTATTCACTAAATCAGAAAGGATTTCAGATATATAATGTGACTCAAGTGTGTGTGTGTGTGTGTGTGTGTGTGTGTGTGTGTGTGTGTGTGTGTGTGTGTGTGCACGCACGTGTGTGTTAGACTTTGTACTGCAGTACATTGTACTTTTCTGCGTCATGGTGAACTGAACGACACTTAACCCAGAATCTGCAAAGCCACAACTTCAACACAAACTAAACTGGTGGAAATTGAAGAACTCGTCAGAGATTTTTAACAAACAGCAATAACAACAGTAATAATGTATTTTAAAGTAATAATAAAAACATAATCTACATAGTTCTTGATTTATCTTAACAGTCGCCTGATCACATTTTGACTTTGGAACAGTCAATAGAGCCTTTGTCTGTAGATCATCTGTACAGAGAGAGTTAAACATGTATAGATGCCAAGACATTCATTTTGTTGAATGGTGTCAATAAACATTGAGTCAAACCATTGTCTCTTAATCTGTCTTAAAATACAACTACTCATTTCTGAGTTTTACAGTTGTGATAAGACTGTACAGTCATAGTTATTACTATAATATGGTGCTCAGTAAATGTAATAATAGTGAAAGACATATACCCTGTGTTTGGCCAAATTGTCACTAAATGCAAAAGAAATGTTGCATTTGATGAGCAAAAGGCTTGAAAACTTGATTTAAAATTGTAATTGTTTCTCTACAATTTTAAATATGTATGACTAAGTAACAATCAGTTAAAGTTATATTTATTTCTCGACAGTGGCCTGAAAATATAAGCAAACAACCCAATTTTCATTACATTTTGATTCAAATATTGCTACATCCTGACATGACATCGCTTCTTGCCATCTGAGCCAAATCCATTCAACACAGTAAGAGCAACACAGACAGAAATATCTGAATTGGAATAACTATAATAATGTGCTTGTACAATTAGTTTAATAAAGAAACAGATTGCTAAAGGACAAAAATTACTATGTCGATAATTATATTACACAATGAAGGAACATCATGCAAAAGAAAACGGAGGGACCCAGGATAGAACCCTGGGGTACTCCACAGCTCAGCTCTGTGTTTATTTGTACTGTTAGCAGAAAACAACTGCTTACTTAAGAAAATAAACAAAACTATCATTAGTTCCTACAAAATGTCCAATGCTCTAAACTTTATTTCCTTTAAATTAACCTTATATTAAATGTTCAATTACAATAAATTAATGTGAATTGGGCCGTCGCAGCAGAGACTGTTATGTTAGAGGAGTATTTAGAGAATGTAGTAACACATAATACATTACTCACTGTCAGTACGCAGGAACATACTGCCGGTGAAAACAGTAATGTCCAAACTCTCTCTGTGGCTCTGGGTTAATTTGTTAATGTTCACCACTGACTAGGACCATCTATGTTGTTTTAACTCCTTCTCTTTTCATGATGGTTTTCCCACAGGTGATCGACTGTACATAAACTAGACAGTTGGGAATAAAGTAGACAGTGGAGAAGGAAAGTCTATCTTGTGTCCTCTGTTCTCTGACACCTATTTTCTGTGACCTCAAATTATTTACATTTGCTACATTATGCATGTGAATGACTAAGTATTCTCAGAGTTATTTTTTTTTTTGGGGGGGGGTGTCTCATTCTTGTCTGGCCAAGAGAAAATCCAGCTAAACCTAACTGAAATAGTATTCTAAAAGACAGCTGAGGGCAACAGTCAAAAACCCCTATCACTTTCTCTTTCACTTCATTTCACACATCCTGACCAGTCATAAAGTACATCCGTAGCTCCTTAACTTGTGCACACACAGACACAGAGAGTCATTTCCAGGACACACTACTGTTCCTTTGCCGAGAAAATATACCGGTAATCAGCAAGAAGAGTAGAGTGGGTGGCATTCTTACATACTCATCTAGCGCTCAAAGGTAAATTCAGTGTTTAAATCCCTGAGAAGAATGGTGTTAAAGTAAAACAACATCCACCCAATTAAGACTAAACACCTCTTGAGTGAGAATGAAAAGCCCAATTTATGCAGATGCATTAGACTGAGTTTAAGATGGAGTAAATGCTCAAGGTTGGAAGTACTTAAAATATTTATTTGTAGCCTGCAGAGCGTCCCCGCTTTTTGACCTGTTTAATGGAACAGCACACTCCAGAAAGTGTCTGATGGGTTTTCTGGCTTTATGTAATAAAGCTGACACTCGCACTTGTAAAGGCTTTTTAACATTGTTGGCATTCTCCACTAAAACCAATTGGGCACAGCCAGGACAAGCAAACTAATTACTGCGTGGCTTACGCCCCATGGCATTAATGAGGAATTGTAACAGAGCTAACAACCCATTTTACAGGCGCCCTAGTTAGGTTTATTTGAAAGTTGTGCCAACAGCTTTTGACTAAAAATGTGTCCGTCCAAATTAATTTAATTCTTACGTGTTCAAGTGTCACGTTCCCTGTTGAAATGAATTCTGTTTAAAGGTGGAGTTTTATGAGGGTGAGAATTGTGAATATGTGATGCAATGCAAAGTAATGGGTCTACAGCCATTCAAAAGCTGCATGTAGCCTGGAACTAGCCTGATATTACTACGGTACTACTACCACATGTAACAATATAATAGTGATAATGATAATAACAGCAATATTATTTCTTAAATTACACGTTTATAGTCGATTAACTGATGGATTCAGTGTCTTGCTCAGGGTCGGTGATGGGGCAGATGGGCACACATGGCCGATGTATACCACTATACAGGATGTACCTAACAAGGGTGGTTTTGTTTACCCACAATCAGCTCGACTGCGACTGGATCATACAACACCAAAGCTGAAGTTCAAGTCCAATTTACACAATCCAACTCAAGATCCACTTACTAGCTTTCTCTAGGACTTTCAACCACATCTCATGGTCCTAATCAGCCATTAGAGTTTGGTGGGTTGTCACAGAGATGTCACAACTGTCATTACATGACCTAATATGAACTGAGCCATCTCCATGACGACTGTGCAAACTCCACCCACTGATGAGATGTGGTTGAAAGCGCCTGGCAAAATTAGTCAGCGGACTTTGACTTAAGACTTTTTTTCCAATTTTGTCAAATTTTCAAATTTTACTTTTAACCTGCAAAATAAGATGTAAAGGTTCCCGATGCTTTCAGTTTCACTACTCTGTCCTTGCTACATTATATTTGTCCAAAGGGATAGAAACTAAGTAATTAAACCAAACGTGCATTGTATCATGACCTACTTCTGTCCTTCTTAATATTCGAATACAGCTGGACCGAATATCGAAAAAGATCTGCTGTTCAGTGGGAGCTCCGAACTGCAGACAGATAGACTACCACTGTAATATGCAGCCTTGGACACATCTCATCCATGATAACAGATGATGTGAAGCATTAAGACCATTATTATGTCTTTTAACGCATGAGACCATAGCAACCACCACAGCAGAAATGAGCTGTGGGGCCACTATCACAATCACTACTAATCCTTTACACTTTGTTGTTCAACGTGTGTTATACTTCCTGGTCCAAGGTCTACTGTGGGATCATTTAATTAACACATTAAAGTAGGGATATGCAACATATTTACACATTAAACCGGTCTTGAAAATGTATTTTAACACACACACACACACACACACACTTCTTCTCAAGACAAGGCCCTTCAGACCTTCCTCACAGCAGATTTTTGACATGAAATTTTAGGGTAAACATGTGTTTTCCCAATAGGTTAAACTCAGGTCAAACAGTGGGGTTGGCCATTGACAGTATATATGATTTTGGCTCTGCTACACTAAATGGAACAGGACCTTTATTAAGCATTGCTAACACCCGTGTTTACCCTATTTCATGTCAAAATGGCTGCTGTGAAACAGGTCTGTAATGCCAAACAAATTGGCAGGGCCCTGCAGGGGGGAACCCCGTACTAAGTGCACACTTTGCCCGTTTGGTACCCCAGCTCTTGGCCACCAAAGTTGCCCCACTCATACTGACACTGTGATATTTCACCTGTGCTCGCGCCAGGGCTGCACTCCGCCACTAGGCTTCCCATCGGCCTATCACTGCGCTCCTAGACGCTGACGACGAGACCCGGAAGCACCGAGCTGCCTGCTTTGTTTTGTTTTGGTAGTAGGAGTTGGATAAGAGGTGGACAGGCAGAGGTCCGTGCGGGAGAGAACCGCTCACTAAATGGGGAGAGCCGCATCGGGGATGGAAGATGACGGACCGATAGCTGACGCCTGTACAATGCCGACTTTTATCAGCAGTTACGACGACGGGAAGGTGAAATTGTCCCGCAACCTGCCGACAGAAACTTCCTTCACGGACAGCAAAGTTGAGCGGTCGGTCAGAGATTTGAGCCGCCGTGTCACCCGATCCAACTCCCGGTCATCCCTGGACGGAGGTGAGAGGGAGCCGGAGGAGAGGAGCAGCGAGGAGGAGAAGGATGCGAAGGGCAACAACAACAACAACTGCAACGGCGGCGGCGGAGGAGGAGGAGGAGGTGGAGGAGGAGAGAGGAGGAGGGCGAGTGCTGTTGAGATTTTGAGGAGGAATTTCGGGGTCTCAAAATCTCCCTCTCTTCGTCTAAATACAAACAGTCGGATGCAGTGCGGCGCCGAGCATGAACCCCGCGAAGGAACCGTTAATAGCGACGTTACAAACGGTTATGGGAGTGAATGTGGCGACTGCTCAAAGTCGGACCGTGAAACGGGCGACGCGGGGAGCGAAAACGAGCCGACCTTGAGCGACTTGACGACTTCGGACGTACAAGGAGTTGAATCTGTAACCATTACAGGTCAGTGCCGCCACACAGGTGACACTTTAAACGAGTCCTTTAACACTAAAGAACACGTCTACTGCACGGTGTACTGCATCGCTAACGACAGTCACCGGAAAGACGTTGAAATCACTGACGATGAAACGGTCACGTCTGACGCGCCAAACATGGAATTGGAGACAGGACGGGAGGCGGGTTCGAGTCCCGAACCGGCACCGTACACACTGGAGGACCTGGTGGATCCTTTCGGGGATATGGTGGCCCACCGGCTGTCCATTACACAGGCCGGTGCAGAGACAACGATGCAGAGTTGCCGGGTGTGCCTGGAAGGGAAATCCATCGCACCCCTGCCCTGCTGCAGGAAGGCCGTGTGTGATGAGTGTCTGAAACTCTACGTCAGCTCCCAGGTTGGTAGGAGGGGAGGGAGGGGAGGTTGTACAGTGCAGCAGGGTTGAGCCTGTCCCAGAACCAGGCCCTGCTGGGTTAGTCAGCAGCTGGTACTTGTCCTTGAGCAGCAGCCGCACACACAATCCTCTCTATCACACTTCCCTAATGTGTTATGTTTTTCTACCCCAAGGCAGGGGCATGGCTGGGAATTCTGGGAACCTTTTAAATAAAAATAAAAAACCCTGCAGGAGCTGGCACTGGGCAATCTTGACGCCACGTGTTTTGATCAAGGCTCTAAATTCATAAGAACAAAGTTTCATGAGCTAAAATGTCAGAGGCCAGTATCTGCAGGTCTCCGCATCTTGTGATAACAACAGTTTTCCTGTGCATCTGGGGCACTGACACATTCTGCGCAAAAATTGGGATCCGAGCAGGGATGGTTTTCACAAAAGCTTACTTTGTGCGCTGTTGGGTTTATCCAGCAGATTATTTCCTTCTCCCGGGGCTCACCTATTTAAGGGAGATTTCACCCCCAGATACGCTACATGTATTCTGTTGTGCATTATTAATCCAGTTACAATCCAACAAAGCACAAGCACATCCACTCGGCTCATTGTGTTTCACTTCCCAAAAAGCCTTGTGCTCATGCCAGAAAATATGTCAGAGCATCCCGGCAGTGTGTTTTAGGTGCACACGGTGAGAGCAGCACATCAGCAAAGTAATTTTAAAGTAAGTCAGCCAAAATAGGTCACAATAAGGACACAACATATCTTGTGGCTGAAAAGCATTCTGGGCTGATTTACTGGGGAGTTCATTGAGAGCTCCTGATCATCGATTCTGGTGGCGATTTTCACTGATAAATGAAGGAAATGAATAATAGATGGTTGAAACATTTACTTCCATTAATTCGGTGTAGCGGCCATGAAAATAGGGAGTCATCATTGAAAGGCAGATGGGCAGTCGGATCCTCTCTAACAGACCTAAAGTGTCTCAGGATGGATTTGTTTTTGTTATGAACTGGTGCCAGAGCAGTTACGATCTTCGCTCCTTGCTACCGTTAACATAATCTTCTTTTCTCTCTTCAGATAAAACAGTTTTTATCAGGCATGCAGACTACTTTTTAATCTGCAATCATCTTGCTTTGATAACAAGGCATGAATAATCATACAACACAGAGATAAGCAGACTCTGTGATCAGCACGCTCAGAACGCGATAAGGGTCATGTAAACTATCCTGTGTAGGTGGAATTTATTTCCATTAATGTACTGCAAACTTGTTTTAGCACACATGCTTGGTGTTAACCCTCAGATAGAGCAAGCTTTATTTCAAATAGATCAGAGTATGTGGTCCTAGAGGGGACGCAGCAGGAGACTGTTTGATGCTAACCATGTTGTTGTGCCAGGCATTAAACCAGCCGCTTGTCATTTACCAGCCCCCTCAAATAAGGCAACAATTCTAATTAAGGATATAGTGCTTATCAGTTTAGCTTGTTTGATTACAATCTGTGTGTTAAGATGTGTTTAGAGTCACTGGGAAAAAAGAGCTTCTTTACGTAGCCTTACAGTCATCTCAAGCAGCCCTTCCTTAACTCCACCCGTCATAATCCAAATATGGTCTTATGAATTGTAAATGGATGTTATTTAACAGCATTAATTATATAAAAGTGGATATTGTTACAATCCATTTTTCATACAGCTGAAATGTCACACTGTGTGCATTTGTACTGCCTCCACCCGGCGTGGCAGAGGCTGGATGTTTCAACCATTCATCCATTACTTTAGCTAACTATTTCAACTGTTTGTGCTACCAATTTAACTGCCCCTCTACAAGATAACAATTCCAACCATTTATCCATTACCTTAAGCTAATAGTAGCTGGAAAGCACTGCTTTAAGAGTTACAACACCACACTTTGCACAAACCTTAGACATGCCAAAGTATATTGTCATCGCACACTGACACTAAGTAGTACTAGTTGCAGTTCTGACTGAGCCCGCGGCCATCCCTGTCCTGTGGCGGCCACATGCCCGCTGTAAGCTCATCTGTTTTACTGTTTTTATCATGCACAGTATATGGATTTATGTCGGCTTATGTTTCATCTTATGACAATGAAACTGCAGAACAAAGTCTCCCCACATTTTAAACACACCACGCACAATGAAGTGTCTGTGAGAGACAAACAGTGGCAGCAGTTCCAACCTGTCCAACCAGTCTGGCAGTGGTCATCACAGCTTTAGTGTTGTGGCAACAATGCTAACACATCAACCTTCTTGCCTGCAGAAGATACATTTTCATAATCATGTAATAGGCTTTTATTCTGTGTGTTTGTGTGTGCACGTGCTGTAGGGGATGTATGGTGTGACACCATCGCAGGATGATGCTATTGTTCTTTGCTTTCTGTCTGCTGTCATTTCACACACTCCCTAGCAGACACTCACACACACTCACACACACACTGACAAAATGCCTTATCATGTGTCAGTACAGCAGGTCTTGCTGGCTTTGATGGTCTGAAAGCAGAGGCAGAAAGAGAGAGAGTGAGACAGAAAGAACATTTCAAATGAGGAAGAGAAAGAGAGAAGGAACTAGAGAAGAACAGATGCCCTGGGAGGAAATAAAAACAAAGAAGAGAGGTAGATAGTGAAAAGGAAAAAAGAGAATAAAAGTTTACCTTAACGATGGAACTCAGCGTCTCTGTAAGCTTCTCTATGACACTGACTGTACTCTGGGTCAGATGAGATGAGATCTGAACACACATTTGTATTGTTTTGGTTTTTATTGAACCCAGGTGTGAAAATGTGTTTTTTTTTCTCACAAAGTGGAGTAAGAATGTGAAATAGTGCCCCCCAAAGTGAGAGCATCTCTTCTTTAGTAATAAAATGTCAGGCCCTGAAGACAGCGAATCCTACACGGTCCACTCAGTATGACTGACCGCAGAGAACTGGACTAACTAATGGCAGTCTGTGTGTGCTTTGATACATATTAACTTCCACTCTCTCCACTGCCTCCTTCAGCCTTGCTTTCATCTACCATTTACTCCCTGTACTTTTGAGTAAATTATTAACCATTTCCCAGCAGTGGTGTGAATATGTTCCACATTTAGATTTGGTACTGATAGACCACCACAATAACAAAGAAACCCACCGTAGACAGATCTAAAGTGTGCACACAATGTGGGGCAGGTGATGCATTAGTTATCATGCTTTTTTCATGTCCCTCGTGGTGTTAACAGTTGAGTACATTTTATTGTAATGAAAATCAGATTTTCCTGCAGTGATAAGTAGCCATGACATGAATATAAAACTTGAATGTCACGATAACCCTGGCCAAAATAATTGCAATTTGAGACGATAATCATCAAAATATACTTAAAATGACTCTAACACATACTGGAGTCACTTTACCTAACCTACATTTAATTAAGAAACAAATGTTTTTATTGCATCACCAATGGGACACTCATCTCCCCATCGTTCTTTAGTTAAGAAGTATTTCCACACATCCGGTTGAGCCGTCATCTATGGTGACAGACTTTTGGAATGACTGGAAAGATGCAAGTGACAATTAGAAAATAAACCAGGAAATCAATATAGGACTGTTTATCAGCGAGCTAGACAGCTTTTTCAAGTCAAGCCATGAGAGGATATTCACGATTATCCCGATTATCTGATTTCGGCCCATCCCTCGTAATAAGTGATGTTTTTGTCTGTGGTGTTTCCCAGGTGAGAGTGGCCAAATCTTACATCAGCTGTCCGATCCCAGAGTGCAGTGGCTACCTGGAGGAGGGGGTGGTCATTTCCCATTTAGCCAATGAAGATGTGGCAAAATACCGTTACTTTTTGGAGCTGAGTCAGCTGGACTCGAGCACCAAACCCTGCCCCCAGTGCAGTCAGTTCACCTCTCTGAAGGAGCACAACCCCAACCGCTCCGAGCAGAAATACAAGGTAAGATGACAACAAAAGGAACATAAGGAAAGTGCTCTGCTGCGATATTCAGTGAAGTGCATGAATGAAATCTAATTCCACATACTGAGACATACTTGTAAAAGTAACATAAGCATGTGTCTGCTGTCCTCTGCCCCTACTGTAGATCCAGTGTAGCAATTGCCAGTTTGTGTGGTGCTTTAAATGCCACGCTCCCTGGCATAATGGGCTCAAATGTCGCGACTACAGGAGAGGAGACAAGCTGCTACGAACCTGGGCTAGTGTCATAGAGCACGGACAAAGAAATGCACAGAAATGCCCACAGTGCAAGGTAAGGACCGGGGATGGTGGAGGACACAAGCTATTATGGTGCTGTGTTTTTGCTGTAGATTAGAACAACATGGGCAGAGCAATGCATGAACGTGGGTGTGTGTCAGCGTAAATGGAAAGGTGGTTGACTGATGGAAGGTGGAATCTGTGTAGATGAAAAGATCGATGAAGGTTAAAAAGCATGAGAGCAAGGACGGATGATGGATGTAGAGCTGTAGAGAACTGGATGGAGGCACAGCTTTAAAGTGCACGTGGAACAGCAGAACAGAGATGCAGAGACAGCGAACATATTGGAAGAAATAATGATGTCTGCTGCACAAAACCACATTTGGAAGACTCATTTCACAGTCATAAAACGAGCCTGGTCTAAGTTAGTCTACACAATATCTAATTTGACTGTCAGAAGATGACTAAAGCAAGACAGAGATTAAGCTAATTACTAGTTTATGGGAGCTGTTTGCTCACAGCAGCAAACACTTTCCATCTGTGCTCATCACACTGATGCGCCACGACTCTGAATTTCTGCTCTGGAAGCAGAAGAGAGGATCCTGTTTGACTGTGAAGCCAACAAATTGGTGTCATGCTGTGTTTAGCTGGAAAAGAGGCTGAGAGCAGCTGAACTTAATGCCCAGTTTATAGTAAGACTGCTCACTGCTACAGCAGCCAAAAAGCAAAGATCTGTTAAGTGTTCTTCTGCATGCATATTGCAGTGCACTTCAATAGATGCTGCTCATAGTTTTCTGTTTGAAAATAAGAGTAAACTGTTTTAGTGTTGTGTTTATTGCTTCTAAGACTGGGGAGTTGTACCCATTTCACAATAAACTGAGCTGAAAAGACTCATTATAGTATTATCTTGAGTCTGGAAGGAGAACATAATGAGGCATTAAAATTGTGTCCCAAGCTAAAAGAATCAACAACATTTGTAATAAAGCATGTAACATTTTATCAGAATAATAATGTATAGTCTGTAGCTGAAAGCAAACTTCATCTTGCTTTTGCCTCTTGTTTCTACTTCTGTCCGTCTGTAGATCCATATCCAGCGTACAGAGGGATGTGACCATATGACTTGTACGCAGTGTAACACTAACTTCTGTTACCGCTGTGGAGAACGTTACCGACACCTACGGTTAGAACCTTTTACTTTCTCCTCTCTGACTGCTTTTTCCACCTCTTTCTGCGTGATGATCTGATTTCATCTTAAACTTCCTGTTGTCAGGTTCTTTGGGGACCATACATCCAACCTCAGCGTGTTTGGATGCAAGTATCGCTATCTACCAGATAAACCTCATCTGAGACGGCTAATTAGAGGGTCGGTCTGTGGTAAGTTGCTGTGTGCCCATTTTGGTCCAGACTGAAATAGCTCAACAATGGATGGGTTCCTGTAAAATGTATTCATGCTGCCCAGAGGATGAATCCATCTGACTTTAATGATCCTATGAGTTTCCTCTTGCACCACTATCAGGTCAAAATGACTTAAAATACAAATTCCTGCAAAGCTAATGACATTTCCATCAATGTCAGCTGTACTTTGTGTTTATTTCTAATTAGAAAATGTTAGCATGCTCCAACGCTAACTAAGATGGTGAATGTGGTAAACATTATACCTACTAAACATTGTAGCATGCAGGGGGCAGCTTCATACATGGGCTGCAAAAGAAGAATGGAGAAATGAGCCAACTTCTCACTTGGTTTATTCGCTCAGTAAATAGTTTTCTAATAAGTTTATGGTATCAATCACTCATTTGAAGTCTTCTTCCATACAGCATGATGTTCATTTAGTAAATTATGGTCACATTTAGAGTAACATAGACGATAAAGCAGGGTATGGTTTAGGCCGTGGCTACCTTGTGACCAGTCACTAAGTGAGTCTGTCCAGCTCAACGTGCAAAACTCAGATCAAACTGTCAAACTAGGCAGTGCTGATCAAAAACGAAGCAAGATTCTGTTACTGCGTTGCCTATTTGTCACCTAAAATCATTTCAGAAACATATTTTAGCGTAGGTAAGAGTTGAAACTAAGCGCAGCCAATGAGAACAGCTCACCTAGCAGTACGTGACCTTCGCTGGCCCAGAAAAAAACAACATGGTGATGCCACAGTGCTGAACACGAGGCTTCAGAACAGTACTCCACGAACCAGTGGGTGACTCCACCATAGGTTCACATTTGGTTTTACATTAACGCAGCTGCATATTCAGACTTTGAAGCTACCCAGTATAACAGCCACTGTGCCTTCAGTTAGTAGGCACTGATTTACCAATGCTTTATTCGGCATAAACTATTTCTGGTGTACCCGCATTTCCTCAGCCAGCTTTATTTTGTGTTATTCTGCTTTAGTAAGTGAGTTCCTATGTTGCTCAGAATGCCTGTGACCCAAAATAAATCAGCGCTCCCACGTTGCACTCAGCTGTGGATTATAATTGTAGATTTGAGAGAGCACTGGTGATAAAAATAGCTTTGAAATAGTTTTTACTCATCATGCACTGGATAAAGCCTTAAAATGTTGCTACATTGCCTAATGGCCTGTTGAGAGCAAACAGCCACGTCTCATCTGTGACAGACATGAATTTATGTTTTGACAGCAACGACAACTGAGGAGGGCTTTATAATGAAAGTGTGTAAGCATCACATTTCATATAATATGAGTTATAATTATCCAGTCACAGTTGTCAAACATATGCACTTTCAAGCCTTCAGGAAGTTGAGCTCCTCTGGTAGATTTGTTTGATCTCCATGACAGCTACAGCTAGTTAAATCAGCAAGGGGCCTGTTGGACTGGGAGCTAATTTGTCCCTTAACAAGAACTGTTTACCCATTACAGCACTCATCGCTGTCTTCATGTCGTGGACTGTTAGCAGCACAGATTTAGCATGTGATAGGGACATTTTACTGTGGATGCAGTTTTTGGAGTTTTCAGTTCAGTATTCAGTCCTCCACAGTCAACCTGATGCACTTTTGGCCAAACAGCTTAAATATTCTGCAGGGATGTATTAAAACTGTAACTGTAACAAAATAACACATTCATTTTCTATTCCATCCGACGTGTATTCATTATGAATGATTATTATTCTGCTCCTCTCTCTTTCTCTGTTTTTCCCCCTGCAGCCACTAAGGTGCTGATAGCTCCAGTGGTCATTTTGCTGGTCGTGGTTCTTGGAGCTCTCGCACTGGTGATAGGTAACATAATTATACGCATGAACACACATGCACATTAGTCAAGGTGAAGCTCCAGAGAGAGCAGTAAACAGATAGCCGCTAAATGGTTTGACTCTATTATAGATATTTTCTTCCACACAGCAATGCAGATGCACTGAATATGCAAAAACAAACACATAATCATACCACAAACACGCCTGTGTATTTGCATGCATGGCATTCTCCGTTATATGAATGAACATGTTCTCATGTAAAGGAGAAGTAAACCGTTGAACATGCAGATTATCAAGCTCACTGTCCTTGGCTTTTACTTCCTGAAGCTACATTTACTAGTAATATCATCCAGCTGCACTCTGTGTGCACTCTGTCAGACAGTATTGGGAACTATCGAGGCCGCAGCTGAACTGTAATTAGTGTTAATCTCTTCCCCGTGTCTGTACGTCTGACAGATGATCCGCTGCCGTCTAACATGCCGTAATGGCAGATTCATATTTATTTTTGTCGTTATTAGAATCAGTGATGTGCTGCTGTCTCTCTCCAATTCTCTCTTTTTCTGCTCAATTAATTTCACATAGACCAAATCTGTTTGCAGTGGGCCTTAAGATGAAACAATCAAATCAAATCCACATAGAAAAAACTCATCAGAGCTAGTAATAGTTTATTAAATTATCATTAGTGTCATTAGAAACAGTGATAATTTGCTCTAATCCATCTTCCTCCACTTTGTGCCACTTTATCTCCACAACCACCTTCTCTGTCTGCAGGTTTGGTAGTTTTCCCGGTCTACTATGTGTGTAAGAGGAGGAAGAAGCAGCGCACGCAGGGCTCTGGACGATGGATCTGAAACCTGCCCTGCACTTCATCTAGACCACGCACACACAGCTTGAAAGACGACGCCCACATCTCCTCAGGGACGAACACGCCAGCCTGAGTCATCACAAAAGTCTGAGAGGAACATCGCAAAATTAACCGTGGTAATTAGGGAAGTACATAAACCAATAGAGTGATGCCTGGATAATACACACATCACCATGTCGAGAATATTTGTATCTCACGGGACCACTGCTGCAAAAGGAATGAAAAAAAAAAAAAAACGCAAATTTAAGTTGACTTCTGGAGGGACCACTGTTATGTAAAGTGTTTGAATCCCTTAAATCTCAACTAGATTTCGCAGCTGTTTTAAGCAGAGAAACTTACTTGCCAGCCGACTCTTGTCCTGTGACACATTGCAGGAAGTTTCAGCAGTGTATATTTGCAGCTTTTCACTCCTCAGTCACACATTTAACGCCCACTATCTTTCAGGAGAACAAACACAGGTAATAGACAGATGCAGTTTTGTTTACACCTGCAGTTGTGAGAATGTGTTAATTGGAGCCTGTTAGTCGGATATGATGACAGACTGTTGTGGAGGGAAGGTTTTGAATGTTTGACAGTGTTGGATGCCGGAAATTATGAACACTGATTGCTGGAAAGAGCGTGAAGAGGACAGGAGGAGCTCACAGATTAATAACAGAGAAATGTGAGGAGGTAATATCTTCCTTATTGAACTTTTGTAAAAGCTTCTTCAGTCCTTCAGACCTTTTGTGCTGCAGTTGGCAAGAGAAAAAGTGCAAGATGGAAGAGGAATTTGGAACAAGCCATGATGGAAAAATGAGTTCTCACAGATGCAACAAAGCTGGACATTACATTTGTTCATCTTCCTCTGCTGGAAACTCAGTTTTCATTGGATATTGTAAATCCCCCTAGGGATTTGAGTGTTTGACAAGCACAAACTGTTCAACATAATGTGAGAGGACTAAACTTGGAGGGATGGAATGAACTATTCTTGGCTAACCTGTTAAACCTTTACTCTGCCTGATGAAGTTTTTGCTAGAAAGTTTGAAAGTCGTCCCAAGAGTGACACCTAGTTTTAAAGGCCACACCCAACATAGCTTCAAAAAGGGGTCCTGCAGACACACATTCAGTCCACTGACCCCTCAATGAAATAGTGAAAAGCCGAATTTTAGCTCCATTGATTTTTGTGGCGGTTTTAAGTCGATTCATCTTTCTAGGTGTCCCTGTCTTCCCTGCTTTCCTTTGGTCCCTCCTCTCTGCTGGCCCGGCTGGATGGGTGGTGGCTCACACACCCTCCCCACCTGGCAGATCGTCTCTGCTGTGCCCACATACTGTATGCCAGTATCTGCATCATCAAAAAAAAGAGAAAAAGAAAAAAGAAAGCTGCTGTGCGGCAAATTGTGCCAAAACAAATCGCTGAATGTGGCAGGACAGACTCTGTCCCTTTGTTAGATTTTTTTGTTAGTTGTTAGGGGGCTGCCTGTTGCAGAGGTTTGGGTGGTGATGCTGCTAGTGTGTAGTGGAGTCTGCGGAAAGAAGTGGACTGTCAGATTACATAAGTTGTAGGAAGTGAACTTCCCAGAAGAAAGGACTGAACATACTATTGCAAATGGTAGATAAACAAAAGTATTTAAGAGTTTAGTTTTCGTTTTCATGTAGTCTGGGTGATGGTTTGCTCAAGAGCTAAACTGGGTGTTTTTAAAGAAATGAGTTCATCGTGTTGCTGTGCACTGAATATGCGGAAGATTAAATATGGTTGTTAATATTGGGGTAATCAGGTTTTCAAGGGTTTTAAGAATCGAGAATTTGGTTTTGTGTCTGAGTTTTGCAGTGATGAGAGGATGCCCGTCTGCTTCGGAGTTTGGAAAGTGACATAGCGGTTTTTAACGTTGCATACACCCTCTTAGCTCATTCACACTGGCACATACTGCAAGAAAGCACACGCATGGAGCGCTGCCAGGAAACAGGAGATTTGCAAGAGCTTTAAAGGTCGTCACCTGGCAGCAGCCAGCTTGCTGTCCTTCAGTTATCCCTCTATCCTCTCCTCCCCGCTGTGATTCCTTAGTTTTTAAAATGGGCGCACATCCACTGGTGCTTTTTCAGCCACAAAAAAATCATCCCACAAACTTGATGCTTTTGAGCCTCTGATATGTGAAAATAACACAGCTACCTGTGGTGCACGCTGCGGTCAAGTACAAATGGTTTCCACATCAGTCCCTGATTTTCTTTTATGTGTGTGTCTTTTTATCTCACCACTTTATGGAGCGATCTGTTTTTTGTTTTGTTTTTATCATATTATGAACACGTTTTAATGGAGAGACTCAAGGAAAAAAGACAAGAAGGAGCACAATATATCTGCACATAATGCTACAATGAGAAAAGAGATGATGAAATGAGGAAAAGTTGAGGTGAAATAAACACTCAGTTAAGATAATAAGTGGTAACCAGTGGATTACATCCTGAGTGTTACTGCACACTTCAGCACTCAAACCTGGACTTAAGACATGAAGGAAAAGCTGGGGGTTGATGTTCATGCATGTTGGACCTTTTGCGGTGCATTGCCATGAGCTTGGCTTTTGTCCCAGGGATCTGAAACATTTTCTACATCTGGGAGTTAATAAATACCAACTGTTCCTAAAAGGGCACAGAAAACATATTGTTACACACTGCTTTCAGAAGGTCCTGACTCTGGGTTTGAATACACTCTCAGGGAGTTTGTTTTCTGTTCACTGTACCAGAGCCCTCCATCCACAGTACCCCAGCTGTGCCACAGAAACTTCTCATCAGCACCGTCGAAAGTCTAAATGCTTCCTGATGCTTTCGCCCAGAGCTGCTTACCGACCATATCTAATTCCAGAAAGTAAAAACACTGTAGTGTCAAAAGAGATCCAAACATCTCAGCGATTCAAACACTGTCTGTGCTTCCCAGCCTGACTCAGCTGTGCTGTAAATGCTGCGTGGGGGTCAGGGGTCGAATCTGGGACTCAAAAGTGGAACAAGAAAATATGTATCAGTAATACAGCACTGGGAAAACTAAATGTGTAAGTTACGCGCCAAAAAAAACCTATCTACTTAATAATTGTTCATCATATGCATACATGTTTTATCTAACTGCTCAGCTAGTACTACACTGACATGTTCAAATGCTGAATTTTATTATTTGTTTGAATGACATAAGGACTGACATGTACTTAATTTGTCTGTAGCACAGGAATCAGAGTGAAATAAGTTGAATTAACCTGCGGCTGTTTTACATTTTATACAATATTGATGGCATTTTATCAAAATTGTTGCACAGTTTACCACCGCTGAAACCATTAGTCCATTGATTAGCTCATTGCCAGAAAATTAATAAATGGCATCTGTAATAATTGACTAAATCATTTACATCATTCAGCAAGTAAGCAGCTTCTCAGGAGCATGGGTTACAGTCTGATTTATTTGGCAGTTTTGCTGTCAGAGTAATTGCAGTTCTGAATTTGTTCTACCTGGTCGGCGACAGAACAAATGTAAATGTTTTCTAATAGGATGGTCTTTGTCCTGGTCAGCCCCTCATGTCTAATATCTGTGCAAGTGTGTTTATTCAGAATTCTGCTGATTCAATGTTAAGATGTTAAGATGCCATGTGGAAATGCCATCATTGCTTTGTTTTGTTGTATTGTTATATTTCTGACTTGATCACTGACATTTATCCAAACACTAAGCAACTATTTGGGTAAAGCTTAACATGCAAAAAAAAAAAAGTTGCTCCATATCAATTCATTCAGTGACATGAGAGTTATTTGGCCAATGATTTTCCGTTGCTGGGGTGTATCGGCTGGCTGATACCCCCCGGCCTTTTTTTATTTGTGTTTAAATCCCAGTGATATCGGCATAAATATGCAATAGTGCCTTCACACCCATTATAGATCAGGGTTTGCCAATCTGTGGTTTCGGGGGCCCCTGCGTGACTCCAAAGAACATAAATGGGGGTAAAATCTATCACAACCTCACCAAGTGATGCGTTATGTGTTAGAACAGCTAAATCCAATCATAATATATTATATATGGTGTTACTATGGGGCTCCTAATGTAAAAGAAACCACAGATGAATATATCTATGGATCTGTTACCCCAGCACACAGGGCAATGTGCAGTGCAATCAGGCCTTCAAGTGACAATGTTTTTCTGATAAAACTGTGATTTGAATAGCTAAAGATTGAACCAAACCTCTAAAATACACAATACGGGGTTTCAGCTATGTCCCAAATAATCTTGTACTTTTGCACAAGTTAAACTGTCACTTTATTTTGGCTCATACCCACCTCACCTCTTTGGACTTTGTAGATTAAAACGAGGAAGCAGCAGTACAGTTCCAGCATTGGGTGAGCACCATGAGGCCGGTGTGGATTAACACGCTCAGTGAAGGAAGTGATTATACCAAAAAAGAATGTGTCATTTTCAGCAAAGCAAATGTCTAGTTAGAGATGATACGTCATAGGTTAGTTTCAACTCAGGAGGCCTGTGGATATTTGTTTTGTAGTAAATAGTGTATTATCAGTAACATCAGGAGTTTCCACCTAGTTACATGCAAACGACAACATTTTATGTCTGTTATGTCTGTACACTTTGTTTTCAGGGATATTTCTAGTCAAAGAAATGTCTTTAGCTTGATTACAGTGCTCCTTGTTTGCACCAAGAACAGAATCTTCCTCCTGTTAAAAATGTCTGCTGAAATTATTATTGCTCACTTGTCTGGGTACAAACTTTGTTTTCACCTGAGGATCTGTTGAAGAATAAACTAAACTGGGTCAAATGCCAAAACATCCTGGTTTGATTGATTTATTCGGTATTAATATATTATACCAGGCTATTAACCCTCTTCATGTTGACAGGTTTGTTCTCCTGTGTGTTTTTCTCTCTGATTTATTTTAGGTTTTTGAGTCACTGACAGTCTGTTTCACAGCCTGTATGAATGTCTGTCTGTTACATCAACATCAACCTGTCTTTCTTTCTGCGACCACAGTTGTGACTACCGTTTTATGTCAGCAGGGGTCATAAGTGCTCTGCAGGAGGGACATCTCTATAACCTTCATTTTTAAATTGAACAATGCAAATGCAGTGCATTAAGGGCATAGTCAGTGACAAAGGTAATGTTACCACATTAGTTAATATGACTTGGACTTTGGTTATGTAACAATTTATAACAATAAGTCATTAATAAAGTACAATAATTTTTTACACATATTTAATGGATTTATTAAATATAATTGAATTAGGTTATTTCTGTTATTATTTAATTAATAACAATAATATAGTATTTGTAATAGTTTATTTTGTTCATGTTAAGGATTACATAAAATACTAGAAGAAAATACATTGTATAAGAGGTTTAAAGGGAAATATTTTATGCATACAACAGAAGTGGAACGTACATTTTTTTATTTGTTAAGTACTGTACTTAGGTACAATTTTGAGGTAATACTTGAGTATTTGTCTGCTACTTTATACCTCAACTCCACTACATTTCAGAGGGAACTTATTTCCTTACATTTACAAAAGTTCCTTAAACTTTGACACAAAGTAAAATTTTGATGATAATAGTTTTGTACTTTTATTTTGTTGCAAGTTGTTGAATTCAGGAGTTTTACTTGTAAAATTGTAGTATTTCTATATTGAGGTATTGCTACTTTTACTTAAGTAAAAAAAGTAATGTAATAATAATATTTTTATTATTATTAATAATAATAATTCCTCCACCGCTGATAAACACGTGTATTTATTTATTTATTCTTTGTATTTCATTCAAACACATTTGTTGTTGTGTCCAATAAGCGCAGTTTTCCTGTACGTCCGGTAAGTAAATTAAGCAAATTACAACCGCGCGAGCTCATTGGCTCGTGCTCGAAGCTCCGCCCCAGAGCTCTTCCAGCGCGTGACAGCCGAGGAAACCCGAGACACTGACCCCGACGGCCGGTGCTGCGCGTGCTGACGTTCCTTGTGTATCTCAGGAGGTCTTATAGGAAACTCACCTGGCTGTCGCTGATGGAGACCAGACAACAAGGTGAGTCCGCGTCGGTTCGTGTTCAAAACAAACTCTTTATTTCTCACACACAAGTTTAAAGAAAGTCGCTGCTGCTTGTGGTCAGTGTGCTGTTGGTCAGATAATGAGCAACGGAGGCTGCCTCTGTTTTGGGATAAAAGGAATGAATATATCAGCCAATAGCCCACTGGGAAGCTCTGTAGTGGAAGTAGTGCAGAGAGCCCCTCATTTATAGATTAATTATTGATTTATTGAATTATTAATTCTTGCAGCTTGTGCTCTTAAACATGTCCGTGTTTCTAAAATGTGACTTTATTTATTTATTTATTTATTTATTTATTTATTTATCTTCAATGACCTTCTATGTGTATGCTACTGTCTTTCTATAAAGCTCTCTGATGCCATTAGTGCTGATTGAATAAACAAATAACCAGACAGGAAGACTTGGCCAGTGTCCTGTAGGTTTGTGTTTCTGTTTGTTCAAGACATCATGGAAACTCCAGACCAAATGAAGTCTTGTGGCTGGATACTGTTTCCTGGCTCTGAGGCTATCTGGTGGTCTAATGCATGAGCTGTCAGGTATTTCTGGTATTTGTAGAAGATCAGCAGCATGCCAGTTTCCTATTGATCTCCTGAAATCAATTTAATTGCCCTCTTATCCACACTTGGTTTCCTGCATCTTCCTCTTTCGTTTTGAACCCCGCTGAACCCAGAGGTTTTGGGAAAAGCTTTAATTTTAGATTTGTTTGTTTTGAGATTAATTCATTAAAACTCATTTAAGTCATTTTAATTAATTCATGAAAGATTCTGTAAAGCCTGCAGCATGAATGGTGTTTACAGCAATAAAAATACCACATGTTTATGTCCTTATGTGGCTTTGAAGGACATTTTAACCCTTTCATGTTGTTGGATGTTGGTCTGCAGTTTGAAAGAAAGTGTAATATTTGAGGCTGTTTTGAGGCTGACAGTGACGGGAGCTGCTGAGAATTCATATTGTTGTTTGATTCAGTCAGTGTTTACTGAGGAATGGGAACAGGAATGACTCCCAGATCCGTGCAGTCAGCAGGATGAAGGCGGTGTTTGTGTATACAGGTAGTTAATTGCTTTCCTTTGCATTCCAGGTCTGAATATGTATGGCTCACTGGGAGTCAGCAGGGCAAAACGCTTTCAAACGCTTCCTTTTTTAAACCTGAACTTGATGAAAATTATGATTTGCATTTATAATGGAAAAATCCTAAAGGTTTGTAATCAACCGAGGTCTTAAAAATGCCTGAATGAATGAATATTCGATACAGTGTGTACAGTGTTGTTGCTGTTCGGCCTTACTGCGGGCAACTTGGCCTCCGGTTCAATTGATTTTGCAGCCATATGACCATCCCCAGGTCTCTGATTTAGCATAGCCACATGACCAGTGGGCTAAATGGGAGTCTTGTGACCAAAGGCATTCCACCCCAGGAAAACGGGAAAGGGGGGAGAGAAACAGGGAACGGAGAGTAAAGAACGGGAATGTTAAAATGTATATTTGTTACATATTCTGCTGTTGATTCAACAGCAAACCAGACAGCCTATGAAATACATTACATTGGGCTAATGAGTGCAGCTTTGTCTGTTATTATCATGAGAGAAAAAGAACCACAAAGGCACTCATCACCTGCTTTGGTGGATACTGTGGTCCACTGAAGTTAATCTTCAAGATCTTAAGAAAGGAAAGGTTCTTTGGAGTCACAAACATGATGTTTCTTAGAAATAAATGTTATGTAAACTTGCTACTTTAGTGATCTTGTCATTGTCTATTCATGTTTATGTTTTACACTGAAATCTTTGACCCTTTTTCTTCCCTGCAAAAGCGGTTTAGCAGTCAGTTTTACCACAAGTCAAACCAGAAGGAAACCACTGTTAGTGAAACAACAGTGTGCTTATGTTGGCCCGCTTCTTCCTGTAGTGCCTGAGTATGGTGTAATGAGATTTCGTCAGCAACCAGAGAACTTTGATTGCTCAATAATCTTGGATATCCTTGCTTAATTGTTTTAAAGTTAAAGATCTTGTTGTTAACTCTGCATGGCACAGATTTGCTCCCTGGCGCCGGGTTTTAAATAGAAGGAATCAGGTATATCCTGTTTAAACAGCTCCAAGATGTCCAGATCTGTGCCACAAAAGGGTGACATGTCAGATTTCCTGTTCCTGTGTAAATGCAGACTCAGATAAGCTGCCTACAGCAACTCCAGTAATGAAAAAGACTTCACTATTATAACGTTACTGACAGCGCAGGGATGGACACTGGAAAAACACCAAATCTCCCAGGAGCGGTGACGTGTGTGTGTGTGTGTGTGTGTTTATGCATGTGTATATAACCCGTTTTCTTGTCTCCTCTCGCCCTGCTGCCTTGCTCTGCTGCAGAGTTGTACTCTAGTGTTCTGAGTGATGCAGTGGTGGACTGGGGCAGCATGGGCCCTGGAGAGGAATGGGTTAACTCAGCCACAAACGAGGGAGAGCAGGGTAAGACTCAACTCTCCCAGGTAGAAAAAAACATAAAAAAATCCAAACTGAATCAGAGGGTGGAAAATGCTGCTGCACAACGGATCGCATCACAGGAAGTGACGTCAATGCGTGTGCGTTTCGTGACATCACCTGTTGAAGTGACGTCACTGACCTGGGGGTGTTTGAAGAAGTGCAGCAGCGTTTTTTCTTCCTCGTGTGATTCAGTGCGGATTTAACTAGTGATGGTCAGGAGAGTGGGTGAGTGTCGTCTGAGAGCACGGACAGCAAGGCTGGGATCACTATGAAATAAGATAGAAAGTGCCATTCCTAAAATTGTCAAAACAGAAGAGAAAAGAGAGAGACATTTGGTATTTTTGCTTGACTTATATTATATTCAATTATCAAAGTTGTTTCTGTCCATATCGATACAAATTTTAGAGGGGAAGAATCCACCGATTCCTAAAAAGGTGGCAGATAAAGTGAATTCTTGAGCTGCACCAATATCACGATGCAAAGGGACACAGACGGCTATAAATACTTAAGTTAACTATTCTTTAACATGTTCACAAATTTAATGTATAGGCTACATTGTCAACCAATTCTATAAATGAATAAATACAAAACAAAATAAATAGTTAACATCAGTAGTGTATCATATCAGCACATATAGGATGACAGATACGCCGATATCAATACGATACCGATATGGCTGCGATAGGCCGATATTGGCCGAACGATATATATCTCTCCAGCTAATTGACTTATTACTTCAGCTTTACTCCACAAAACGTTCAGGTTGGCCTTGATCAAAGTACAGTTAATCCAAGTCCAGATGAATATTTAATACTCTGTTAATGGCACTTAATTGAACTGTTTAGGGATTTCAAGTAAGACTTTAAATGTTGGATTCATTAGGTAATAAATCTGAACATAAGAACATAGTTTGTCTACATTGTCTACAGATGAATAACAAATATAACTAATTTGCTTTGTCATTAGATGCAAAAATGTGCTGTTGGGCCGCTACTGACACCCACCTCCTGCCCTTTGTGCAATGTCTGTGTAACCTGAAGCTTTAAAGGTTCTGTTAGTGTAACCTGTACCCAAATACTGGAATAATACTTGTGTTCGTTTGGGACACTTTGATTTAACAAACCATGTTATGATTTTCAATCATGTGAGCACAATGGAAAGAGAATAATCTGAAGCTCTTAAAATTAGATTTAGACACAGGTTCCCACAACCAGACAGCCACAAAGTGAGCTAATGAGGACTAGCTTTATATTGTACTTTAGTGGCAACAAAATAAGATTTTGAATGCCACATAGAGTAGAATTAGCATATTGTAGCTGTGGGAGTTTGATCCATTGTTTACTCTCCCAGGAGCTCAGACTTCTCTCTTTTAAGACTCACTAAACAGGTGGCTCTCTGATCTGTTTACAGACGCTTCCTGTGTGCTGAAATCTCAGTGCTGGTTTCACATGGCTCATCATCAGACTTTGCATTTTTTTTTGTCAGTTAAGCTAAAAAAGTCATTAAAAGCAGACTCATCACTTGCAAAATAAGATGAATCATGCACTGTTTTGTCTAAGATATACTGAAATACATTCAACTGTTACTGTGCTCAGGTTTGAGTCAGGGTATGTTTTACCCCTCTGGCGAAGAATCGGTTAAAAGGAGCTCATGTGGCGAAGACTTGGCTCCAGTGGCACAAAATGGGGAAAATCTGACAGAATGGGATAAAACTTCACCATCAGGGGATCAGTGGGGTCAGCCATGGTCTCAGTCTGACAACTGGGTCATGTCCACCACTTGGGACATGCAACTGAACAGCACAGGTGAAGAGAGACATAGACTACAGCCTGTAGAACAGACAATCTTTTACTTTGGTTAGACATTTACTTCTTGTAAGAACTGACCTCTGTGGCAACCTACAGCCACACTGGAGCTAAAGCTGCCACTGAAGACACTGAGGTCAAATCCTTTGTGTTTGATATCTAGCAGCATTAAGGATTCAAACCTACTAATAAAAAATAGTGTGAGTATATTAACTGTACGCAGATTTAGGTATTGTTAGACTTAATATTTTTAATTTTAACTAACCAGTAAATTACACATCTTACTTGAGCTTTCTAATGTAATTTTATTTGACATTTGACCATAAAATCTCCACTGGTATAAGTGTATGTCTGCATAGACGACCTACATATGAATAAATCACAGTAGCTATAGAGTATAATGTCCAGGTCTGTTTAATTGCAGCTCCACAAGCTTTTCCTTCTCTTAAATATATTAAACTAGTTGTAATCTGTGATACTTTGAGAAACTGAAAACATCAGAATTCAATTAAACTAAGGACTGTACATTGAATTAGTCCAGTAACTGATGTTGACATGTGAAAGGGGAGAAAAAACAGGAATGGATATTGGTTGTGGTGGTTACAGATTATGGGTCACCGAATGCCAGTGTTCAGTGAATGAACATCAAATCTTTATGAAAAATGTTCAACCAAAGTGAAACGTTGCCTTAAAATGTAATCGTGACCCTTACTGCCCTAGAACATGATTAACTCCTACGGATAGTGTACACTGGTTATATACATGAGCATGACAAATTCAGTGCTGAATAATGTTCACTTGTTTAAAAGAAACAAACTGATAATAAGATGAGTTAATAAGTTGCCTGTTTACATCGCTTTAAAATGTAGCCTGTGTAACATGAACTAGAAATTCTCATTGATCCACCTCCCAGTTGGGTAGAGACATCAGGACCTGAGCTTTGTGTCTGACTGATTTCATGCAGTGAACCGTGACTGAGATCATTAACTTCACATTTCAGCATTCTTACCATTCCAGAGAATTGGAAATGGTACAGCAGTGTATTATAGTACAAATGACAGGGACCATCTTTCAAAACCAACATAAAACTGTGTGTAACTTTATTTGACATTTGACCGTAAGATCTTTAAACAATGTTGGCACTATTCCATGTCCTCTAAGAAGTGGCTAACACACTGTGCCTTTTGTTTCCAAGGCATGTGACTCTCACTATTCTTACATACATTTTTCAGACACTGAAACTCCCATAACACACAGACACAGCCTGTTCTGAATTTAAACTGGGAAAAAATGCCTTCATGTCATGTCAAACCATTCTGTTTTAATTATTTTATATTGTTTAAGTTTAGTGAGCATGCACATTAGCTAAAAATAAAGCTTCCTTATTGTACTATACTATTATAAAACGTGCGTACGCTTAAAAAGTAACCTGCCTTAGCTAAAAAGAAACCATTTGCAACATGCTACTTATTTAGATAAGTATGCTAAATTTAGCACCAATATGGTCACTCGTCATTAAAGGAAAAAAACGAATATTGTAACATTACTTCGAAATGAATTGAAGTAGAAATGCTGTGCTGTGGATGTGTGCCTTCTTAGCATGTTGCATCTTGAGTGCCTTTTAATGTGTTATGTTTAAGTTAATTAATGTAACAGTTAATAGCCGTCTTTCTAAATACTATCTAATACTGATAGACACTGGTAGACAGTATTTAAATCAGTGCTCTCCCTTGCATTTCTGGCATCTCATGGCTTTGTGAACATGAGAAACAACTTGGTCTGAGTTCACTTAGACAGACCTGAAAAGCTTCCATCTCAGCCACAGGGGTTTAAAAAATCTGATTGTCCTGCTGCTGTGTGATGTAGTAGCAGGAATAGCTTCCTGCTATGTACTGGTGCATGCTGTGCTTGAGTATAGTGCTGTAAGCTACACTTTTGTGAAGAGTAAGTGTGTTTGCTGCATGTAGTGATGCATCCCTTTCTTAACCGTAGATTTTGAAGTATTGAACTGTGAACAGAAGTTTGGTATAGTTATAACTATTGTTTTGGTCAGTCTTGACTAAACTTACTCTGTCGTCACCTGTCTTATAATGCTGCCACGTTAAGAGAGAGGACACCTCACAGCAGGTACAGTAATCCTTCTCATTTCAATTCTGTCAAAATTGTGTTTTCTAGATGCAGTTTACATGCAAAACTTTCACAGGTCCACTACAAACACAGTGACATGATTACCTGCCTGTATTTGCACTTCTCGGTTTGTGTACGCAGTCATCCTGCTGTTGCCTGGTGCTGTGTGGTTCCTGTCTGACCTGATTTGCCTTCCACAAATACGAGAACTCCTGCAACAATACGCGGCTAATCAGACGAAAATGATGTGTAAATCAGTTGTTCTCCTTTTACTTTTAGTCTTTGTCCATGTTTGTTTCATTCCCGCAAATTACAGTTTTGTGTGTCATCTATATAATAATGCCATCATTGCGGGCTCTCGACTTTATCTGCAGAATAATTCAAGTTATAGAAAGAAATACACAAGCCTGAAACCTAATGATGGGCTCAATGTGTTTCTGGTGTCAGCTGATGTCGGTCAGATGACAGTGTTTGTCAGATTTGTTGCTCTGCATGAATGTTTTAATCATAGAGATGCTTCATATTGACTTTTTTTGTTTTTTGTTTTTTCTTAGAAGTGCATGTAGTGGTATAGCCTGTGCTGGTGTGTGTGGGCGTGGCCGTGTAATTGTGTGTATGAGACACAGTGCTGTTTCCAGAAGTAAATACAGTGCGGAACGAGTATAATGAGGTGTTTCTGTGAGAGGCAGAAACTTCCCCCTCAGCTGGAAATATTATGTTCTGAAATTTGTTTTCTAAGTCTGTGAAAGAAGGTGTTTTCTATATAAAACTGCTTTGCTTTATTACTTTTATTACTATTTTTTATATTCTGTTATGCCTCTGATTTCATAAACGCTGTCATACCCTTGTTTTTTTATTGGGAATAGGTGTCAAGGCAAAACATAATTTGTTTAATTTTGTCTCAAGTAGAAGATCTCCTGTTTTATTTGTTCTGTCAACCACTAAAGTCCAATATTGCAACTTTAAATTCAATATGACCTCAGAAACAGCATCTTGTTTGTTTGTTTGTGTGTGTGTGCGGCAGTCTGTAGTGTCCGTCATCAGAGCTAGAGCAAGATAATCCACATCAGTTAATCCAGATTAGAGCACTACAGGCTGCAGCCACAGATTACATAACAGTCAGACAGAGTGAGACGCAGTCAGACATACAGACAGACAGATACTCAGACATAGAGGCTGTCAGACAGCTTGCAGCTCACAGATACATTTTAGAAATCCAGAGATCTTAAGTAAAACAGTGAAGGTCAGAAGCACTTGTTTCCTTTGACGTTGCATCTAAAGTACAAGATAGTTCAACTCTTTATTAACACCAATAAAAATACATTACATTCATTTGTTGGACGCTTTTGTCCAAAGCAACTTACAGTTAGAGGATTCATAGGAGCAAGAAGTTTATGACAATCTGATGCGTTTGATCCGAGGAGTTTTATAGTGCCTGGCTATAAATGAGGGAGCTATTTTAATCAAATTACTACTTAAATTCACAGATCTTTCTTTCTTTCCTCTTTTCTGTTTGTGTCTCCTTCACAGTTTTACAGGTCACACAGAGGTTTTATTTTAATTTCACCGTGTGTGTGTTTTATTCAGGTTTTCTGGACTCTGAGCCATTGAGGGAGGCTGATGAAGATTTTGTATCAGAAGTCAACTTAAGCAACCCCATCATGACAGACGAGGAGAGAGAGGAGATTCAGCAAGAATTAGCTAAAGTATGTCCACCCATGCACGACCTCGGGCTTAGAAAGAACAAGTAGTGTCGATATCACGAGGACAGTAAATGGACGAGTGCCTGTTAAGTAGCTCTTTTTGTCCTTTTTTTTGTGTGTATTTCCAGCTGGAAGAGGAGATCAGCACACTGAAGCAGGTTTTGTTGTCCAAAGAGAAGCAGCACGCAGACCTCAAACAGAAACTGGGCATCACTCCTCTGAGCGAGCTCAAAAACAACTTCAGCAGGGGCTGGCACGACATGCAGACCTCCACGGCGTACGTTTGCTGGTTTAACTGAGTCAAAGTGAAGAAAAGAAAGTGTGTGTGTTCGTGTCCATTTGTGTGCACATGACTGAATGGCTTGCCTGTTTGCTGTCAACATAGATGCCCTTCACAGGACTCACACACACAAGTAAACACACACACAAAGAGCAGGTTGTTGGTTTTTTTAACAGCTAATTTTGTGCCATGCTCCAAACTGAGTGTCTGTTATAAACACAGATATCAGAAACCCAATTAAAAAGACATAATCCTCTGCTCCTGGCTGCACAGCATGTTTGTTATCTTTGTTGTGCTCCGCGTAACAGAAAATCATAAACCTGATTTAAAAACACATCCAATGGCTACATGTTGCTAAAGGCTATTGTCGACACACAATTAGCTGAACACGTCCTGTCCATTCTAGGAGAAACGATAATAATGTTTTATCTTGTATGCCATTTTCTGAACTCTTACATGCCAATTAAATTCAATGTTCTCTGCCATGGCTGCCAAGGAAAGTTCAGCTTGGGAGTTATGGAAGATGTGTACAATTGCAATATAAAATCATATATTCTTAGGGAACTTATTTGGGGGGGAAAGCAATACTAGGTCTTAAAGCATGTTTTGGTTAAAACTATGTCCATTTAATTAAATTGTAACCATGCACTACATTCAGCAGTGCAATCACATGTACCAGTAATTGGCCAGTGTTCCATTACAACTTTATAACTTAATAACCTTCTGATAGTTGCTAATTAATCTATTTCTTGTCATTCTTCGTTGTAAGACATTTCTATTACAAATTAGTTGTTTATTTAAAACCATAATCTGTCACATAGCCAACATTGTCTGCTCAAATTGTCAAAGTTTCCCCACTTGCTTGCTAGCTAACTGGACACTTGGCACTTTTCACATTGTATGTGTTTGACAAATTAATGTTCAATGAAATATATAACAACATAATGTTAAATGAGTCAAGTCATTTAATCAAAGCTCGACTCAAGTTGTTGATTTTTTTATTACTGTTTGAAGGGTGTACAAGTATGTCTGCTTATGATATGGTAAAAGGTTTGTTTCTGTCTTTATATAACATGGTAAATACAGATGTAGCAAATACATATACATTTCCATTTTATCCCATCAATTTCCTGTTAATTCCCATGAAAAGTTTCCACCTTAATTATTCCTGGAATTTTGCAACCCTACCCATAGCCATGACATTAATATCTTAAACTGTTGCCTGATTATTCAGATAAAATAACCAGATTTTTACTCCGTTATCATGACTGAAATACATCTGTAATGTTCCTCCGAATCAGGTTGGACGAGTAACATTTTTTTGCCTTTTAGTGTGCAGAAGAATAACCTAATTTCCTCATCAGAGCCATGAGCTATGAGCTCTTACCCAAACACCAAGAGACAGAGAGGAGCAAGAGGATAGTCTCTAGAGGCCTCCCTTTTTATCCAGTTACACTTCACCCCAGCGATCACTTTACACACACAGTCGCTGTCCTCATGTATAATGAAGTAGTGTGACCAGAGGAGATCATACAGAAACTGGGGAACACAATGTGTAAACACCACCAAAATAACTGGTTTAAAGATCCCCTCCAGACATGTTTTTATATGTCTTGATCTGCTCCTCCTCCTCCCTCGTTAAAAATCTATAAATATGCAGATTTTGTTCATTTCGTAAAGTTTTCCTGCTGGACACAAGATGTCTCCTTCTTAGCTGTAAAGTCCATTCTCAGTGTGTGTGCACTGGTGGCTTCAAGTTTCTACATCACATATAAATTACATACTGGACCAGGATTTGACTTACAAACTAGTTGTGATGTGCGTGTGCGTGTGCGTGTGTGTGTACCGTAATGACGTATTTTAAATGCGCCTTCTTTATGTCTCAGCTATAAGAAGACATCAGAGACGCTGTCCACAGCAGGACAGAAGACCTCAGCAGCCTTCACCACACTGGGCAGCGCCATCACCAGGAAGTTCGGGGACATGAGGTACACAGCGATGTCACATCAGATTATTTAGTGTCGCTCACTTCAACACAGGGTTGGAACTTTTACCAATGTCAGCTGCATTTACTGATAATATATTATGTAAATAGTGTGTGGTCTTTTACAGCCATGGTTGCCCTTTCGCCTATCCTAAAGGTCTATCAACACATTTGCATATTCAAACCTATCATAACCCAGCCTACCTATTCCCCACTGATGCATTTTCCACTTTTATTCCGATTCACAGACATGTTTTTATTTGTGCTACTCATCCCCGTCCTCAGAGAGCAGAGTTTTGACTCTTGCTTCTATCCAGCTCAGGGGGAAGTTGAGATTATGTAAGCCCACATTAAGCTGCTTTCTGTGGGGAGCTGAAGAGCCCAGAGGCAAAGTCTGTCCTCCTCAGTCGCTTTCTCTTTCTTGTTCCGTCTCTTTGCCTCGCTGTCACTCTGTGTTGCTCTGTTTGAGATGCTGAAAGTCAACCCAAAGTGTGTTCGGCTGCATTGTTCTGCGTGTAAATAAATAAAACATTTGTGTGTATGACGACAGGAGAGAGCTGTGGGCCTGTGTGACTTCATGTATGTGCGGGAGGAAGAAAAGCTTTCTAAGATTGGAAAACAAAGCTAATTGGAGAGAATTAAAGACAATTGTAGAGGCAAATGGTGTATTGTTGATTTTGGCTACACTGCAGCTTATTATAATTTTGGAATATAAAGTTCAGAAAGGAAACAATGCATTATCTTTGATTATTCCAGCATGGTTGGTCTAGAGTTACTGTTCCCTCGAAGGTATGTCCCTGTCGTTTATGGCTCATGGTGTGCAGTTTTGCTTTGTATGCACATACAGAAAGCATGTTTGTATGCATTTGCTGTGGATTGTGTTTGAAATGTGTTCTTGCATGTCATTTCGTCCTATCAGTCAGAAATATTCAACAACTGATTTTCTCTAAAGTGATGCAAGCGTATAAAAATGTACTTATATCTGCCTACCTGTTCCACTGTCTTATCGTGGATTGTGTGTAGTTTGTGTAGACACTGTTTACTATAATGATTCTCATTCGCAACAACAAAGAAAAACTCATATTTTAAACTGTACATGCAAAGGTGAATGTCACTTTAGAGAGGATAGGATCTATCTATCTGATATATTATGGACAAAGTAACAGAAAAGCTGATTTTATCCTTTCTCACATCAAATCAACCATAAATATATCAAATATTTGTATTTGTGCACACTTTGGAGAGTGTTTCTGTGTCACCACTGTTAATTCTTTCATATTTCTCTTTCAACAACTAACTCTTTACTCTAGTGTGTGTGTGTGTGTGTGTGTGTGTGTGTGTGTGTGTGTGTGTGTGTGTGTGTGCGTGCGTGTGTGGGTGTGTGAGATCACATAAATATTTTGTGTACAAAATGTTTGGTAATCATTCTTTTTTATATATTGACTCTGGGTTTTCTTTAGGTGTAAGTGTAGATAAGATTGTGTATTTGTAATGTTTAACTTCAGTAGACCATTTAGATAAAGTGTAGTTCAGGACAGTCTGGTTCCCACAGTAGTTTTGTACACTTGCTTTGAGTTTAGAGATATAAGGTTGTTAATGGCATATTAATATATAGCATATTGCCCAGTGGCAGTTCACTTTTCATATAGAAATTGTTTGTATTAAAAACATAAATGTTGAGATCTGTCAAAGTATCTTAAAATGTTTTCCCTTTTCCTCCATGCTCCCCAAGGTCCAACTCTATAGGGTAAGAATCACACAGCTGATTACATTAGTTGTTCCTGACTAAGGAGTCTTAGGCAGCGAGTCTTAACTCAATACATCTCAGTCAGATCAGCTGATAGCGCTAACCGGTTGGTACAGTCCGCTGAGGCTGGTTGCAGTACTCAGTCAGTCAGTCAGGTGGTTCTTGTCTCAGCTCAGAATCAGATCTAATTGATTTTGGTCTCTGACAATAAATTCAAGTCTCAATGATTAATATGAACAAGGTGTCATGAACTGTCCTAGCTGCACGAAAGTGTTACAGTTAAGCTAATACAGGCTGAGATTGATTTCACTTTTGAGCAATAATTAATTTTATTGAACAGATGGTTGAAGATAGATGTACTGAATTAAGTGTGAGCTGCAGTATTTTATGATATCACACCACAGAATAATACCCTACACATTTCTCTCAATTCCATCCTCTAATAGTGGCTGTGGGGCTGACTCTGCATGAGCACAATATCAAAAGAAAACAATGATTTCTCTGGCTAACTCTGTGGGTCAATGCTGGCTGTGTGTGTGTGTGTGTGTGTGTGTGTGTGTGTGTGTGTGTGTGTGTGTGTGTGTGTGTGTGTGTGTGTGTGTGTGTGTGTGTGTGTGTGTGTGTGTGTGTGTGTGTGTGTGTGTGTGTGTGTGTAAACTGTACTAATCATTAACTCCTCTCTCACCACGCTCCCCGGGGATAGCTACTCTATCAGACAGTCTATGAGCATGCCCACCATGAGGTAATCACACTGTGCTTGCTTGCTTTTGTGTGTGTGAGTCAATTTATGTGTTTTTTCTTTGTATGACGTCTTTTTTGTCATTTTTAGCCACAAAAGTCGACCTTACTCTGATTTAGACAAATTAATAAAAATAGTTCAGACATCAGGTACAGTGCAAAAGCAAACTGTTTAAAAGAATTTCTCCAATAGGGGATTAATAAAGTAAATCTTATATCTTAAATCTTAATGTGTCCCCTCCATTGACACCCATTTAGTTATTGGCTGAGTGGTAATAAGTTCATTCTGATGCTAAAAAACCTGGGAAAAGTTAAAAACAGATGGTATTGACACCTGCTTACACCCCCTACTGATGTTTTTTTTGCCCTTTTCATACCTCAGTTCACACAGTCACAATGTATGCCATTAATTAATACTTAATGTGTGAAGTAATAAGCTATTGTTTACAAGGCAACACATGTAAATACAGTTATTTTAGAAGGAAGGACATTTGTGACTTCCCCGTATTGTATGTCAGGAAATAGTTGAGCCAAATAATGTTCTAAAATATGAATAATATAGTAGCCTTTCTTTCTTTCTTTCTTTCTTTCTTTCTTTCTTTCTTTTTACAGAAACTCTCCCAGCTTCAGGTCTTTTGAGGAGAAAGTTGAGAATACAGTGTCCACTATCAAGGTAAACAGTGTGTGTGATAGAGAGTTTATATGACTTATTTCAAGGTGTTAAAATGTCATAAAATAATCTTTTGAAAGCATGTTTACTATTCTTTGTTATTTTGGTTTTCTGTATCTTTGTAAATTGACTCAATGTCATTGTAAATGAGGGTCGTCCCTCAACTGATCTCTCGACTATAAACAAAGGTTTAATGAATGTATATAACCGCAGGGCATCTGACTATTTGCTATTGATTAAATATTGACAGTCACACCTAATGAATAACATGCAAACTCTGCTTTGTTTGGTAGTAAACTATGAAAGCCACACAGAGAAACTATCTCTGAGTGTTATAAAATGTGAGGGAAGCAGAGAGAACAGAGCTATAATCTGGGTGTAATTGCTAGCTTACACTCTGGCTCTTACAGCTTGTTGGTTATTTATATTCACACTGATCCTGATGCAGCCATGGCAGCAGCAGACCTCCATCCTTTGTCTGTACTTCTGCGATAGCCACTGTAAAGACCACTGTCTGATTTAAGTGTGTACAGAGAAGTTAGATTCTCTGCTGTTTTGTGACTGTTGCTCTCAAAAACACTCAGAGGCATACTGCAGTGTTCAAACAAAAGCAGTTTAAATTTGTAGTTTACATGTCAGCTTTGGTTACGTATTTTAAAAATGTAAACATTGCTCTCATCCTCTTATTTGCTCACTGGCTGTGTCTGAGAAAGTCTTTGTAAAAGTCTGCCACCTTGAGTCTGTTCTACAGCAGTGCAGCAAAGATGTAAGTCATGATTCAGAGATGACAGCCTATTTTATTTTTCCTGCATGTTTCATAGACAAAGGTTGGTGCTTCGGAGACCGGAGGCAGCTTTGAGGAAGTCCTCTCCTCCGCAGCGAACGCCAGCTCTCAGGACACTCCCACTAACACCTTGACAGACAGCTCTGAGAGGCCGTGTTAGAGCTGCATCCGCACCATGAGGCAGGTTTTCAACCAGGAACTCTGATCACTGCTGTATGGCAGCACTTATCTTACTCAAGGCTCTGACTGAAATGTTACAGAATGCTTTTATCTGATGCAAACAATCCCATATATGTGAGTAAGTCTCTTAACAATTGGAATTTCCTGCAACCCTAAATGCTTTGAAAGAAAATTGGCACCATTTCTTGTTTGGACTAGATTTGTCCTAAATATTCTAAAGCAGCAGCTGTCTACCTTTATTCTGAAGGATCAAGACAGCTACCTTTGATTGTGTAACACCTATAAGTGGACATGGTTGATCTTTTTGTTGAAGGACTCTCCTTCAGTGAGGTGGATTTAATCAACCTGCCCTCCAGTGGCCTCCAAACCATGTTAAACCACAGATGCTGGATCAGATGGGGTTGAAGGGGAGAAGCAGTGAAGCCTTTTGTTAGAAAATGGTGAAATGAAAGGAGGATGAGCAGAATCCAAGAACCAAAGCCTTGTATTTCTGGCCTGTATTTTCTTTCTGTCACTTACTGTAAGTCGAGCGTCTCATGGTTTGGCTCATGTAGTTACTTCATCACGAGTGGAAAAACTCAGCTGTCAAATCCCAGCTGGAAGTCCTCACACACAAAATGAGAGGTTATGAATTCCTTCTTTGTTATGTAAATTCAGCATAAGTAGAAACAGCCTTGTTGGTGCAGTATCCAAAGTCTACACCACTATGACTACTTTCATACCAAAAAATACAAAACTACATCCTTTGGTTATTATTAGAAATATATGTGTTTGATTTAAAAAACAATTTCAACTACTTAGGACTTTTTACCAAAATGTTTTAAAAAGATTGTATATAACCCAAGAAGTATAAATTATTTTACACTAAGACATGAGATTTTGTTATGGCCGATTTGTTAAACACACACGTTGCTGCTGACTGTTTGGGTTGGGGCCTATTTGAATGCTGGATCATACGCTCACTTATTCAGTGCATTTACACTATAGGACAAACTAGTCTATAGGAAGACATGAAACAATGTTTTTGCCATGTGCAGTGCAGGTTTCCATGTGTAAATGTAATAATGGAGTTTATTTTTGTTTTTCTCTTGACTGCCAAGAAACAGGAAGTCAAACAGAATCTTATTTATCACTTTGGACAATTAAATCTGATGCTGGAGATTAGAAAATAAATAAAAAATGCCAGAGCTGCACGGCTGTACCTCTGAAAGTGCTGAAGGTAAAAAGATTTGAATCTGTAGAGATCCAGATAACATTAAAGTTTACCATTTATCCTCGTCACGTCCCCTAAAAACGTAATGTCTGAGTCATTTTAGATAGGAGATCTGATGCCTAATGCTGTGTAACTGATACGGAATATCTAACATTAATATAACATCAGACTGTAGCAGTAGCTGTAAAACCACCCTGGACTGTAATGTGATCCTGAAATCCAAGACATGCTGTTACTTACTAATCTGATTTTTAGCTTCCTTTTGCAGAACTAACCCTGTTCAATGCTGAAAGAAAGAATGGACTTTTTATTACTTATCTATAAAAAGGTTGGTGCCACAAAACATAAAAAATCTGTTTTCTTTTTATCTTTTCAAGAACGGTCTCTGTGTCCGCTGCATAACTTTGCCATCAAAGTAATGTTGTGTTTTTAATATATAATCTGTTTTGTGTTTCCTTTTTTTTGTCATATTGTCTTTCATGTGATTTTATTTTCTTTGCTGTGGTTTGAGAAGATGCCCTGGATCATTTCATGTTCAGTTCAGTCTGTTCATGAAATGTATTTATTAAAATTCATGTCATGAATCGTGTAATGAAAGATCTTTTGTAGCAAGAAAAAGTTGCCAGCACTGATCTTTTACCAAATAACTAAACTGATGTCTGTCATTGGAAAATAAATTATAGTATATATTTTACATGTGCATATTGAGTTGGGTTGAAATACAATTGAACTGAACTGAAAAGACCTTTTCACAAAAAACACACCAGAAGGCAAAACTGTGACACTGAAATAAAATAACATTGTGTTTAACGTATTCATCTGTATTCATACAACTAATTACACGTCGTTATAAATAACAGTTTTTATGGTTGATGTATCGATATTAAAACTCGTCTAAACCAAACTAAATATCACAATTGACTGTTTTTACAATAAACACTGAAAGCTGTGACTGAACTTGTTGAATAAACAGATAAAACAACCAAATGTAAAGTAGTAAAGGTGGAATAATGTGCAACTGAAGTTCTATGCAACATACTGAAAATAATTAAGTGCTCATTTGCCAGCAGTATTTCTATAACCTATTTTACAAAATCTGTATATTGTACAGTAAGACTGTATCAGAAAATGCATTAACACTATTTACTAACTGTGCAGCACCATTGTTACATTTTCATAGACAGATGAATGATGTAACATCTGCCAGATAATATATACATATATATAATATGTCAAAATGTAATACAGTGTATTTCTTGATGGATTGGACATCTACAATAAAGTTGGAACAGTTTCTATACATTAATAAACAGTAACTAATAATATATATAATAATAATGTGTGAATATTACCTGGGAAATTACATGTTTAGCAAATGAGGAGAAGTTGAAACTCCCAATCTACAGTTTTCCACACTAGCTTCTGATCCTGTGACGTGTTTGTGCATCCTCATACACATATTCTGTGTTACAGTCCAGCGTCTCTGTCCCTCCACTGAGGAGGTATTTGTGTCGGTTGCAGTCAGGAGGAGGTGTGTGAAGTTGTACTTGGCTGTGAAGATGTTGCACCAGCTGCCTGCGAGTTCCCAGAATTCTTAGTTTCGTCCGTTTTAGTCATGTGACATCCTCTCTCTTCATTCAAAGAGCTGATAAGCTGGAGCACGTCTGGGTGGTGGAAACGACCTGAGAAAGAACAATGTAAGTAACAGCAACTGATCAGTGATATCAGTGAAATACAAATGTGCATTTGTCTCTTTGGTCTGTTACCCATCAAGGAATAAAGGACAATTATTTATCATTGTACAACACAAGTTGTATAACGAAATGAACGTTTGCAGTTCTTTCATGCTAGACACACAGAAAAAGATAATACAAATAACACACACACACACACACACACACACACACACACTTCCTAAAACTCTGCACATGTCAAAAATAGTTTTTAAAGGACATGAGGCCTAAAATGACACCAAACAACAGTAATGTGTGCTGGCTTTTCATTTTGAATTAGAGGCACAACTCTGGATTATTTACTGTTGTTCTGTTGTTTCAAATATAATAAGAAACTACTTTAGTTGCTACAGTATACGTATACACCGAATAAAACAAAGGAAACGTGACGCCAAAGTGTGAGCAACTTAAAGGACCGTGTAAAATGTTGTGGCATCTATTGGTGAACCAAATGAAAACAGCTCAGCCTTCAAAGCGTACAGGAGAAACTGCGGTGGCCATGAAACGAGCAAAAAACGCGAAAGGCCCAATCCAGAGTCAGTGTTTGGTTTGTCCGTTCTGGGCTACTGTAGAAACATATGACGGCTCATCATGGCAGCCTCCATGGAAGGCGGACCGCGGCGTCTGTAGACAAAAACAGCTCATTCTAAGAAAAGGAAAAAACACTTCCTATTTTCAGGTGATTATACTCTAATAAAATCTATAAATATCATATTCCATTTCTGCCAACAGATCCTCCTAAATGTTACACACTGGACCTTAAAGTGATGAGACCCAGTGAAGTGGGGAGGAACAGACATGAAATGCAGAAGGTGACGCACTGGAGACGTACCGTTGGTGGAGTCAAAGAACTCCTGCAGTCTTCCCGGCGTTCCCTCCAGCTCCTCGTACTCATGAGCCTGCAGGATCATCTCCAGGAGGTCAAACTGTTTCACCAACTTGGCCTCTGGACTGCTCTGAGTCTCATATTCCTGTAGATGAGAGAAATATGTGTCTGCTCTTCAGTTGGTTCAATTATTATTATTATTATTATTATTATTATTAGTGTTCAGCTACAGGGTCATACCTCCCACAGTCCATAAATCTCCTGTTTGAGTCCACCAGGCAGAAGACCTGCCAGGTGTCTCATCGCTTCCTGAGAGAGAAGTGAGGAGAAGTATAATCCATCATCATCATCATCATCATCATCATCATCATCACACACAAACAGAAATACTAGCATCTAGAATAATACATTAATAGTAGAACAGGACGTATCAGGATGAGACTCTTGTGTTTGGATCTGCTGTGAGCGACCGTGGCCACTTGCCTCTTCTCGCCTGTGTTTCTCTGCTTTACTGATGTTGTCTGATGGAGCGATATCTCCCACAATGCACTCTGCCATGTCATGAACCAGGGCCAGCTTTATGCATCTAAAAGAAGTGAGGAGAAAAATGTATGAGCATGTTAAAGCAACAAAATAATTGGACCACGCTGCATAAGCAAAGTGGAAATCTTTGAAATGAAACAACAGCTGTTTGGTCATCAAATTAACGTCTACTCAAAGTAATTAGTGTCCGTTGTCAGGAGATACTAGACAGTAACTTTCATTTTTTGGGAAAAGTTTCTTCTAGCTGTGTGAGTGGAGTACCTGTCCTTGTCCACTGTGGGGTCAGTGATGGTCAGAGACATCATGGCCATGCGGTACATGTGGTCTGATACGCTCTCTGGTTTCTTCACGTTCCTGTACACCCAGCCGGTCCGCGGGACCCTCTGCAGGTAACGTCAGCCACAACACACAACTCATCAGTGGCACAGAAAAATCTATCTATCCTTAAATATTACGTCTCATGACTTATTCCACCAGCTTAGTGAGACAGTTTGTGTTTGTAGAGACTAACATCACTGCAGAAAATCAGTGAAGATTTTTTGTTTGACTGCATTTTCCTTTTAGTCTTACATGTTGGCTAAAATTGAATAATACAGTAATCTTATAAGACATTTTTTAAAGCTAAAATTCCCTTGCTCCAGCTTCTGGAAGGTGAATATTTTCATAATATAATAAATTGAATTTATTTAGTCGGTCAGACAAAACAAGACATTACCATGAGCTCTGTAAACTCTGTGATCGACCCCATTAATCAGTTAATTAATCACTTAATCTATATAGATTAATGTTATTCAACAATGAAAGATTGTTGGTTACAAGTTAAAATCAACATTGATATTTAATCTTACAGCCAAAGTAATTAAATTATGTGTAATGTTAATTATTAATAATGTAATATTTAGCATCACTACACAGAGCCAATACAGGGTATTGTCAACTGTATGTTTTTATATATATATATATATATATATATATATATATAGAGAGAGAGAGAGAGAGAGAGAGAGAGAGAGAGAGACAATCTCATATATCAATATTTGCCTAAAAAAGCCCCCAAATGAAGACATTTCAACTAACAAACATGTACATATAATGTACATTACAGTGGTACATTAGTACAGCATTGAATATTAATATCTAAAGGTGGCATTATTATTTGGCATTTCTAAATATTCTATATTAATTTCTCCAAATACGTGTCACTAAATGATATGTCTTAATGATACATTATTCAGTCCAGACAGGTAAAGGTGAAGTTACACACACACACACACACACACACACACATTGTTGTTTATTTTTGGACAGGGGAACAAATAAGACACTCTGGCTCCAGAGCAGCAGCCTGAGTGTGGGGACAAGTCTTACTTTTAGCTGACCGATGAGTTTCATAAATTGCAGCATATTGCTCACGCCGGCTGCTGTCTCCATGGTGGCCGCCATTCTTGTCCGACCGTTGACCCGGATACTGTTTGTGCTGATGTAGTAGCCCAAAGCTGCCGCTAGGTGGTCGCACTAACCACACAACGAGCTTATGTGAAAACAAACGGTTGGTTTTTTTTATTTTACTGTGGCGTTTTTAATGTTTACATCGAGATAATATTCCACTTGATACTATTTTGTCCTCAGTTTGGGCACGACATTTTAAATTATTTGCTAAAAGCACCGAAGAGAGATGGCAGTAATGCGACAAGGGAACATGTAAATGACACGAAGAAGAAGAAACACCGGAAGTTAGAGAAGCGGGAGATTAGAAGACGTAAACAAACTTTTTTGTCGGCGTTTGTCTCTCTATCTCTATCTCTATCTCACTCTATCTCTCTCTATCTCACTCACACACACAAAAAACATCAACGAAAATGCTGAACAAAGCGCCCAAATTAAAACAAACAGTTAAATCTAAAATGAAGAGTAACATAAACGTGAGGCCGGCGTCGGAGGCAATGGTAGGTAGCCGACGATGTTTGTTCCTACTGTTGATATATTGACTGTCAGCGTTGTGTGTGGCTAACATTAACTAGCCTCTCTCTCTCTCGTCTCTTCTCAGATTGAACTGCTAACACTGCTGTTTTTAAACAGCCTGGCGGAGGAGGCGAAGGCCAAAGCTTTTGAAGAAAAATGTGCAACGATAAGAGCACAACATCTCAAAGCAGTGTCCAAGGTCAGTTCAAAGAGGGCTCAAACGACACAAACACACCGTGAAATAAATAGTTACTGACAGCTGCATCTGCGTTATTTCTTCTTCTAATCACAGCTACTTGTGTTACTTTCATTATCAATTAACTAATTTACAGTTACCTATTAATCGTTCGTTCTTTACATTGTCAGAAAATAATAAAAAACATGTGCATCACCATGGTGATGTGTTCAAAATCCAAGTTTTTCCGTCCATGTATTGTGAAAACGGATATTACAGCGCTTGTTTTAGTCCTGAGGATTTTCCGATGATCCTATATTATCTCATTAAAATACCAAACTAATCGTACATTTTTATTTCATAACGTTTTTTGTTGAATGCAGTGTTTCTTTTTTTATTGGTATGGTCTGAATATACAGCAAGACAACTGAAGTGTCTCAGACTATAAACAGGCACCAGTAGCACACATTATGTATATTTTTCTTTTACAATTGAAGTCTAGTGTTTATAACTTTGTTAATGAGTTTTGACAATGTAAAGTAAGCCACTGTGATCAAGGGTGATGTTTTTTGTAAATATCCTTTCAAGTAAATTTAGAAAAATCTCTGTATTAAAGGATACAGTCATTGGTAGGTGTCTTAGTTCCTGATTGGAGTCTGAATAAATGTTTGTTGAAGGCTGACGCAACATCAGAGAGATTAACTACTGAAAACTGTTAAAAATACACAAAGTGTTGGAATCAATGAAATCAGTAAACAGCATGTTGTGCAGTAGAGGTTTTCTCATGGAGCCTTTACAAATTTCATATTTATATTTCTAAACAAAATGATATTGGCTTGTTAGCTTTGTTTCAATTTAATCAAACATTACAGGACTGAAACACACACGAGTGAAATCTAAAATTGATGTTTGTTGACAGTCATTGATGAGATGTAGTAGTGCTTCTTATTAATAATGATTTATATTTTATCTAACACTTTTTGATGGCTACATTTTGAACAGGAGATAAGCTTACAAATATTTTTGTCTCTATTTATAGAAATTGCTGAAAAAAGCAAGAGGATGAAGACTGAAGTGCATCATCGTCATTTTTATTAACAGTATTGTGAACATTATTATGAATGACAGTCGCTATGTTTTTTGCTTTTTTATAGTATTTTCTTCTGATATTTTTATTTCATTCTTTGTGCAAGTTAATGTCTAATATCTGTTTTCCTATACGAGTTTTTTGTTCTTTGTTTAATTCTTGTGAATCGTATAATGGCTCATTTAGACCTCTGAGTCCCAAAACTTACAATGACAATTTATAATGGCTTTCTCATATTAAATAAATGGATAAACCAGTCTTAATTATATTTATAGTGATGTTGTGAGTGTATTAAGCTTTGATCTCAAAGCTGTGTACAGTTTGGAGTGGGTTAGTACTTCTAGATCTGTTCACCCCTCGTCTCGCTCTCCTATCATCCGTCAAGGTCAGCGTTTTAAGCTGCATGCTTCACAGCCTCTTCACTGAGCACGAGCTCAGCCACCCCTCAAATTCCTCACTTCTTCACGCTACATAGATTATCCACGTGCTGAGATCCTATCCTGCTTATTACCTACCACTGAAGGGGTCCGTGTGTAAATGGTGAAAAGGTCAAAGTCATACTGTTAAACTGCTGGATCGTACAGTAATTATTGTTGAGAACAGTGTTATGTGTCATCGCTTGGTTTGTTTTATAGCAGATTTTATAGAGTCTTGGCCAGTATAAAAATGATAGATTAAGTGCATAAGGGACAACTTCAGTGCATATATACTAGCACGATTACAGGTATGCGTCCATATGGTTTAAATTTGTTACTTAAACTTTATTATTCACTTGGCTCTCTCACCCCTTTGCTTGGGGTCCTCCACCTTTATCGTTTTCCTACACCCCCATTTCAGTTTGGCAGTTAAAACATTCCTTGGCCTCCAGCGGTTATTTTCTTCGAGAATCTGATCTGGCACCCCAGTGAGCATAGCCTTGTCATGTTTATGTTCCCAGTCAGGTTGAGGAGGTGTTACTGGGTTTGTGGAGCCCCACCCCTCTGACCTCTGAACCGCTGCCACTTCTCTCTCTCTCTCTCTCTCTCTCTCTCTCTCTCTCTCTCTCTCTCTCTCTCTCCCTCTGCCTGCTGTTCTCTCCTTTATTCCTATATCTCCATCACAGAGCCACATACATCGATTTCACTCTGATGTGTTGTCCGAAGTTTTCCCAGCTTGCAGTAGTCCTTGTTAGCAACAATAGTTAAACTTTTTCACACTCTCCTAATGGATTGCAAGCACAATCTAATGTATAAATCTACTGCATGCAGATTGATGGATGCTCTGCAGCAGCTGGCCGCACATCCAGAGGCTCCCCTGAGGTGTTATTTTCCTCCTCTCTAGGTTTGCTCTTGTCCTCAGTTGTTTTTGAGAAACACACTATTCATCCTCTGTCAAAATAAAAACAGTGGCCATGCCTCGCCTTTCCAGTGCACGTTCGTTCCTGAGCACCTGTTGACAATTGAAGCCAGGCAGCCAGCGCGGCCCTGTCCAGCTCCTCTGTCTGGCAGAGTGTAACATTTAGCTCACTCTCAGATAAATCAGCTGAAGTGTTAAACCCCACTGCAAAGCTCCTGCTCATTCCTCTTTTTTTCAGGCAAGCCAAGAAAGCACTGCAGTCCATTTTGGCAGAGATGTTGTTATGATAACTTGCTGTGCCTAATAGGGAGCACATGGTTTGACGGGTTTCTATCGTGTCACTGTCTCTGTTCATGTCTTTGTTCTGAGGAGGAATAAAAATATTCTAGTCTAACAACAACATGACAAAACGGTTAAAAATAAGCAAAAGCAACATCTTCAGTTTTGGCTTATTAGCAAATCGGGGGATTTTTCAACTCTATAAGATCTGACAGGCTCTGTAAGGATTATGGATTTAAGCAGAGGGTCATGAATTGCAGAGGGAAACCAAATTCCAAGAATTGGAACACTGGAGAGTTCAGATGTGTTTTGGAGAAGCAGTGAAGAACCACAGAGTTCCCAAAACAGACGATAATACACGCAGTGGTGCCAAACAACAAATTCTCTGGAGGACTTCAAGCTTTCATCACCTTCCAGCCTCTTGGTGGGAACCGCAGACCCTCTCTGACACCTCCAGCTCTCTAGTTTTGTTTTGTCGTTGAGAGGTAGTCAAATCACCCATTTTTTGGTTTACATTTCCTGAATCCAGTCTTCATGGGAAACACAAAGTGCCCAATAATGGATCAAGTTCAACTAAAATCTAAAAAAGCTTGGGTAACATGGTAACTGGCAGTTTTTGTGCGGCGGATGTGTTGTTGTTTTTTATCTTTATTCCATCATCGTGACTTCATCCAGCCCGTGTGAGAAGGCTTTGAAAAGCTGGTGGTGATATTGTGATGACACGCTTCAAAAAACATATTCATGATTTATTGTTTTAAATGGAACCAAATGAGGAGCTATTTTGTTGTCATGGTCACACACATACACACACTCTATTTGTAGGCTGAGCAGAGAGTGTATGATATTAGTAAATGAGGCTTGTGTGTACTCAATGTGCTACACTCGCCTCTAAACAAGTTCTGTTACTGTGATGCAACATTGATAGCAGTTTAGTCTTGAGTCTGGTGTAATACTGCAGCACAAAAAAGTGTCATTTGGAAAGCAATATGGTAGACTAATTAATGTATATGTGGCCAAATAATAAAACATAATCACGTTTTATTGGCCAAAATATCAGTATAGTTCTGAGACGTAAATTACCTCATTAAAAGTAATTTGAATATATAAATGATTTTCCCTTCAAACGTTTAATTACTGGAAACGATGTCTCAGACTTCACTGAAAAGTCAGTTGGATTCGATTTCAGTTGTCACAAAATCCTGCTTGTACGTACACATCTTAAATTCAGAATGAAAGTTTCCACTTCAGCGGATGAATGGTAAAACAGCCTTTTAGTGTCAAACTCTGCAGTGCAGTAATTATAAGCACAACACATTTCTGAGTTTAGGAGCCCTTTAAAAGACTGAATTCTAAGCTTTAGTTAACTAATAAATGTGTATGTGACAGATGAGGATGAAGGTTAAACGGTATTATGATTCCAGTTCTGTGAAGAGATGCTGTTTGATGTGATAATGGATCAGGAGGAGGGTCGTGAAGGAAGGGTAACAGGAGAGGAGGTTGGGAGTGTGTGTGTGTGTGTTTGTGTGGGAAGCAGAGACAACCCCAGAGCAGCTTAACCAAATTTACATTAGATCTGCGTTTCGACTATCATATGATGGTTTCTCTTCTGTTTGCATTCTTCGTGGCATTCTGCCGGCTTGAGTGATCTCATGGAATGCACATGGGATTTTCCTTCAAGAAAACATTTAGTACAACTCTGCTCTCGACTGCTCTCTTACACCAGACCGGAGTCTCTACATGGGTCCGTTTGAATGAAATTCGTGGAGATATTCCCATTTTTTAAAAAAGTATGTAACAGGATTTGGGATGTGATGCAAGGTGCCTCTGTTGACTGGATTGATGCTTTGCTGAAGGAAGAAGGAAAATGTGGATACCGTCATTAATTTGGATTCTGCACTTCATGAATCTTACAAAAGGCCTAGATAGCACAAAGATTCTGAAATATAGACGTAAGTATTCAAGCTTGACTTCTACCTCTCTGATAATGTTGTTAGACTTGTGCCTAATCTTTCTCCATTTTTCCAGGGGAAGGTAGTAAACAGTAGACAGACACTACAGTACATATGGAGACAATAAGTGTGTTCTTTCAGCTTTCAGGGAACAATGTGGTCATAGATTTCCATTGGTTTTACCCATTTGCACACAATGAATTTGAAAGCTTGGCTCAGTCTGTTGGCTCTGATCTCAAGTTGCCAGTAAAACTGCATACTGTAAATGGAGCAAAAAGTACTTCAGTATTTTATTCTCATTTTATTTGCACGAGCTCAGGAAGAGTATAAAATTCACTCAGGCCCCCCTCCACACACACATCCCATATCCCTTCATCCTACATCCACAGGTAGCTCCCCCATGAGCAGACTCTGTCCAGCCGGTTGTGCAACATGCTCGGCCCTGAATGGCTGTCTGTCCTGTAAACCTCGCCTTTTCTTCCACTTGGAGCTGGATGGGATGCGGCAGAGGGGCACCTGTCTGTCCACCTGTCCTCGGGGGCACTACGGCATGCGCTCTCGGCACATCAGCACCTGCACCAGTAGGTACCAATAAACACATGTAGGAGTGGTGGAATAAGTAATAATAAGACTTGAAATACACACTGTGTATATTACAAACTGACTTAAAGAAAATAAAACAAACAGGAATATCTTTTGGTGCCATTGGCCTATAGGGTGCAAGGAGGACTGTGCTTCCTGTTTCAGTGAACATTTCTGCACACACTGTCACCTGGGTCACTTCTTGTTCCGGGGCAAATGCGAAAACAGCTGTCCAAACGGACTGACAGCAAACGCAGCACTGCGAGAATGCACAGGTAAGACACTGCGCAGAACTACTCCAGTGTGTACATGTGGTTTTGTGCTTAATTTACTGGAACTACAGTGTTTGTGTCTCTGTCTCAGAGTGCTCTGTAGGCTGTGAGGTGTGTGTGAGGAGGAACATGTGTGTGAGGTGCAGAGCAGGCCTGTACTTTCTCCACGGCCAGTGCCATCTCACCTGCCCGAGGGGATTTGAGCCTGATGTGCAGTTTTTACAATGCGTCCCACAAGGTGAGAGAAATTCCCTTTCACCTCCAGCTTTTACGCCACATGATGGCACCATTTCAGCATCGCGGTCTCTGTGTGTTTTTACCTTTCTCATCTTCTCTCTCATCACAGTGCACTGTCAGGTTGGGGAATGGACGGATTGGGGTCCATGTGTTCGGAAAAGGAGCATGCGAGCCTACAGGAGGGGGGAGGAGACACGTACCCGACAAGTTCTGCAGTCACCAAGTCTCCACGGTGACCCCTGTCCACATGTGTCAGAGATCAGGAAGTGTGTCATCAAAAAGAGACCAAAGAGTCCAAATATGTTGTAATAAATAGAAAAGAAGAGACAATTATAAACTATTTGTTTTAACTTAATATTGCTCATTCTACATTGGCTGGTAATTTAAAAACTTGAAAATACTATTGTAAATTGTGGGAAAAAAAGCACTCCAACAGACATTATTAAAAGGGATGGATATGATGATATTACATCAAACTTTTGTGCTTCTATGAATTCAACACCTTTGCTGCATCGCTTGGCTTTATGTGGCTGAATCAGAGACTTTTTATATGAATAGCAGTCATGTGCTAAATTGATGCCACTTGTGTTTTGTTCTACATACTGATTGCCTAACTTTACTGTTTATGTCGGATTGCGACTTTTCGAGGACACCTACAACCCCAAAAAAGGTGTAAAAAGATTCTTACTTCCAATAAAATGTATTAACAAAAATGATTTGGTTCTTAGCTCTTTATGTTAAAGCTGGACAAAAACAGCCAACAAATCCTCAAGCCTTTTAACCAGAACACATTTTGATATATCAGACAAGGAAAAGCCCAGCTGTAAATTATAATATTAATGATATCTGGATTCCTTTTAGCTGCCTCAGTTTCGGGGTCCTGGTATTGCTGGCTCACTGTCACACTGTCGTGGTTTACTGGGACACTTGAAGCACTATTATTAATATTATTAATAACACCTGTGCTTTTTCTTCTGTGACAAGTTCAAAATGTCGGCTGTGAAGAGGCCAGTCAATCAGTCCCACAACACATACATTAAACAGAATAAGGCAAGAGTAAACAAATACAGAATTTTAAATGAGTATGCAATTGTGTCAACACCCCCCTGTATAACAGACCTGTAGGCCTATACAGCACATCTGAACATAATACAATAAGACTACCAAATCTAGATCTGTAGATATTTTAGAATGTTTTTTATGTTTTAAACGTTGCACAACACAACAATATATATCAAATTGTGTATTTATATAGACTTTTATACAAGCTATGATAAACACCAATATATAAATGTGGGAAAACGGGAATATCTTAAATATAAATCATATAATGAGTAAAACTCTTTTGTCTTCCGGTCATGACGTTCATATGATCATGGGTCATAACTGCGCAGACGCGAACGGTTAAGTTGCGTACTGCGCAGCTAAACTAGATCTACAGAACATGTAGCTTGGCGTTGGCAACGACGTGAGGCCGATCCAGGAGCACTGAAGTCAGTTGGGCTTGGCCGGAGCGATGTGCGGACTATAACGCAGTCACAAAACTTTATAACCAAATATAAATGCAGCTGAATAAATATCTCTAGCTGCGCTTCTGCTGCGGACGTTTCTAAAGGTTCAGGTGAGTGTATTAATAGAAAAGTAAAAAATAGCCAGGAAGCACATTCACAGCTAAAATGCTAACTGCATATTCTACAGCGGCTGTAAAGTTACCGTTTGCTAACGCTAGCTGAATGTTAGCTTTACATTAACTTTACAGTCGTTTTCACTTCTATTGTTGCTTTACATTAAACGGACGAGGCTCTGGTGCCACTGCCAGGGATGTAACGTTAGTTAAGCTACAGCTATAACTTTCTAATCTAATGTAATTAGCATGTCAGTGAGTTAGCTACCGTTAGCTTAGCGGTTAACGTTAGCTCTGGCAGACAGTGGAAAAGGGGCCTTTGGTAAGGTTGTAAGTCGTTCAGGGAAACCAGCTAATCCCTATTGTAACATACTTAAATTTCCTAAACTAGCGTTATGTGGAAACTTTATTTCCCTGGTTTTCAGAAGCCATAACTTTATGCTAATACAAGAGTTCCCAAAACGATCAACAAAATAGTTCAGGACTAGTGGGGACCGCACGGAACTGCATGTCTATTTAATTTAAAGATTTGAAGTTCCGTTGTGATTGAGCTGTCTGTTGTGCTTTTCTCTGTAGTATGGCCGGCTGTGGAGAAGTGGACTGTAAAGTGAATGCACTGGCTCCTACAAAGCTGATAGAGGAAGTAGGAGATACTCTTACTCCAGACCCCTCCAGTTCCACCAGCCCCCCGGAGTGTGCCATCTGCCTGCAGAGCTACATCCTCCCCGTATGTCTCCCATGCCGCCACGTCTTCTGTTTCCTGTGTGTGAAAGGTGCCTCCTGGCAGAACAAGCGTTGTGCACTCTGCCGACAAGAAATCCCAGAGGACTTCCTGGAGCGCCCAGTTCTCCTCTCACCTGAAGAACTGAAAGCAGCAGCTGCAGGCTTTGCATGGTACTATGAGGGGCGCAGCGGCTGGTGGCAGTTTGATGAGAGGACCAGCCGTGAGCTGGAGGAGGCTTTGTCCAAGGGCAGGAAGAGCACAGAGATGCTGATTGCTGGGATTCTTTATGTAGCTGACCTGGAGAACATGGTGCAGTATCGCCGGAATGAGCACGGCCGCAGGCGCAAGATAAAGCGTGACGTTGTAGATATTCCCAAGAAGGGAGTCGCTGGACTGAAGTTAGACCCCGAATCTGCCTCCATTCCTGCCTCCATTCCTGCTTCACCAGTTATCACCCCAGCTGCACCTGAACGCGTGAGCTCGGCTGATGGATCGGACACTGCAGACCCATCACAGTCTTCATCCCTTGGGATTATGACATCTCTTCCCCCTGTTAGACCTCCAACACTCCTGGGGCACCAACTTGTCAGTCCCCTTTCTCCCTCACCCTCACCATCACCTTCAACCCTGGACGAGTCTTTGTCCCAGCTCCTAATCAGCCAGCCAGAAGGTGACGAGGTGGAAGGAGACAATGAGCTACAGACGTACGAGTATGCGTCCGGCAGCAGTGAGAGTGAGGAGGAAATGGAGTGCGAGGGAGTGACACAGGAGTCGGTGCCACGGAGGAGACATAGGCCGCTAAGAGAGAGCCAGCCAGCCAGAATGCCTCCAAGGGGCGGGCCCTCCAGCTCTGCACTCAGTCTCCGCTCCCGTAGTCCTGATGGGCAGTGCACTGTGACAGAAGTGTGACTGCGACAGTGGAATCTGTTCTTCAGAAGAACTTTCATCAGTTCAGCAAAAAAAAGTATAAAAACCAGTATGCATCTTTAAAGGTCCATAGAAATGAAAAATACCTTTTTAAAAATACCCTGTGTTGTTACTTAAGTGTATCCCACCAGCCCCATCGATCATGTGCCAAGTATGAGCCATCTAATTGAACATGATCTACAATTGTAACTAGCATTAGCAGCAATGACGTGGGTCACAGCTGTCTGCTTGGATGTTAGTTTGCAAAAACATCTCACCGGCTAACATCTAACTACTTACACTTGGGATAAACTCATGTTGACCTCTGTTGTCTTCCACCCAGTATTGTTTTCATTCAGAAATGCCTAAGACCAACAAACAATGTACTACATTAAAGCCATTTCAATGGACCTTTAACACGTGAACTGAAGCCTTTTGTTGAAGACTTTAAAAGGTAGTTTGGTAGTTATGCAATACATAGGTTATACAGTGAAGGATAAGAAGTCTGTCAACTTCTTTGTAACGGTTGTCCAAAAACTACCATCTCGCACTGCCTTTACACCAGTCTGTGACATAGCAATACAACCTCTTTGAAATGAAACCACATCCTCTTTGTTCTCTAATCTTTTGACGTCATGGTTAACATGGCTGATATTAGTTTGATTGATGGTGTAAAAATCAACTTAAATGCAGCACCTTATGTTCCAATTATGGAGAGTTAAAATGGCCATTTCCTGCTTTGCTGATGAGGTTTTTTTTTTTTTTTTTGAGGTTAAGATTAATCAGGACCTAATTAATAACAATTTAAACTGGAGTTTGTGTGTATGTGTGTGTGTTAAAGCGTTTGAGGGGGAGCAAGAATGTATTCCCTCTATTTTTATTGTTAAAGTCTTGTTTTAATAATGGTGTGTGTTTGTGGGTGGTGTTGGGTGCTGAAGAGCTACTGGCAGGACCACTGGAAAGTATTGGGCTATATATGAAGAGACACATTTGGATTTCTATTTCTTGTCATGGTACTCTCAATAGGACCACTATCAGAGCAGTGGCATTGACATGTACTTGAACTTTATCTCCACTCACACGCTCTGTTTTTCTCCTTTTTTCCTCCAGCTGCTATTATTTTAACAGTCAACTTTTCACTCTTTGTGTCTGTCTGAATTACGTAAACAAACGTCTGTCTGTGTTGTGCAGCCCTCTGTGGTGTCTTGTCAAATTATTAAAGGTGTTTATCATTTAAAATCCGAGGTTGGCTGATTTATCATTTTTAACAGACACAGTGGAATACATTACAGAATTATGGGAAGACTGGAAACAGAAGTGGCACTGGTCCATAGGCCTGTTTGCAATGTGTGTCCTGATTTCAGTCTGAGTGCACTGTACCGTAGGAGTCCACAGGGTGGAGCTGTTGCATATATTAAGTAGCCCTTTACCCATATTGCCTGTACCCCACCTGGTTTTCACGCGCAGGTTGTGTGATTGGTACAAAGATCGGCAAGTGAATAAACACGTTTCCCAAAATCTCTTTTGTAATGTCTATAACTATTTCTTTAATACTTACCTGCAGTGTTTCCTCTTATCTGCATTTTTAGATGGTTCAAGAGAAAGAAATGTGATCAGAGTACTGAATCTGTAGCCTTTAGGGAAGAGCAATAAAGGCTTGTTTATAATTTTGAGAAATGGGAAATAAGTTAGAAGCGTGGGCTAAACTTTGTATTGTGTGTTTTACAATAACTCCTAACCTTTGACCTTGGATGTGCCACAGATTGTGGACATATCGTCACGTTAACAAAATAAGTGTTGTACAGGCTTATTAATGGTAAAACATTAGTCATGGAAACACATTAAATATATATATGTGACCACATTCTTGCAAAATAGTTTTGGTGTTCAAGTTCATCCTGAGTGACAGTGACGGAGTCTGTTTGTGCTGGATAGAAATGTTATGGGTATGGCAGGTACGTAAAATAGCTACATCTAAAGCTCAGGGCCAGTGTCTCTATGAGCTAGTAAATGAACTAATCAGATAACACTTAATTCTCTACGCAGAAATCAATTTATTCTCTAAACTAATTTTATCTTTTAACAACATGAGGAATAAAACCAAAATTCTCCATCCTCTCCCTGGATACGACAGTGGTTATTTTTACAGCCTTGTGCTTTGGGTCTTGTGTAATACTTCCAGGAGGGGCTGTGGGACCATGATCACCTGCTACACAGTTATGGTGCTGACTAGCAGCGGGGGCCTCTGAATGTGCAGGGTAGTTACAGGTTTGTGGGACCTGAGAATCTTTTCACAACCATTACTGCTTATTTAAATGAACTATCTAATTTACTAAACTTACTTACTTTCCCTTTACCAAAGTGAAAAATAACCGTTAGCAGCGACCAAAACATCACAGTGGTGCTTCGAACTAAATGCTAACATCAGCATGCTAACATGCTAACATGACAATGTTGTATGTTTACTATATCCATCTTAGTTTAGTGTTTGCCTGCTAACATTTGCTAATTACAGCTGAGGCTGATGGAAACGTCATAAGCAAAGCAAGCAAAGTAAAGTATTTATCAAAATAAAAAAATTACAAAAATAGTTGCGTTTTTTTATATAATAAATAAAAATCGTAGGCTTCATGTTGCAGTGAGAATAAAATCATCAAAAGTTTGGTGACGTTTTGTACGGGGGACTGGTGTGATTGGTGAAACTCGCAGCAAACAACAATAATTGGTCAAATTTGTGAAAAAGTTGCGGGGATTGGACAAAAACTCCAAGGTCGCTCAGAATTCCCAGGGGTTGGCTGAATTTGTGTTAATTGTTGTTGATCGCAACGTCGCAGCTTCCTGGAGGAATTGAGACACAGACACACATCGGGGTGTATTTTACGCTCTTAGAGTGGCTGAACAAGAATGACGCAGACCAGATAGAAGTCAGTGGGTTCGCTTTCACTGTGCCAGGCTGGGGGAACAACAAACAGATGTTTCTGGAGTGTCTTTACTCTGCTGGAGGGGCTGATGGACTGGGATGAGACCCAGACACCAGTGGAGCATGTGTAGGTTGCTGACAGATGTTCTGAAATGTTTGGTGGTGATGTGTCTGACAGAGCTTTTATTGATTTCACTGTGGTGAAAAGGTGTCAATGAGCATGATACTTATAGAATTGGAATACTGGAATTAGTTAGGTCCACTTATTACAAAAGCAGTCCATCACACATCTACAACACACAGTTGCCAATTTAAAAGTTTAACAGTGATTAGAGTGCATCCTGAGAGGGACAGAAATGTGTGTACAGAATTTCATAGTAAATTATCCAATAGTTGTTGAAACATTTCACCCTGAACCAAAAAAGTCCGTGGGTTCCATCCAGGAGTTGTTCAGATATCTTTCCGGACCAAAGTGGTGGACTGACTGACCACTTTACTTGACTAGAAATCAAACTGACATCACCCACCACTGTAACAGTGTTTGTAATAGTTTAACATCATACATAACAGTATGTTTGATATTTTTCCAATATAGAGCTCAGCAGCACCCAGTCTTACAGAAGTAAACAACAGGGCCATCTCAACCACAATAGAACTGGACATTACACACCCACTCAACCAATATCTCACCCCACTGCCTTCTGGGTGGAGGTACAGAACACTGAGGTGCAAAAAAGTTCACTTTGGAAAAAGCCTTATCCCTGTGGTTTGTGGATATGTTGATTGTGGATGGTGTGTTTCTTTGTTGACTGTATGGTGTTGTCTGCAGGTGCAGTGATGTGGAGATGAATTTCCCCCTTGGAGGACAATAAATTGAATCTTGATCTTGATCTTGAGCAGATCTTGTATGCTGTACTGTAAACAGATACACTGTACATGTAATGTAATGTGTAATGTAATGTGGGGCATCACTTTAATGGTCGCTGTCAGGCAGAAACCTTGTATCTTCATATTTCATCTTTTTTTTGGATAAATTAATGCTATTGATCACTCCTTATGTCTCTGTGGGGGTTTCATGAATATTTAACCAATGAGAAGTATTAAAACCAACAACACCAACATTCACTTCTACGTGGCAATGAGACAATTTAAGGTTGTGTTCCATTTAGTGTATCAGACCATTTCCAGTGAGCCAACATGCAGAATGGCAGCACCCTGACTCTGTTTGAGCTGAATGGAACAGAACCTGAGTTAGTATCCGTGGTAACACTTGTGTTTACTCTACAATTTCATCTCTAAATGGCTGCTGTGAAAATGGTCTATTGTAAAAACACAGAATTGTTTTTAATTTCCTGAAAAGTAACGGTTTTGGACATACAAGGTTTCTGCCCAATAGCTATGATATGCTGTGAGAACCTGAGAGTTAAATGACATGGAAACAAAGACTGTATTTAGATTGGACATGCATAGAGCAGCATATAGAGACACGAGACACATCAATGTGAAGGACAACAACAGAACAACAGCAGATGAATGACGTTCACAAAGGAACCAATCTCTTAGCGTGCGTGAAACAAGGTCAGTGGCTGCTGCTGGTCTGGACACGCGCTATATGATAGGGCCAGTCATAGTTAGACAGACAGACAGACATACAGACGACAACACTACTATATGTTTTCAGACACATAGCTGCCCTTTAACTCCCTCATATGTGCTATCATATCCTGGTCAAATGCCTTCTGTAGCCTCCCTCTTCACACTACAGAAAATACACACGCTGTCTCCGAGCCCTCCACAAATAGTCCCGTCATACCCACATCTTTCGCCACCATGAGGCCCGCAGCAGAGCATTGTTGTTGTGTGGATTATTTATGACATTGTTTTTGTTGAAGAAGGTCGACCGGTCATGTCTATTAAGTGTGTTCTTGTAAAAAAAAAAAAATATATATAATGTATATACTATGTAAGTATAATAATGCAGTTACCGTATTGTTGAACTTTTAGTGTCGGGATTCTGTCCTGCAGCTCTGTGTGTTGTGTCCATACATTTATGTACATCATCAGTATTTCTCACGTTATGCTGAGATTCACAGACAGGGTATCTCACTCCTGCAGGAGCCAGGAATGACCTCACTCCTACTGTAACCATCATCGACCTTACACCATTAGAGCCTATCGAGTGACACGCCATGCTAAGCCCGGTGCTACTGAACCATTTATAACAGCGATGCGTCACGTCATTACTATGATGACTTCTAAAATCATAAAGTTTATACTATGGGTATTCTCCATTTCTAAATACAGCAGCGTATGACTGCACGGTCCATTTTTGTTATGTACGCAATAATTTCTGTCATTTAAAGAAGACTGTGACAGGTGAGACATAAAGATAAAAATGGAAAAGGATGAGAACACAAAGTGGTCACTTTATTATAGACAATGAAGTAGAAGTCTAAATTATTCTTTTATGCACAGACATGTTCTGCAGGTCAGACTCTGTAGTGGCACATTCATGGCACCTAGACATTTACAATATTTAGGGTGTTAAAATACATAAATACAAGGCTGGCAGGGTAAAATCATTAAATGCTGTTTATGCCAAACTACAGTACACATAATTATCAGTCTCTGCTATCACACAGTTATTATGTACAGTACTGACCAGTGTTTTGGGGGCCCTTGGCAAAACCCTGACATGTGTTTTATTCTCAACCTTTCTTGGTGGAGAAGGTCTCAAACACACATTGTTTTTTTTTAAACATTTGGTATATTCACAGACAGCTAACCTTGTCAAATGGCAGTGGTGGGATTTGAACCCACGCCTCCTGAGAGACTGGAGCCTAAATCCAGCGCCTTAGACCACTCGGCCACACTACCTCCTCTCACTGTTCCCTATCTGAGAATCTGGGTTTTCCAAGAGTTAGACAAGAAGGTCAATACAACTTTCATGTTTGTATGGTATAGTGATGGTCTCTCTTTTAGTGAGCCATATAATCATCATTTTTTCATTTAGTACCACTTTTGGCATTTATAATTCAGCCAACTTTAGCAATATTTTTACCTCCTATTGGTGTGCACATGTATCTCATAACATATTAATTGTAGCCTATATGCTAAACCTTATCATTTCCAGAATACCACAATTTTACATTATGTTTGGTATGAAAACCTTTTATAATGTACAAACATCAAACACTATTATACATTATTTACATTGAAATATGTTTTATGTGTTGGTGGTAAAACTTACACCATGCTATAGTCGTACAGTTATTAGCAAAGTGACATTTCTGGATTGTATTCACAAATACGTTACAGGATTATCCTCTTATTTATTCATTTATGAAAAATAAAGAACAAAGACAAAATAAATCAGCTTTCAGACATCAGACTCATAGAGCTGATTAACTTTCTTTTTCAGACTTTCAACAGAGGCTCTAGCCCCAGCCTGGCTCTAGCGTCATAATAAGCGTGTAGACATCAGAGAGGTATTGATCTTCTCAGCTTACTCTCAAAAGAAAAGAAACTGAACAAGCATTTCTCAAAATGTCAAACTATTCCTGACCAAAAAAGAAACCTCCTGTGCTCTCATCTTTCCCTTTTCAGAGTAAGAATGCCTCAAACACACTCCATCTATGCAGACAAACAGCAATATGTATCAGCTCCATCTTTTATAAGTCAAAGACGGCGCAATCTGAATACAAAATAATATTGCAAAATAATCGTTCCTTTGACTGCTTTATTGGCATGATGAAAACAACTTACAAAACTATATTATTCATTAAGGTGGGAGTTATTTATTGGATTGTTGTATCACACTGCATTAGTTTTAACTAAGTGTAGCCTCTAAGTGTGAATGCTTTTATGATAAGTGGGCTTATCAGGGCAATTCCAATAGTATTATCATGCTCACTGTCACCTTGAATCGTCATATTTAAATCAACAAGGGCTCTTAGTGGGACACATCACCACTCAGTATTTCAGAACATTTGTCAAACACCTCTATGTGCTCTACTGGACTTTCTGCGTATCGGGTTGGGGGGAGATGTGACAGTTGCACCTTCTCCATTAGCTCTGGGTCTCATTCCAGCCTGTCAGTCCCTCCTGCATAGCAAAGACACTCATTTGTCTGTTGTTAAACCAGCCTGCCTCAGTGAAAGCAAACCAACTGACTCCAGCTTCAATTGACCTGTATGTTTGTATGTGGTCTGCCTCAATCTGTCCAGCCACTGATTGAATGTGTGTAGAGTGTGTGTTATCCATTTCTACTGACTGCCGACTAGAGATGGCGATGGCGATCTGTCAGTCCACCACTGTGGTGCTGTCTGAATTATCTCAACTCTTACATAGATTGGCATGATTTTTTACTGACTTAAGCAATCCTTTGACTTTTCCTGTAGTGCCACCTTGAGATTGACATTTGTGGTTTTGAATGAAATGTCTCAACAACTGCCGTAAAATTTCAGGATCAGGATAATTGGAGTGATCCCGACTTTTAATCTGGCACTCTTATCAGGTCAAAGTTTCAGTTTGTGTAATATTTTGGTTTATGACCAAATACCATCAAACAAAGTCAGCTGCACTTTGTGTTTAGTGCTAATTAGCGAATGTTAGCATGCTACCAAGCTAAATTAAGATTAATGCAAACATGATAATTATTCCTGCTAAACTTTAGCACGTTAACATTGTCAAATGTTAGCATGCTGACATTAGCATTTAGCCTCACATATCTGCTAGCATGGCTGTAGTCGCTTATAGTCTTGCTTTATTCCTCTGTGCTAAAAGTGTGTGTGTGTGCGTATGTATTCGTGTGAGTTGAACATGTTTGCGTGGGCCACAGGCCAGACAGCAGGCCATGTAGTCTCTCCCAGCTGACCGCTCCACTGAAACCAAATTGAAATTGGTCATTCGTCACACGATAAATAGACCACTATAGTCACCTCTGCCGGGCAACACCAGCTAATCCCACGAGAGCACCCCGCTCTTGTTTTGAAAGGCGAGCCTCATGGGTCGCCTTTCAAAGCGGAGATATTTGGGCCCCATTCTATTTTAATGGAGAGGTCTGAAATTCTCAAGAACCCTTTAGGGTCCTCCTGGCTGTCCTTGATGGTCCCACCTCTCGTACTGCTACACTCATCAGCTGGCATTTGAGATGACCATTTCAATGGACGGACGCAGGCACACTGACAGTTCGGACATGTGGACGAAGATAGAGCGTGGAGGATCGTGACACTAGCTCGAGTCCCAACAGATGGAACGTTTTGTACTTTGCAGATAAAGTGGGTGAAATGGACGTGTAGAGTGGTGGGATTTAAAAGTACACCTATGGTCTAACAGGGCTGACCCCTAAAATCATAATTTAGGCCGTCAACACTCACAGTAGATGGACACAAGTTTAGAAAATTCATGTTGTGAATGTTTTCGATAAAGATGTTGCAGAGGAATAGGCCCAGCAACTATTGTAGCTATGAGAATTTGACAGAAGGCTAACCATCTTTAATCTTTAATATCTTTAAAATCTTATTTACTTGTGTCTGATGTACTACACTAAATTGTTCTTCAGTTTTGTCCTCTGAAAGAATATTCAACACCAAAAGATCATAACTGGGCTGCTAAACAGGTGTCCATCTTCCCAGCTTGTTTGTGAAACTATGCGCTCACATGTCTGGTGCAGGTGGATGCCAATGAGGGACTGATATCCTTTTAAAGTAGAAGAAAAATGCAAACACTGTTGAACTTGAAAGTACATTAAAATGCATTTTTTTTGAGATATGCAAACGTCTCTGGGCTGTTAAACTTTAACAAGAGAAAACGTTATATATGATGCAAAGAGAAGGACTGGAGAACCCTGTAAAACAGCTCAGTTTCAGGTCGTCTGGTCCCCTTTATGTTTATCCTCTAGAAACAGGGTGGTCCTGTCACTCTTCTGTTCACATTTTTGTGAGACACACACACATACAAGTGGCAGTTAACCATCTATTTTGAGTCTGTCGCAGTAGCAACTGACACATGCTGAGGATGTCAGTGTAGACCCTCCGAGCCCAGCTCTGATGAATGAAAGGCTTGTCAGGACAGAGATGCAACCCAGGGGGCAGAGGGCACAGGACGGGGGACAGGTGGATGTGGGTGAGAAGAAGCAGGAAGGAGCGTGAGATTCACACGTGCTTCAGACATCCAAGGAGACATTATGTCAGCCACCAGAGGCTTTTTCAGACCGATGTAATGGTCATAATCACGCATGTACAGAAGATATATCAAGAGTGTCTACATGGATGTAGGCTTTGAAGTCTGCCTAGCAACTAGTGTAGCCAGTCTCTGTCAGTGAAGCCTAATTATGGCCAATTTGTTTCACATCCAATATCTTAGACCAGAAAAAATGATATAGTTAATAATAGTTGGTCTTCCATGTCATTTAATCACAATAATTACCTGAAGGCCTTTGTGATGTTATGTTAAAAGTTAAACTATAAATAAGCTTACATTACATTATTTTATTTAAAAAGTAGTAATTAAGGAACCTTAATTAGAGATAGATGTTTCCTGTTAGATAGTTGCTGAAGTGTGGATGGACAAAGCTTAAAAAGATTTTTAATGGATTAACAATCCAGACCTACTCGATCCACCTCCTGCCTACATTGACTGTCTCAACCATCTTCTCAGAGAAATTAATAAGCTACCGATATATATATGGAGTAACTGACTCAAAATCTGAATCTTGGAGTGAGACAGAAATGAAGGCGAAGAAGATATTATCTGACCATTTAAAAACAGAGTCCAAGCTTATAGAGTTTGAAAGCTCTCATCGAACTGGAAAATAAGACCATGCTGGCCGTCCTAGGTCCATTGTGGTTAAACTGCTTCGATTCAAAGATAAGCAAGACATTTTAAAGGGAGCAAAATCCATTTCCATTCAATCGGAGGTTAGATTTAAATGTATAAGGAGTATGATACAGACCTGCTTGAAAAGTGTCCTGAGATTTCTTATGTTACGATTTGGCATTTGTCTGTGCAGCTCTACCTCAGGAGGAGAGTTGACCCTACCGACACAAGGCGAGCACCACTGATTTTTACTGAAACATGAGCCATCAATAATGAGATTGCTTTTGATTAACTGCTTCCGTGTGTTTGTTTCTCCAGTGAATGGTACTATCTGGATTTGATTGTCATTTCAGTCATCCTCTTGTCATAGTTTGAGTTGTGGCCTATTTGCAAATTAATCCCACTCCTCATAAATGACTGGAGAAACCATTTCAATTCATACAATTGAATCAATACAATACAAAATAATTATAATAAATAATAAATAAATCAATACAAAATAACATCAGATTGGGTTCCAGTGATAATTCAGTTTTTCTGAAATAAAATCAAACAAGTTACCAGTGATAACGTGAATGACGTGTAACTCTTAGTGGAATACAAAAACTCATTAAAAACAACAAATTTCAAAGTTTGACCTTGGAAACAGCAGCTGACAAAGGTTTACTTTGTGAATTATTTAATTTAGCTCCAAAATGTGGTTTTCCTTTTAAATCTTTTCAAACTGTTTAGTTTCTACACTTATATTAATTGGAAGAGAACAGATGCTGCTCATACCCAGATGTCATAGATAAGGCTCTACAGCAGTATGCACAGGAGGTGGTACATCTTCATGAATGTGTATACGTGTGTTAGTGCAGTTTTACTCTACATTAGGAGCACCGGCACATAAAAGCATATTACAAAAGTTGTGTAATCCAGTCCTAGAGATCTTCCATGCTACAACGCAAAACAAATTTTTGATGGGTGTTGCCTCCTCCAGGGTCGGAGTGGGTGTGATAAGTTGGTTTGCTGATGTCTGAGGAGCCATGGCTACAGTTCAGCTGTCTGCTCTTGTGTTTCCTTGCTGTCTGTCTCTGCTCTCATGAATAGCCTGTCCTGTGGAGAACATGCTGTGCCATCCGCTGTGCCTGCGGATCTCCTGTTGAACAGTTAGTCCATGCAAGCAGCAGCTTGCCAAGAGTTAGCTGGGGGCCTGAGGCCTAAGGACAGTGGAGTGATGGCCAACAAGATGCCTTGTTAAAATACCCTCATGCGGCCCAAGTAGGTGCCAACCTGTGAGATGGCTCTCATTGACACACAGACAGAAAGGAAAGAAGAGAAAGGAGGAAAGGAGAGACTGTGCAGAAGTAGATAGTGGGAATATAATGTCTTGTATCCAATGAGGGTAGGAATAAAAAGGGAAAAATCATTATTTGACTGAAAATAATGTAGGAAATTGACTAATGGATAGAGGTGATAACATGAAAAAGCCATATCCTTCAGGGATAAATCCCCAGTTTGTATACATTTGTTCAGTATTATATGTTTGATGTTTTATTGGGGAGGCAGAAATAGCAATGGCCAAGATGAAAGAAAGAGAGCTAGGGAGACAGAGAGAGGAACCAATGTCCCCCTCCCACTCTTTATTTATACCCCCAAAGACAGCAGGCTAAGATTTCTGGCACCAAAACACACGTCACGCTTGCTATTTCCGTCTGAGGTGCCACATAGCACCGAGAGGTTGGGTGACAGGACTGAGGCATCATGGGGCCAACGGACTTCCGTACACCCAACCAGTCTTTACATGACATTTCACACTTTAGCCACCTCTGCCAGAAGAGAGTGTGTGTGCATGAATGTGGCAGAGCATGTGCTCATGTGTACAGAAAATGTTTGTTTGGTGAAAAAAACTGCAAGATATGTACGCTTGTATATTTCAAATTGTGTTGTCCGTGCATGCGTATGTGTGAAACTGAGAATGTGAGTTTCCTCACCTTCCACAGAGAAGGAGGTGTCGGGCAAACCAGAGGTTGTTGATGCAGTCTTATGAGGCGAGAAACACAGAGCATGAAAGGTGATCCCTAATGCTACAGAATTACTCTGTCTGTGCTGCACACTGGATATCCTGGTAACAATCGATAACATAACTGCTCACACTGTGCGGTATTAACATGCCTCACCTTATATTCAGTAAGAGTTGTTTTAAAAAAGAATCTACATAATCCAAGCAATGTGCCATATATGAGCCTCAGAGATCTCTGTGTTTAGCAGACAGTCATATTTTATCATGCAACTCGTCAGGTATGTTTGAACCAGTTGATGTGTTGAAGTTGGTGGACAGTTAGCTCATTTGCAGCCGCAACTTGAGCTGCCATTGCACTGGCATGCAGGGAGCTGCTGGACAGATATCCATAGGCTTGACATGCAGTAAATCATCAACAGCCTGAGATATGAGCCACCATTAATGGAACAATAGAATGCAATGCTGCAATAGACAAAGACAGAGAGTCTTTACGTCAAAGCACTGTCATATTTATTACCAAGAAAAAAATACATTAAAGGCATATCATAGTCATTTGTCACAGCTGTTATTTCATTTGAACATCTTAAATATATTACTTTGACAATATGATACATGAAAACACACTGTTGTTGACAGTTAGCAGATTGCTGCTGGGAGCACAGTTGCAACTTAATCTACTCCGACTGGTTGCCAGGTTGAATTTGATTCAACCTGGCAACCATGAGGATTAAACACATGGGCATGCACCCTCAAACTAGGGCTACATGCAAAATCTCATTATACAGAAAACACCTGAAATTCAATACAAAAAAGAGGAGAGTGGTTAAGAGGGTGCTGCAACAAAGCAATATGTTGTGTTGGCAAAGGTTCGGCACAGAAGAAGCGAAAAGCCACAGCAACACTGGAGAATGATGTGGATGTGTTTTATCTTGAACATGGCACTGAGATGATACTAAGCATTTATTTGCAAGAGAAAAGTCCTTACTATTTACACTGGGAGAAAGTTATCCTGGAGGAAGGGAACAAGCTTTATTGAAATGGAAAGGTATCACATAATGACAGTCTCAGTCTGAAGGGAGTAGGACATGAGAGGCCGGCGCTTCAGGGCGGGACTTGAGGTTCTGGTCATGGGGCTAGGGGGGCGAGTAAGGGGGCTTGGGGGACGGTACATTGGGCCTGATGGGGCAGTGATCCTGGCAGTAGGGGTGCGGCCGGCCCATCTGGAAGGAGGTCTCTGGTTGGCTGGCCGCGCAGGACGAGAGAAACTCTTATTAAGGTTGTCCGATGACAATTCGGCTGGGTTTACCTGAGCAGGGACATAACAGGACACATGTCAGCTTGTACAGTATCAGCAGTATCGATTTGGTTTGTACAACTGATGTCAATGCTTAACTTTATGCTGAATAAAGAAGCAGAAAAGAAACATACCTGCTGTGGTTCCTGTCTGTAAGCTGTGTGTCCTGTTCTGGGACTGGAGCTGTACTCATGTTGGATCTCCAGCATGTCCAGCAGCTCAATAAGTCCTTCATCCCTCACTCGGCCACAACCTGGCAACTCCTGTCCCACCAACCCTCCCCTGTGGATCTTCTGAGCTCCAGAAGAAGCACTTGAGACCCTGTAGTCAATTTTGGGCTCCACGTGTTGAGGTGCAGGCTTCCTTGCCCTCTCCCCTTGAGCCAGTCCTCCATCTCTGTCAGCCCAACTGTTAGTCCTGGGTCTAATCTTTGGGCTCCCTGCCACCTGTGATCTCCTCTGGGGCTGCTGAGGACTCCGTTGGGACCCTTTAGAACCGCTGTAGCCTCCTTTGTGATCCTTGTGGTTCTGTCTACCAGAGTCTGATACTAACCCCCATTCTTGGCTGGACTCTATCTCTGCTGTCAGCATGTCGGAATCTGCTTGGCATTTCTGGGTTGGCACGCGCATGGGCGCCCTGCCGCCGACTGCAGTGGCTCCCAGAGCTCTGCGCTGACAGCCAGGGGTGGGGCACTTTGGCTCCGGGGCCAGCCCCTGATGGGTCACCACCCCTGATTCGGTGAGCATTTTGCCCTCGTTTTCCTGAAGCATGGCTCCAAATTTCCTGAGAACAGAGGGGCTGCTGCATTTCCTATCTCCGGGGCCAAAGGACTTCCTGTCCAGAGCAGGAGATTCAGCTGTGGCGATTGGGAGCTGTGAGCGTGGTTGTGCAGCGGGCGCATCCCTTTGTCCAAGAGGGGGCTTGGAGCCTGCGTTTTCTTTGTTGGGGGAGCTCTCTCTGCGAGGGGAGCTCTTCATGTGAGACACTTGGTTCTTCCTGTTTTCAGTCTCCTCAAAACTGCCCAAAAACTGCTCTTGACCGAGCCTGAAAACAGAATAAATAAAATTAGCAATTTCCCTCACATCACGTCATTGTACAAAATGTCCATGAATTCAGTGTGAACTCTCTTACCTTTCGTTTCCAGAACTTCTTTTGATCTCATCCTGATATGCAGGGGGGATGTCCGCGCTCACCTTGATTGTGTCACTGAAGCGCTGGGAGAGATGAGAAAAGTATATTTAAATAACGTCCATGTCAACCTCCACCCACGGTATTTAAAAGCTTTAAATTAGAGTGTGCTACTTCAGGATCACTGGCAAGCTTTGGTTTACTGTACCCTACCAAAACTGAACCTCAGCTGACCCTTGATCATCCCTCAATATAGCCCTCCTCTATAACTATTCTGATCTACTGTACCAGTGCATATGGCTTCTTCATGTGGACCAGGAAGAAGTTTAACGTCTTGGCTTTCTTCTTGACTGCTTTGTCAGGAAAGTGCTAGAGATCTGAAAGGCCGCAGTGAGAGAATGTGAAACCAACTCCTATCTGGTAGCCTGTGTGTGTAAGCAGACTTGAAGGAACCAGCTAACTGTAATCAATATGTTCCTGACCGAACCCCAGCTTTGACTCATATCATGCCCACCTATCTGATTTCCTCATATGTGCAGATGCCAACAGAATGAGGCATAAGGCAAGGAAATGATAAGAACTGCCTTTACTTACCACATGGCGAGCTCCATTGTTCTTCCGACTCATTTGCTTCCCCTGCACCAAATAATCCTGCAATAAGTCTCCGATCTCTGCAACTCCATTGGCGTGGCAGTAACCGTAGCCATTCTGATGACTCACTGGGTAGCTGTACCCACTGGGGCTATAGTTACAGTCGTTACTATAGTGATGTGGCGCAGTTATAGCTCCAGAGTGGTTCTTGCTGTGATGGCCGGACGTAAAAAGACCATTGCCACGGTGTCCTAGGCCACACTCCAACTCACCGCCATTTTTCTGGCTGTCAGTGGTGATATCGTTGGCTCCTCTGCGGGCCTGAACTTCATTGTACAACTGAAAAATGAAAGCAGAAGAAAACATTAACAACTTCCTGCTGATCTCTTGGTAATTAGGTGTAGTTTTAAAATATTTGAACCTAATTAGCCAAAACGCACATATTGTACACAACTATATGCAAAACACAGCTCAACAACTGTGTTTATACAACAAAACAAGGCTTAAAATTTTCACAAAATCATTACACAACTTAACCTATATTTATGATCAGCACATGTTATTCCAACAAGCATCCGTTTCCCATTGCAAAGTATCAACTTTCAGACTGTGTGTGTGTGTGTGTGTGTGTGTGAGAGAGAGAGAGAGTGTTCAGCACGTCTGTCAGTACATCACAGTTTAATTAGCTTGTTAACATTTGTCTGTATCATTGCTCCAACAAGGCCATAAGGTTGAGTCAGTCAGTGCGCTGCCAACAGTTTATTATGGTGCGCAAGGACACACACGTGCGACACACACACACACACACACACACACACACACACACACACACACACACATTACATCAATTAACACACACTCTAGGGATTACGGAAGCACTTCATAACCTGGAAACAAAACCATTAACATGTTCACGCACTCCAGTCTCACATGTTTGAGTCTGTTGCAACCACATTTGGATATTTTTTGTAAGAACCTGAATAACTCGATGGAGAACAGAATTAACCATGAACATGAGCTGCTTTATATGATGTCTATATTGATACATCAGTAGGTGTAATACTGTACAGATCAATGAGAGAAGAAAGGTAAAAAGTTCTCCCCAAGTTCTCACTGCATAGACACAGTTACTGTATTAAATGTGTCATCATCAAGTGTGTTTCCAGAGATTTCAGAGACGAAGGGCAGCTTGAGATCATATCTTTGGAAATTTACTTTAGTTTTTCTAGTTTCTATTATACGAAATCTTACCTCCTCAATTTTTTTCTGTATGTCCTGCAGCTGGTCCTCCCACTCCTGCATCTCTGAGTCAAAGTTGTCCACCAGCTCTGGCCTCTCTTTCCCCCAGCCCCGGCCACCGTGTTCCAGCCCACGCTCCAGATCGATGGCTGCCATGACGTAGGCGGCTCAATACCCAGAGGCCCCTTTTAAATGGCAATTTCCCCTTTCTCCTGTTTCACTTTCCTGTCAGAGATCACTGTGGGGTTGCCAGTGAGGGATGGAAGGATTGATGGCCTGGAAACACTATAAAAATAAAGACAAAGAGGAAAAAAGGGTTGGCATACTCCAGCTGTGTTGTTTTAAAATCTCAAGTAAACATAATTGACACTTCATCAACCTGTTTCAGACCAGCACCAGTTGCAGTGACACCTGCCTGAGGTCAAATTGCAGAAAGTGAAACCTTTTTATCCCTTTTTGAGTTTTTTACTCGTCTCTATTGCTTAAATTATTCGTTACACAGGACACTTTCTGACCTCTCAAAGGTCAAAGGTCTCCTTGCGCATTCTTGGCCAAAATTCAGAGCTATGTAAGACTACCTATGCACCACGTGTGGACAAGAGTGATGGGCAGCACTGCGGGTGTTTAGACTCTTTGGTCACTTTGACCTCCAGCCTGCCTCTGTATGCCTCACAAGGTGGCAAGAAACAGTCAAATGTAAATATGGCTTGGGTAACATTCATCAATGGCATAATGAAGTTGTGTCCCCAATGGAAGTATTCGCCTGAATATTGTTGCAGCTCCTATCAACTGAACCTAAAACAACGAGGGTTTGTTGTTGTTTGCCATCATTGAATATGACAAGTATTCTGGTCGAAAGTGCCCGAATGTACCAGCCACTTCCCTCCCACCTGTCATGTAAGAGTAGAGATATTAATAATCCTGTAACTATGCATAGTAAACTGGCTACATAGCCTGTGAGTGTGGGAGAGGGACAGAGGAGGGGATGTATGTCAGAGACAAAGAAAGTGTAAAAAGTTACATCATACAACCTGCTCAAAGTAAAATAAATATTATAAATTATGATAAAATTAGAAATATTATAATTTAATAAAAAAAATCACCATAACAGGATTTGGCAACTTCAGGTTTTACCATTCATGCTGTCTAAATTAAATCACATTTTAATTCAATTGTATCTGTATAGCGCCCAACAGAAGTAACCTCAGTACCTTTTTTCAAATAAACCGCACTCCTATACACAAATAATTGTATATTTATAAATTATATCATCCCATATGGCACTAAAAGGTAATTACAGCTGCCATTGACGCCTTAATAATAAACAACTGTCCTTACCTTGCTCAACCAACAAGTTTTCACTGCCCTCCAGTAAAAAATCCTCAACCTGCTCTAGTCCCTGCGCGCTGTGCGCACTGGCCTCTCCAACACATCCACCGCCCTCGTCCCCTCTCTCCGGTGCGTCCCCCTCGTTTTTTCCCTCCTCTGTGTTACGTAAAACCCCCTCGGACTGGATTTAAAGGGCCCCCTTCTTCTACTCACGCCTCAGTATCGGGGTTAAGTCCGGGAGCGCCGAGCTAAAGGGTAAACAACTCCTGTTCCAGCCGGGGTCCCCAGCCTTTATACCGCTCCCCAGTGTTTACGTGGGCGCGCCATTGGAGCCGGGATCAAATATCATAATGTCAAATTTATTCCAGCATTTGAAGTCTCGATGGGACAACTGTCGTCACCGGCATCCTGGCTATAATTACCGGGGCTCACGGAGAGAGGGAAAGTGTTTACATAGCTATTTCAGCTGCTGCAATCTCTCCAGCCAATAGGCTTCTCTGTTGCTACTCTGCTTTAGGATGCTTGGGCAGATTTTATCTTGTGACCATGCCCCACTGCAAATCATTTTTTCCAAGGGATGCCAAATGGGCGTGGGTGACACAGTGAGTAATAATGTGTCACGGTCAATAATATCTTTATTGAAGATAGTCACGGAAAGGAAACTGCAAGGTGGATGCCTGGCATGTTTGGTATATAAAAAAAAAGCCATATTTTATTCTACAGAGACTTTCAATGTCATCAAACTTCACACGGTTTCAGCATTTTTAGTGTTTAATATTTTGTCATATTTTGTAAAATGCCATATAATACACATAGCAGAGGCTTCAGATACTGTTTATGTTTCAATTGTGCAACACTGTGTTCTTGACTCATCCTGCTGCAGTGACGTCTGAAGACAGTTGCTTCTGTTCATCTGCCACACCATCAATTACTAATGCCTGCAACTAATCAGGGGTCCTGTTGGGAATTTTGGGGGGGGGGTGTCCGGACAGGATCTGACATTTGGCACTCGACATGATCATCAGAATTCCTTCCAGTTTGAAGCACCGGGATCATCATTATTCCTCCACCTGTTGTGTTCCCTAATAAATTACAAATCCGTCAGGAGTTAAGGTCAAAAACAAACTTCATCCTTACTTTACCTTGAGAGCAACAACAGCAGGGTGGTACAGCAAGTGATGTTCTGAAAAACAAATACGAGGTGACTGCTGTCATAACCTGTTACAAGAGAAAATATATTTAGTTACAAGGTTAAACCAGGACATAAAGCAGCATGGAAAGGTGTTAGGTTTCCTCCCTTACAGTCCTGTGACCTTAAAGCTTAATGTAAGCAGTAATAAACCCTATATGACCGCCATTTCTGAAAGTTATTCCTATCTCAAGTATATCTATCTATTAATGTGTAACCATATAATCAATATAAGCTTTTAGGACTTTCAGACGCATCTCATGGTCTTCAACAGCAATAGGAGCTGGACTACAGCCACTTTACTGCTTAAAGAAGTAGTTTGACATAATAAGTTTATTCACTTTCTTGCGATTACTTAAGTGAGAAGATCCATACCACTCTCATGTATATTAAATAGCTAGTTGGCTAGCTTAGCATCAAGACTGGAAGTAGGGAGAAACAGGCAGCCTGGCTCTGTCCAAAGGTGAAATATGCCCCTAACAGCACCTCTAAAGAATAATTTACATGTTTTATCTTGTTGGTTTGTAAAAACTATTAAAAAGTCTGCTTCCAGTCTTTATGCTAAACTAAGCTTATCAGTAGTTGGCTCTAGCTTCACATTTGGCACACAGACATAACAGCGTAATCAATCTTGTCATCTAGATTAACTCTCAGTGGCAAAGCGAGTAATGGTTCTTTCCCAAAATGTCAAAATATTCCTTTAATACAGACATCTAATTCGTCTGAGGCAAACATAGAGGAACATATAAGTGCTTGGTGGAGAATGAACTTCTACAATAAAATCTATTGTTGGGTCAAACAGACCTCCTGAAACTACTAAAATTAGTTTAAAGGTAATAAACCCAATTACTCATTACAGAACCATCTCTACCCTGACTGCTTGGGTGTGGTCCTTCATATTTTTCTGGTCGAAGGGATGCAGAGTAATGATGAGAGAGAACTGGAATAATATCAGCTAAACCATTGACCAGCCTGTTTCTCTTTCTTAAAGTAACTCACCTTCTTGAGGGACTGATGTGGATGGTGACGTGTTATTATGGATAATGTCGACTCCAGTGTTGAATCTAGCCACACTTTCTTGAACGTGACAGGAGCCTTGGAAAGTGCTGAGCTTTTACTGTGCTATTGGTTACCTTGGCAACAAAGGATGCGGGGGAGGAAGAAAAAAAAAAAAGAGCAAAAAACAAACAAGGAATGATGTGAATTAAGGGAGGCGTACATCACAGGACAAAGAAAAGAGTAAAAAGAAAGACTAGTTTAAAGATGGTGGCGTAGGAGAGGGATGAGAATAACACAAGTATGAGGATGAGCAAAATGATAGGCTGGAACATCTGGGCGGAGGAGGAGTAGAGTGACAAACCATAACGGATGAGAATAAAGAGGTTGGATTAAGTGAGGAAAAGGAAGAAGAAAAACTCCATTAAACTTTTTAAGACTTTTTTAAATGTCACCATCAAGCCCATTTTTAATCTTTGTCTCACCGACAGCGGCTCCTCCGTATCCCTGTCCTCGAGCCTCGGCACTTCCAGTCTGTCTATGAAGGCCTGCAGTTCTTTGCGGAAAGCCTTCATCTGAGCATTAATGCGATATAGCAGCTCATGTTCCCTGATCCTGCTCCCATCATCCTCTCCGCCCTCCTCTCCTCTCCCAAACATCAGGTCGCCGTTTGAAACGTAGACCCTCGCCTCTGAAATGACAGTGGCCGTGTCAGCGATGAGCCGGTCGATGGTCCGAACGAGCCTCTCTGCTTCCACGCGGATGTCCATCATTTGCTGCCTGTCACGCAGGCTGCACCGGCCACCAGGCAGGAAGCGGGCCAAGGCAGAGGAGACGGCGCCCTCGGGCCCTGTCGGGGTGTAGGCCCCCCCCCGTGTGGGCGTCATGCAGCGGCTGCTTCCGTTATTGTTTCTGACCTCATCTGAGTCGCTTTCCCCACCCACAGGGCCCTCGCGTTTGCGGTGCGGTGGGAGGAGGCGAGAAGAGGTGGAGTCCTCGTCACTCTCACGGCGACCGCTTGTGGCACCGCCGGCATCGCTCTCCGCATCACTGTCCCGCGGGCTCGGCCGTAGGGAGAGGTGGGAGGCCAGGTCATAGCGTTGCATGTTGGAGAGGAGCACACGGTTCTCGTACTGCAGCTGCATCACCTGAAGAAAGACAAAGAGATGTACAGTGATAACATTTTGTGATCAGATTTTTACAAAACAGCAAAGATAATCATTTCCAAAGATTTTAGAATGAGGCATAACAGGATCATTTTTAGCCACAGTAGTGAAATTATTCTATGAATGGAAAAGTCTCTTGGTTGGTTGGTCCAACACTTTAGTTTATTGCTATGAAATAAGTTCTCCCAACGATTATTCCCTTTGACTTTGTTGATCCCCTGACTTTTCTTATAGTGCCATCATGGGATTGAGATTGAGATCTGACTACAGTAAAGTCATAAAAGCAGAATTTCAGAATATTTATATTTTGCCAGCTCATAATCAAAGTGTCAGTATTATCAATCAACTTGTAATACCTTGCCACTTAGGTCATTAATCTGTAGCCTTGCTGCCTTTAACTCCTCCTGCAGGGCTTCTGCCTTTGCTCCATCAATCCCTGCACCTCCTGCTCCGCCCCCATGCCTGGCGCCTCCCTCGTGGGTGCCGGCTTTGAACCGTAACTTGTTCAGCTCGCCAGTCACTCTCTTGTTTTGTTCTTCGGCATCAGCGAGGTTCCTTCTCAGTAGCTCTGCCTCGTCCTCCACCAACTGCAGCTGCTGTCGGAGCTCCGTTAGATCATCACCGAGGCCTCGCCCTGTGCCCGACCCGCCCATCGCTCCACACCCAGAGCTTCCAGCGCCCTCTCCTTCACCACGGAGGTCATCAAGCTCGGCCCTCAGGCCACGGTTCTCAACCTGTGGGGTAGAAAAGCTCAGTGCTCACATGACGTGTGCTGAGTTATCATCCCCTTTAACTGACCAGTGAATTATGTATGCTCTTACCTCCAGCTCAACTATTTTCCTCCCCAGGATGTTAGCCTCCTCCTCCACTAGGCGGAGCCGTAGCTTCAGTTCTGACTCCCGGGTGGTGGGCGGACCCCCAGCTTCTCCTTTAGGATGGGTGCTGTCCAGTTCTCCATAGAAGGAGCGGTACTTCTGCAGCTCTTGCTCCAGCCGGTCCTTCTCTTTGTCAATCTTGGCCGTCTTCTTTCTCATGAGCACTGCTTCCTCTTTGATGAAAGCTAGTTGGCACTTAAGGTCCTCATTGTCCTCCTGGAGCAAAGAGACAACACAGACCGTAAATATGAAAGTGCAGTTAAGTAGAAACGGTTCAAATCTAATCCTGAAGTTCACATGGTTGGTCTCTGCAATAAGACGTAAAGATGGAAGGATTTAAGATTAAGGAGAAGATTTTGTACCACAGTCTTTCTAAGCCAAAAATCATTGGACCAAGAGGATGTTTGACGTCTGTTAAGTCTAAAGCTCTGCAAAGTCTCAGCCTTCATTTAAATATACTTTTCTTTAAAATGACTGGATTTTGCCCTGCTGCAGCCGGAAGGGAAAATCAATGTTTGACCCTGGGATGTGAGCTAAACCTGCAGGATCTGTGTACAGTATTTCAATAAGTCTTATAGATGTCTGGAATTCAAATATAACTAATAACATATAAAACTAATGACATATGTCACTAATGACATAATAATGCAAAGACAAGGTGGAGGGAAAAGATAATTATTTAAAGATGAGTTTACAGAAAGAGATACAGCACACCAGATGTTCTTCAAGAAGATACTTCCAGATGATTATCTCCGTCATTATGGGCAATATGATTGTTTATGCAAGAAAAAATAACAAAAACAGGATTTTTTATTTGTGAAAACATCTCACCTCTGTAGGAGTCTGTGCTGATTTCCTGTCTGTCTTCTGGATGTCCTTGCTTCCTCTTCTCTTTTGAGACTGTTGGACAACAGTAATTTGGAAAATTAAGGTTCTTTCTTTTTATATGTGTGAGAATGTATGTGTTTATATGTGTATTCCTCCCATTCCCACTCTGATTTGTGATTGATTACAGCATTTTTTGGATAGCTTAAAGGTCCAGTGTGTAACATTTAAGATTATATATTGGCAGAAAGGATGTGCGTTTACTTACCTCTTTGGTTTTGTCTAGTTCATTCTGCAGGGCTTGTTTGGTCACCTCCACCTCTATGAGCTTCTGTCTCAGTTTTTCATTCTCCTCCTCTGTCTTTGTGCGTTTCTCCTCCACCTTTTCCAGCTCATGGTGCAGTCTCACAGACACATCCTTTGCTACCTGCAGTGGTTGTAGTGTGACTTAATTGAAAACAAAACTTAAAAAAAACATAATTTAGTTCACGTTTTATGTTTTTTTTCACTTTATTTTTTTATTTTATCTGAACTTTTAATAACGTCTTACAATCTTTAGGCATTTCATACCCCAAACACTTTGGAAATACAATACTTTAACTTACAGCTGTGGCTACATTTAAAGCTTGCATACACATTCATGAAAATAGACATTTATGAGACAAAACAACCAACAAATGTCCTGAAAACTGCACCCAGACACAGGCACCTTCCCCTCCCCTCTGTACCTTCAGGTCCTGCTCCAGACTCCTGAGCAGCTCCTCATCGATCTCTCCTGTCTGGGCGTAGCGCAGCCTCTTCCTCTCCGCCTTCCTCAGACGGTACTGCAGGATCCGGCAGTTTTTATTGGCCCTCTCTAACTCACGCCTCATCTCCTGCAGCTGACAAGTGTCTTCTTCGTAGAACGTGTCTCGCATCTCATCCATCTCGGTCCTCATCTCTTCAATTTCACACTGGCAAGCGCACAGTAGAGATTATGTGTTACAGTTATGAGATGGTTACGATCAGGCAGTGGCTAATCTCTGCTGTTTGTGGTTTTTGAATCTGAGTTTTTGACTCCACAGATGGAATAATGGATGTTTTGGACTTGAGCCAAATATAGCCAGCTACTTCAAGGCTGTAGATATTAACTGCCACACACACACACACACACACACACACACACACACACAGCATGTAAATCCAAGCTGTTGACTCCCATGGTTGTGCCTCATTTTAACACAAGATATCATTGATCCCAGCAGATCAATGGCCAACCAGTGTGATCAATAACCAATTAGTCATCTGTAGCCTGTGTATTTTCAGTTTAGGCCTTGGCTTTAATTTCAGTGAAGACGTGGAGGATGTTCAACAGACAAATCAATTGATGTTTATCTATCTTTCAGTCAGTAAATGACCCTGCAAACACAGATTCGGGCTGGAGTAATGTGCCTTTAAATAAAAACAGGAATTTTCTATCTCCTTAATATTAAAAGACAAATGTGGCCTACGATTCTGGCACCAGCATACATACTATATATATATATATCAAACCTTAAGATCTTCATTTTCCTCCAGCAGTCTCTCCATTTCGTCCTCAAAGGCCTGGTCCTGCTGTGTCACGGACCCCGCCTCTGTCGCCTCTGCAGCCGGCTCCGGCTCCCCCAGAGCGGCCTCCTCTGCGCCCATGCTGTCGGCCTTGGTTTGCATCTTCGCACCGCTTCTTTTCAGCCTCCTCTGCAGATGGAACTGGATCAGTTCAGCCTGTAAGCATCCTCCTCTCCACAAACCCAAACCGAGGCCCGCACCACAGCCGCTTCTCTCCCTGCGTCCGCCTTCCTCTCCGCCGGGTTTCTTCCCTTTCTCCTCCGCGGAAAAAGAAGGCGAGGCTCGACCGGGCAACAGACGCCGGGGGTGGTCGCCTTTGAGGCAGGGAAGACGCAAAGTGGAGCGACGGGCCGACGCTGATGAATCCGTCGGATCTTCCCCGACAGCATCCGCCCTGTTTGGTCTGACTAGATCAGCTTCAGCACCATCCGGGTGAACAGCTGCCCCGGCGAGGCTCTCGGGCTCCCTCTCCCTTCCGTCAGCGGACCTCAGACTCTCCCTCACCCCGATGTTTCTGCTCCTTTCTGCGGTAAGAGGGGACCGGGATCTGCCTGGGTGTCTCGGAGCTCGCTTGGTTGCCCCTTCCTGGGCTCTGGCTGGCGAGGGAGCCCGGTGCTGCCTCCTCCTCCTCCCTGCGCTATTGTCTGTGGATGATGATGATGATGGAGGAACTGCAGCGCCGCCGGCGGCAGGCTTCATTTTCTGCTAATAAACTCCAAACTTCGGCTATAATTTCTGGTTGCTCATGAGTAAAACTTAAAACAACTTCACAGAAGGCCCAAACTCATTTAAAAACAAAGCGTAACCCGGTTTCATCCACATTGTGACATTAAAACAACCATAAAGTTTGAACTTAGAGGAAGATGCTTCCCATAAGGAAGCCACTAGGTGCCGCTTTTCTCATCGCCCCATTGTGACCCACAACATAACTTTACAAGGAAAGTGTAGGCCTACTTGTTTTACAACGACCATTCAAAGATGGACAGCCGCCTCCTGGACCGACAGGCTCTGCACGACAGATTTATTTACAAACTGATGCACTTTCTCAGGCAGCTCCACAGATTGGGTGAATTCTTACCGCAGACTACTGAGTCGCTGACACAGGGCACCACCAGGCACTGCAGGGGCACTGACCATATGACGTAGATATGTACGTCAAACCAGGAAGTGAACAGCCCCCCCCCCATGCCGAAACCCCAACCCCTTCCTTTCTCTGTCTCATATTCAAATTAATCAGCAAGGCCATGATTAAGTAGAGTACTGCAAAAGCAAGTTGCACAAGGTTTTACAGTGTAAGTGTAAACATTTAGAATAATGAGCAGAATGTAATAACCTTGGTTTGCTACAGTAGTTAGCTGGATTAAACTCCCAGGGCTAATTGGAGACCCCAATTTAACCCCCTAGGCTTTCTAATGTCTGACAAAATAAGCCTGATAAGATCTCATAACTGGCACGAGATTTATCATTTCTTAAGTCTGTGTTACAAACTCGGGGGAAAAGCTGTGGGCATTTATCAAGCAGGAGGATCTAACAAGAGACAGCACTGAGTTGCATTACAAGAATTGTATGAACAGGTCTTTTTGCAGCTTGACCAATAGTAGGGACTAAAAGTCAGGATATTTCAGCCCACAGGATGCTTCAATTTTGACTATTCTTTTTTAAAATCTGTCCCCCACCTTAATGAAAGAACAAATTGGTGAAATGTGGCACGTGGGCACAAGATAAACTGAAATAATATAGACTCAAAAGGTAGTACTGTAATAGTAATAATGTAATAATGCAGGGTTAGGGTTAGGCCTTGAGGCCATTATCATTTCAATTTATATTGTGCAAACATACAAGTATCTAGTACAAACTAATGTCACATCAGAACCTAGAGCCAGTCAATTGTTTGCACAATAACACAGTTGTTTCTTGCTTGACACTGAGTTTAATACATTAAAGATTTCATGTAGGCTACATACAATATATGTTGCCCACTTTTGCCAGGATTCACATTATGTGGCCCATATCCATTTCTGATCCACTCATGTAATGTAACTACTTTCAGTCCCAGCAGGGGGTGCTCTGCACACACACAACCCAGTCAGCACAAACTCTGAAAGCAATCTGTCCCACACAGGAGAGCCAGTAAAACGCTGACTGTTTCCACTCTGTTAGGCTAGAATGAGCTCCTTAGTCATATAATTGCTAATGAGATGAGTGAGTGAAGGGTCAGGTTTGCAGAGATTTAACCCATGCAAACTGACCCTTCACCCTTCAACAGACTGGCCCTCTCAGAAGACTGGATGGGCCAGTTGACTGTCAGTCAGCTAATTAAATTATATCTATATCTATATCTATATCTATAGATATAGATATATATATATACACACACACACACACACACACACACACACACACACACAACACCACATTGTGAAAGACAGGGAATAAGTAACATTTTTGGGAGACATTAATTTGTTCTATGCTTAAATACTTTTCCAGAGAGTTGCATGGGGGTGCATTAACTTAAAGATCTGCATCAAAGTGCACTTTCAGTAGACCTGTAGTAGTTAATCTGGCACACAGATCTGTGCCCAAGATCCATAGTATGTGTGTGCCTACAGGTATGCGTATGGACATTCCTGCAGCAGCAGGGATGCAGGTTATAGTGACCTGTGCTAAATGCCTTTGATAGAAAAGCCTGGCCCTTCTGCAATCCTCTTAGTCCCTGGCTTAGATTCCTCTGAGTCCCCATGGAGGACAAGTACGCCTCCTCTTACTCACCTCATCCAGTCTATCATTCACATCTACAGCCTTGGACCTCCTCCACCTCCACCCTCATGCCATGGATGCAAAGAAGCAGGTGGTGGTGCACCAGGATAAGATGGAAGACCGCAAAGTAGGGCATGTACAGTGGGTCGAGGATGTGGGAAAAAAGTGGCTAAACATGAAGTAATAGCAGAATGGGTGAGATCTGAGGTTTTTGGACAACAGGAAAAAAAAGATAGGGGATGAATAATTTAATAGCTGCCATTAGTGAATCCACAATGTGGTGAAAGAGCAACAGGATATAGTGTTTGTCACAGGATAATGCAGAAATGGATGCATAGTGTGCGGAAAAATATGTGCATAAGAGGGAGTGGTAAAGTCCTGAATTGAACCAGGATATTAAATTCACAACACCGATGTCACTTGGTTGTTTCTTGTAAAGAAAAATCATGTATTTGCTAATACTTAATGCCAGAGCGTGCAGATATTCTTTGCCCTGCCTTATGTCACATGGAAGTATAGACATTCACACAATAAATCAACACTATATCAAAGCCAAATGTTAACTAATAAACATGAGAGTTACAGTAGCGACCTGATGGCAGATTAGTAAAGGCTTCTCTTCCAGTGACCTGCTTTCCTGGGTAACTCATGGAGTGACGTGGAAATAAGCTCTTTTGGAGCTAAAGCCAATTTAACCCCAAAGATTAGGGCAGATCTGTCTGGACAGGCCAAAGACAGAGCCTACCTCTGCCTCTTACACACCATCCTGCAGATCCTGGGATGGAAGAGAGAGAGAGATGAAGGAAGCAGACGAATGAGGAAAGGAAATGGGAAGATGGGGGATGGGAAAGCTTTGGCTCCAAATTAGGTTCCTAATGGGTGGTGTCTTTATCTCCTACAGTATATGTTGGGTACAACATTGCTTAAAGAAGCTGGTTTAATGTTGATTTTGCAAATGCCTGGCTGGTGCACACGCTCACACCGAAAACTAACACGAAGAGAAACAAACATAGACAATGGGATGCTGACATTGTCTTTATTTCAGTCATATGTGCAGCCAGTCTGCTGTGTCGCTTTCATTTTAATAAGACAATGAAATAACCATTTGTTTTCTTTAAAAAAAAAGAAGCTATTTTCAGGATGAGTTTCCCTTCAGTCCTACATGGCAGTGAGACAATACTGAGCTGAACTTCAATCTCTTATTCTTGCACCTCGGCTACATCGCACAGCAAAAAGAAATAAACCATGAAGACCCACAAAAAAGTATTATAACAAAGATGCCCACAGATTTGCATAAATACTAAAATAAACTACAGTCCCCTCCCAAAGTGTTTTAAACCAAGTTTTTAATTAACAATGAACACAAAGAAAATGTCATTCTGTAAATGCAGCACAGTTATATCAGTTTGAGACAGTTGAGAAATGTAAAGTCCATGACATGTTGGATTGGTAGATGCTGTAGATAAATTATTTGTAGTTAGATACAGTAGATGGCAGTCGTGAGAACGTTGTATTGTTATTTTTTTTTTAGTTTGCTAACTTTGCACAACTCTAAGTATTCATAAACAAATACCCCTCCCCCCAAGCAAGAAAATAACCTTTGGTATAAACGTCTGCATGTTCTTTTGTTGGTAATAAGTTAAATTCATTAAAACTCTTAGAGCACTAGAAAATAAATTAGCATATTAAAGACTATTTAAGCTTTCAGTTAAAACAATACTGGAATCCAGAGTACAAAAGTTGGAGGTGAATTTTGGTTGATAAGTTACTGTAGAGGATGCTGAGCAGTTTGTAGGTCCTTTAATATTTTGGTCCTATTACGGTCCAAAAACACAGCTGGACAGAAGAGCGCGGAGCCTACGTGATCAGCATTTCTGCTTTTCTTGATAAAAAAAACTGTTATGGAGACAACCAACAACCCTCTCTTCCTCTCAAATCCAGAAACCCTTACAGATACATCCACAAACACACACTGCTACTCTTTCACCTTTCCAAGTTGGTCACGAATCGCATCATTCTACATTATTTGCAGGGATGATGAAGCCGGTCTGGTTTGAACTTCTCTGTTTATCCCTTCCTTCCCCTCCCTCCTTCTCTGGCCCTTAAAACCACTGTCCTCTTTCTGTTAATCGCCAAGCCAGCCCTCCTCCTTTCTTTACTCCCTTTTCGCTCTTCCTTTCTTTTGCCTCTTCCCGTTATCCTCCACCTCCTCCACTTTGCTATGACCATTAGTTACCATAGAGGTGCCGTTTGCGACGTGCTTGCCTCCCTTCTGCGTGGAGGAAGGTTTGCGTCGGTAAGCATGGTAGTAGAAATTAGCAAAGAGGATGATGAAGGTGACAGCGTAGCCGATCAGAGCCCACTGCATCCAGGCGGGGAATGGACAGCCCGTGTAGAGGGAGTGGCCGGCGTGGCCGATGGTCACGTGGAACTGGATCTGTTGAACACGAAAAACATAGACACATTATAAATGAAATAAGCAAATAACAGCCTGAAACCCGGTAAAAATGCAATAAATTTACAAATTCTGTTAGACAAAATAACTTTTTATGAAGGGTCTTTTATTAAAATAGACAGAAATCTGTAAGAATTGTCACATATCTATACTGCTTCTAAATATAACGTTGCTGTATTTGGCTCAAAGCCAAATAAAACAACAGATTTTAACATGATATAAATATATCTCTCTCTATATCTATTTTTCTAGTGCTTCTAATTGCAATGTTATGACTTAACAAGTATAAAAGTTAAATCAGTGGTAATAAAATTGTGTTGTAACATAACATCTGCAAAAATATGTATACAAATATATCTGGAACATGGCAGGCAATACACATCTGCAAACATAAAGCCGTAAAGTAATACCCACCATCTGAATAATGGTGAGGTATTTCTTCCACCAGAGGTACTTCTGCATCTGAGGTCCCAAGGCTGCCAGACCATAGTAACCATACATGAGGACGTGGATGGAAGAGTTGATGGTTGCACCAAAAAATGCTGTGAAAAGATCGAAGGTGATGTTGGTGGAGTTATACATAAATGGCTAGCTAGTCAGAAGTGAGAGGCACATGGTCACAAGATCAATCTGATGAATTCAACATCTGGATTAAGATCCTTTTGACTCACATTGTCCACCGGGGACCCATTTGATGCCGATCCACCAGAGGATAAACATGGTGCAGTGATGGTAGACGTGGAGGAAGCTGACTTGGTTTAACTTCTTCCTCAGGATGAAAAAGACTGTGTCCAGGAACTCCACTCCTTTGGAGATATAGTACCACCAGAGAGCAGATGCTATCTAAAGACATAAAACAGGATGTAGTAAATTACTGCAGCTCACTGCGATGGAACTGGGACTTACACCACTGTGTGTGAGATAGCATTTGATAGATAACACCATCAGACTCTAAATACAATGTGCAGACACACTTCTGCAGCCACTTAAGGTCCTATTTAATCAGCCCTTTAAGCCTCTTCCTGATTCTAGTCATGTAGGGCAACTGAGTAAAGAAATACTAATAATTACTACTGCAGAGAGCAGTTTTTATGGATATATTTGTGAACAAGGTATAACAGAACAGGACGATTAAATAAAGGAAAGGAAAGAATCAAGCATAAAACACACAGTTAAGTAATATCATACTGTAGGATGGAGAGTATTAAGTATTATAGTATACAGACCCACTGGAGGGCATAACAAATACATTTTATGATTAGACAGTATATTGCCACATTTGTAGTGATGTCTTCCTATTGTATGTGAACACGAGGCAAATGCCTTTCCTGAAAGCAATATTTCAATTGACAGGACAGGATGAAGTTGAGTTTAATTATTATGTTTTCATATGAAAAGACTCAATAAACCATATTGCAGATGTATTCACTATCACATCCCACTATGCCACAACATGTCACAAGTCGGTCTCTGGGTGTTCATCTGTTTCACTCTTTATCCCTCCCATCCTGACACACGCATGCACATAGTACACATGGTTGCTCCCTAAGCCTTGGCGGTGTGGCATCATGCCATCATGAAAGAGCAAGGCCTTAAGGTGGAGACAGGGGTGGAGAGTTACGGTGGTGAGACCAATTACTCGTGCCTATCTGAGTACAGGCCACACCCTCTTTGTCCTGATATCGCTACAGATATAATAAACTTATATCTGTTTCTTTCCTCCTTTAACCCCTTACAAAACTAACTCTGTGTACTGGCTAAGATGTGTGTATTAGAAGAGCTTACCCTGACTTCATTGACATCATTGGAGTAGTTGACAGGCTGACAGAGGTAGCTGTACCCGGCTGCTCTAGAGGCTAGTAGGAGCTGATGGGAAGAAAGGAACCAAATGTCAGAAGGAGGGTGAGAGGAAAATGGTAAGACATTTTACAAGTAATCCCTGTTGACACTTTTCTTTTCTAAAAAGGAGGGTGAAAACATTTAAAAAAAGCTTGCAACACTGACATTTATTTTTTAGGAAATTTAACATTTGACAAAATGATTTGATTTCCTATAAAACCAGCAGGTTATTAGAAACATCTGAGAGCTATTAGACATTTCAGGGATTGAAGATCATTGCTACAGTAAAACCCATCCTCTGCTCCGCATATAACAGAAACTGCTATAGCTTATTTTTCATTAGAAAACATAAAGAGAAACATAGAGAATATGTATTACAAACGGTTTCAACATTATTTGCTGGAAAAAAGTAATCAGATGAACAACCACTTGCATGGTGATTAGATGAGATAATATGCAGACAAGACATACTGTTCAACCATTTAAAGGCCATATTAAAGTAGTTCAACTGTGGGTAATTGTCTTGTCGCTTTACATTAAGTAGTAGGTTTGTCACAGTGGGACTGGTGTAAATTTCTCTACAACATCCTTATCGTCTTTTCTTTATAATAAAAATAAATAATAATAATATGGTTTCCATTTTATTTGGATTGTTCACCTACAGAAAGTTTATTTGTAACATTTAATCATCTTATTAGCTGAGATTCACCTATAACAAAACAATTCACCTATATGGCGATAAATAGTAACCAAATAAAGGTTTTGTTAGGTTAAGCACAAACAATGGTATGTATGTTCATGAATTGTTGCAGATACTAAACTATCAGTAGGCGCACTATCCAAATAAAAACATGCATTCTGTGAACCTCCCTGCAAACATGCAACATGCATAATTATTGGTGAGGTGAAAACAAGTGGTAGCCACATTTTTATTTTATAATGTCCTTTGACTGGTATGGAGATGTTATTAAGCAGATTATGGCAGCTGGAGTTAAGACAGCTTCCCTCTATATTAAGTATTTCTATATGTTGTTATCTATTAGACTTACAGGGTCTATAAGCACAGTACTCAGTGATTTTATACCTGGTTATGTGTCTAAAATGTTTCTGCATTTAACATTTGAGTGTAAAGCCTAGATTTACTGTCCCACAGTGTTTCTTCAACGTAACCTGAGTAAAAGATGGTAACACTGGTATAGGAAGAACCTATTCGGGTCTTATTATGTAGTTGCCACGTCATCCCTTTAACATTCTGGTGAAGAAGACTATAAGTCTGTGTCATGCAGTAAAACATGAAGTAATCTATCTCCTTACCTCTTTGGCGATGTAGAAATTGAGGACCACCATGCTGAAGTTGTAGACTATGAGGGTCTTCCTGAACGTATAGGGCTGGCGGTCCTGCATGTATCTAGGCCCCGCCCACAGGAAGAGCAGGTACAGGCAGCTGATGGCCAGAGTGGGGAGGGGAGATGACATCATCGGCCAGTTCTCCACCCTCTTGTCTGGAAAAAAAGGGTCAATTTCAACGGTGGGAAGAAGTGAGGTATAATGGTAAAGAACAGAACGACAGTTGATAAAGTTAACACATGTAATAGATGCGGTATTAACCTTACTTACTAAAGGACAAGTTCAAAGTGCCTTTACAACATACTTGTTTATTTTGACATTATTCATTATGAGTAACGGTAACAATTTACTTACCAGCCTTATTGTAAAGATACAGGGACAGTGCACAGGAGTAAGATATCATTTAGACTATGTATTTGGAGGTGAAAACAAACTGAATTTTTGAAGTACAGCACAAACTACATGTGGCTGCTTCCTGGTTCAACTTAGACCTGCCAAACTTTGCTATGTACTTATGCTCTCACATAATCTTCTAATGCAACAAGTAATAATAATATACATATCAAGTATGCTGCCTTTTTTTTTGTTGTTGACTCTTCTGGAAAGACAACATGGTCAAAGTGGACACTTGTCTTAAATCTGTCTTATCTTTTCTGTGCACTCCTGTATCTATGCAAGTAAGCTGGTGACTACAATCTCATCATAACCCACAAGATTTGCCTGAATTTGTATGACAATGATAACAACGGACATGAATCAGTCTGTTTTAAATAATCATGCATCTGAAAATGAACTCTAGTGCGATGTAGAAACAAGTGATTGTAAATATCTTACCTGCTATAGTAAGGCCCCATTTGTAAAATTCTACAGTGTCATTCACAAAATGTGTGACAACCTCCATGGCTCTGCCTTTGGTCTCGATTATACTGTGGCAGGAAGAGAGACAGAAAGAGAGAGTCCAAGTCAGTGAATGCCACCCAAATTAAATTACAGACCATACGTATCCTATCAGTGTAACCAGTAGCATGAGGTGCTTCACTACGTAATCATTTTGTGCTCTTAGTAGGTGTCACACTCTACAAATACTCCTGTAAACTACTGAAACACATCTTCTACTATGGTTATCTTGCAGTTGTTCATATATATATATATATTTATGTCAGGCCAAAGATAACACTTTCCAGCATCCTATTAAACTGACATCTCTAGTTGAGATCTTATCAGATAATGTATAAGCAGTAATGGCCTGTTAGACAGGGATTTGTATTATGCTGTGTCATATATTATATGCCTCAGCATGGAATTATTCAGCTCGTTATACATGCATGGATAAAGTCTTTCCATTGCACTCTTTTCAGCACAGCTGTAAACACCCTGAAAGACCACATTAGGCCTCTCTTCACTTCGCCTTATTCGAAAACGGTACGGTAACATTATCTCCCACAAGATGCTGATGCACTTTCCATTGATTCTTATGATTGCTGGTCAGTCACAACAGTTTGAGATAATTGTAGGAAATGGAGGATACTGGGTAATTTATTTTTCTCTGTTTCTAAACCCTAATGTCTTTCTCACAGACAGACAGACAGACAGACAGACAGATAGATTTAATAATTATTCTATTCATTTACATTAACCTCTAACAGGACAGATATGACTTACAAATCTAACTTAATTAGTGATAATAAGTTAGTAATAATGTTGTAGTAGATCAAGAGAGATACATGTGCACCTCATTGACTTTAATTAAGCAGCATTACATAACAAACAGTTCTTATCCACCTGAGAGCAGGTGTCTCTATATTAATCTATAATTAATCCGATGCGTCAGATCAGCTTCCCTATAAATAATTAATTGCTCTGTATACAGTGACTACTGTGCACCCATGAGTTTTTTCCCAGACAGGAACGTGTTGAGTATTTAGAGCAATATTGCACATGGGTGTATGAGCAGCAGATAATCTGCAGAATGGACTTTTTGTCGTTGCAGGCCTTCATATGATAACATACCCGCTCGGGGTTTAGTTTGGCTGCAGTGGGGCGCGGAGGGAAATGAGATAGAGAGGGTTAACCGGGTTTGTGCGCACACAAAAAGACAGGGGCGCATGTGTCAGCAGGTTTCGCTCGGACCGCTCAAGAGGCTTAAATTCAATTGATCAACGAGCTTAGATGTAGGCCTAAGTACAAATGCCCAACGACCCACAAGCCTGTTTGATGGTTATCTGCCTGCATGTGTGATGGGACACTAAATAAAAAAAACCAAAAGCTTTGATCATGAAGAAATGGAGAATAAAACTCGGTTTGAATAAATATTGGAATTTCACCACAATAACACAACATTAAACATAAATAAAAATGACCTCACGGATAGTATACTTTATTTTAAAAAGAGGTCTCGCTCTCCCACAGCCAATAAAATCACACTTGTTTTATCTTATTTCATTTTAGGTTAATTGAAATGTGCTTCTTCGCCCAGGTTTAACAGGTGGGTGGGTGAAAGGTGCAAAAGAGCGAATGAAGACGAGAATGAGACTAGCAACCAAACTACCAATAAACATTAAAGGGTCGACCCACGTAGAAATAATTGATATGTCGTGGACAAAGGGCTGAGCTCTGTTCCAGCATGGCTACTTAAATACGCCCTAAAATAAGGCTCGAAACTGGGAGAGAGCCGGTTTTTAAAGGGAAATGTAGGAAAACAACGCTCGACATCAATGAACGACAACACAACACACACATACACACACACACACACACACACACAATGAGGAAAAACAATGCAATGTTACTTACGTCTTCGATATTTAAGAGCGTGTAATGACATCCGGTGCAATTTGATGCCCAACTCCCTTTCAGTTACTGCTTCACTCTTCTCCTGCCGACACTGCTATTCAGTTTCTACACCGCACCGGTTACACTTCGACATTAAACGGCAATTTGGCAAGAAACTGGACAAGGCAAGTGAAAATCTATGACTAAGATAGGCCAATTATGCATTCAGTCCGTGCCGGCAGCTCAGCCGCATCATCTTCTTGCAATCTCCTAGACACCGAGAAGCCAGATGGCCTTGCGCATGCGTGAATTCACTCTCTTGTCTCCTGTGTGCGCACGCGGCAGACGTTGGCAGCTCACGGCGGTTGGAATTTTTTATTTTTTATTTTTTATTTTGTGAGAAAAGACAATTAACTTACTTTCTTCTGTCCGTCCTCGCTATTTACTACTGTAACTAAATAATTAATTGACTAACTTATTAACTAACAAACTAACGTATTAACTATCTAAACCGGTTCTACTACAGAGTGACACGTACTGTGGGCTTTGTCGTGTTTAAGGTTAATCTTTGGTCCCACAGGAACAGTCGTCTGCATCCATCTGCTTTGGTTCTGGTGCTTACATGTTGGTCCCCTGTCGTCTCTGCCCAGGGTTTCCCCCCACTAGATGGTGCTGTCAAGCTACCATTCAGTCCACCTGCCCTCGGGCTACTGTTTCCCCTCAAGAGAGAGAGGAGGTTTCTGTGAGGGAAACCTGACTCTGTTACAGTAACTCAACAATGAAAGTTCCCTTTTAGCTGTAGGCAACCCAGACATCCTGCAAAGGCACATTGTTAGCCATTCAGGTCATATTGAAATAGGCTGTGACTCTGCCAAAGTTTATTATGTTATTTGCCAACTGTACAGTCACCATGCAAATACTGCGCATCACAAGTTAATTACCAAACATCCGAGGGAAATTTAGATTGAATGTGTAGTGCCTCATACACCCAGGAACATCAAAGTTTTCATGACTTGGACTGAGCCGCTGGTTCATCTAGAAAGGCTCCCATTGCTCTGTGTGTCATTCATGGATTTGTTCTTACTTTGATTTTCCATGAGGGCGAAAGATCCAGCTGGACTCTGCTAACCCGGACCAAAGAGCTTCTAGTATCCAAAACAGTAGAGGAACTGAGTGTGTGTGTGTGTGTGTGTGTGTGTGTGTGTGTGTGTGTGTGTGTGTGTGTGTGTGTGAGTGTGTGTGTGTGTGGAGAAAACAGTTGGTCCCCATAAGACTATGTGCGGGTGATTAAGACGAATACATGTTTATATCATATCCCCACAATCCTGAGGCATAAATATATCAACTGAATCCTGCTGAGGACCAACGCTTTGCATATATATATATATAAATGTTTCAAAAGAGATTAAGAAAAGCATATATATGTACTTCTATATACGATATATACAGGTATATATAGGGTGATATCAGCTAAATTGAGCCATCAGGTAAAATGAGCCATTTAAGGTTTGAGCCTCCTAGCTCTTTAAATTCTAATAGCCAGTGGCTGCAAATAATTTCAAATTGTCGCTACAACTGTACTTGATACAAAACAATTGTTTTAATTGGTCTATGGTTGCTATGGTGGGCGAGGCAAAGCCTCACTTCCAGACTGCTGAGGAGAACTGTGAGCAGACAAATCTTACTTGAACATTATAAGGCTGATAAATCACTAAAAAACAGATGTACAGCTATAAAAAAAATGGGTATAATGCATGTTGTGATAGCCTTCATCAGATATAATGCCACATTTTTGCTTAGCTAAATTATTTTTTTATGAAAAAACATTTTTTTTGGGTGGCTTTATTTACCTTAATGTATTGAGGTAAATTGAGCCATGCATTTCAGCTAAAATGAGCCACCTTCAGAGTTAGTTTTAGCAAATATTTTGATGGTTCCTCTTATTAAACAGTATTAATATATGACTATGTGAAAAAGTGTTACAGCATATTAAACGCCTCTTCATATTTCCCTTCTATTTATCCCTCCTGAATTTGCCTTCATGGATGAATAAAGTACATTCTACTCTATTCTATTCTATTCAGGTCCAATGTGTGTGTGTGTGTGTGTGTGTGTGTGTGTGTGTGTGTGTGTGTGTGTGTGTGTGTGTGTGTGTGTGTGTGTGTGTGTTTTAGTTTTGGTGCAGGCTGCATTGTGAAATATATATATATATATATACACACACACACATACACTTGACAGGAAAAGGTGAAAGAGGCATGATGTAGGCCTAACCTAGAAGTAATAGGCTAGTGGTAGCTTATATGCATGTATGTAACATGTGTATATAAATAACATGAAAGTATGATATGCCCAGATTATGGCAAACAAGAAAGAACAATGAGGAGAGGAGAGGAGGAAACAGGAAAAGAGACAAAAGGAGAGGGGCAGAAAGGAATGGAGAGGAGACAAGAGCAGGAGAAAACAAGAGAGGAGAGGAGAGATTTTACTTACATTTTAATGTCATTATTCATGAATTGTTGTATGTAATGTAATGTTATATTGTGTCTTTATAAAGTTAATCAGATTGTTTTATCATAAATGACTCTATTTTGCTTTGCAGTTTCAGTGACTCATTTTACCTGAACACTGATTATCTCAAAAATGTGGGGCAGCTGATGTTTCAAAAGCTGAAAGACCTAAACGATTATATTTTATTACATCAATTCAACACAAAAATATTAAAAACAGTCCTTATTAACTATAAAAACACAATCCAGTGTCATACATAGCTTTTTCTTAGTTTCGTAAGCAATTAACCAAAAAGTGGCTTAATTTAGCTGATATCACCCTTCAGTATGCACATTTTAAGTAAATCTAATCTCTCAGCATACAATGATATGACCTTAATCTAGAAAGAGTGACAGTTACTATCCACTTAATTTTGCATGCATGTAGTTTCAATGGCAAAGTCTGCATGCACACTAAATGATGAACTAGAAAAGTTACTTCTCCTGGCAAAGTTTGTTCCACATTTGCCTTGATGGTTCAGTTCATGATTGCAATTGCACTGTAATTATGGTACTTGCAGTTATTTGCTCAGGCAACACAAAACCTCTCATTTATAAAATTGTCAATCTTAAGAGGATGCTCCCCATCATTGCTCAAAAAGGATGAGCAAGAAAAAGTTGGGCTTGGAGAAGAAAGAAGGTTGGTGTTGTCATTCAGGATGTAGGTGCAGTCTTTGTTTGCATGTTAATAACTTTACAAAAAAAGCAAAATGGATCCACTTCATTGAATTAAGTTGACAGAGTAACACACTTAAATCCAAATTACTTGCTTAGACGTGCAGATGTAGACATAGTGTGTTGATATGTGCCGTCTGCAGCCTTTAAGCTCATTGCCTATAAATACAGTGGTAGCTATGTCTATATCTGCAGCTTTAACTGCTGCTGGTATCACTTTTACCATCCTTTAGGTGGAGCAGTTTGGCTCATGTAACCGGTCTAACACTGAACAAACTGATCCTCCATGAGGAGAGTGAGCTGCTTATTGTGAATATGTGAGTTAGTTACAACTTTCATGAGGTAAAAGAGAGCTTTACTTCAGTGTTTTTGGTCAGATTCACCTGCCTGCCTGCACAACATGGGTCTTACCTCCCTTGCACACACACGCATTCATATCTGTGTGGTCCTTGTACCAAATTGGTTCGGTGTATTCAGAGTGTGGTGAATGCAGAACGTGAAGGAGGCACGTTGGCGGTCCTACAATCAGAAATGTCATGACTACTGGTCTGTAGTTCCTCCAACCACATCAGGGCAACCTGGAAGGTTTGGTTGGCTGCTTTGCGGGTTGAATAAATACACTTAATATTAGAACAGCCATGAATAGCCAACAACCCTTGGCTGTATTACAGTAAGGCAGAGTTTCTGTGTGAAGTGGTATGGCTCATGTGGCATCTGGAAAGTGAGTCTCGTTGAGTTGTGGTTGCTCAGATTTGTGGTGTTTAAAATTCTGCATAAAAAATCAATTTAAGATTTTTTATTTGCATTTTTCACAAAATAAAAAACAGGCAAACAAAAGATACTAACTTTGACTAACTTTGAAGTGACAGCAAACGAGAAGAGTTCAAATAATAAAAAATAACTTTGTAGGTTTTGTGGCATTTTGTGGTTAAATATAACAGAAAATGTGAGGAGAAACTTGAACCACCTAGACAAGGTACGCGAGAATTCAGAGTGAGAGTTGAGTCAAGTAGATGAAAACAAAAACTATTGTACCATAGTTGTACAATAGAAAGGTGCCAAACAAGTGGAGCCAAACATACATTCTTCAATAGTGATGTATGACCTAAAAGAACAAAATGGCATTGTTAAAACAGAGTTTAACAGTATTTTTTGTATTATGATTCCATTTAAAATTTGTAAAGGTTAATAAGAGCCTCATGAGTTTCCGATATTGTCATTAGGGAAGCATGTTGTAATACCACAGAGCTTTGGTTCTCATGTTGGAAAGTACCAGTATCACGTAGAAACCTGACAGTGGTTTTAACAAAGAAATAATATGCTTCTCTAACTGCCTCTATCTGTGTGTGTGTGTGTGTGTGTGTGTTGAAGTGGCTATGGCGTAGTAGTGTGTCATGTGTTGGTGACTGAACTTCCTATTTTCTCCCTTTGGCTTGTTCCTGTCTTTTCCTTTTAATTCTTCTTCTTCTCCCCTCACCCTACTTCACTCTTGGTCTGTATATTGTGCTTCCACGGCTTGTAAAGTTAGCGTCTGTTAATCTTACACTGTCTTTATCGCTCCTTATGGCCTTCATATTTCATTTTACATCTGGCAGTGCCATTTTCAAAAGGGTAAACATTTCACAGTTTCCAACCCTGCAAATTCAGAGCAAAGCCATCTCTTTTTAGCCCCCGAAGCATCCATCAGATATATATTAGCTTGTGATTTATGGTCGAACACACTGTGCACAAACCACCGAAATCTCTGCAAAGGAAATTTCCTTCTGTAGGCCACATTCACAGCCAGCCACCTGGGACGAACCATTTTCCACATACCTCTGGAGCAGTGCACTGCTGTAAAAAAAGCCTTTTTGGAAATACCACTTTTTCCAAAATATTCTCCTAGTTAGGGGGTCATTTCTTTCACACGGGCTAACAGGGATAGGTGGGAGTTAAAAATCTTGCAACATGAAGTATCTGTTTTGAGGAGAAACTCATACACTGCTGGAAGACGCATTCGTACGTCCATGAATTATTTTCCTCTCCACTGGTAGGGTTTTGGGCAATTTTTTGATGATGTGTGAGAGGAGCAGCGCTGACAGGAATAACTCAGTCAAGATGTATTCTCGAGTTCTGCCGTTGTTTCAGCACGTGCGGCCCGGATATTACGGGCTTAAGTAGATTTGGCTCTTATGTGTGTGTGTGTATATTTACTTACTTTTCTCAATGGTTTCCCTGTGTGCATATACTGTAGCTGAGTATGCATGTGAACCCATGTGTGAAATCTCTGTCAGGTTATAGCTATGTCTGCACAATGCACATGCCTCCTAAGTCACTGCATTTTACTAAAAGTTGGTGTTTTTGTTTCCAGGTTAAACACAGTGGATTATATCAGTCTCACATGCAGAAAAGTGCAGCAATTTCCCATAAACAACTGAATTCATGCTCCTTTAATTAGTGCTCCTGCCCTAACTACAGTTCCTCCAATTGCATCTAATTGCCGTGAGTCGTTTTCTTTCACAGTTCCTGTATAATCTAGATCAGCTCTGTTCCATTAGAGTCTTTTCATATGGTTTTAATTTGAAAGGCATATGCATCAGGCAGAGATTTAACTGGCTTGATTCAGTAGCTGATCCCTCTCTGTCTATAGTGGCTAGATGTGGCATTAGGTCACAGCTTGTGCCATTTTGAGGATAACTGGGCTTTTTTACTACTTCCCATAAAAACAGGATTTCAGCTGCACACATATATATGTACTCTGCATGTGCACACACACAGTGTCTTGTCCTCATTTGGCCTCTCTGTAAGGGGAACCCCTCCCCTGGTGTAGTGTAGTGTGTGGCCAGAAGTGCCCAGGGCCCACATGCAGAAAGTACCTCAACACAGCCCGATGATGGAGCACCAATTTTCCTGTTACACTGTTATATCTTTCTTTCTTTCTTTCTTTCTTTCTTTCTTTCTTTCTTTCTTTCTTTCTTTATGTCTGTGTTTCTTTCTTTCTTTCTTTCTTCCTTTCTTTCTTTCTTTCTTTCTTTCTTTCTTTCTTTTTCCTACCCCCCTTAGTTTCCTGTTCCAGTCATTCTTCAGTTTATGTTTATTCTGTTTTTCACTCATTCACTGTGTTATGCTTCTTCTCGTCTCTCAACTCCGGACAATTTTCATTCATCATCATATTTCAGAGGAAGTTTCTCTTCTGTTTTTCATTTTATTTATACAGGGTCGGTTGGCTGAGCTTGTAGCAATACCCTGAAAATTAAACATTTAACAATTTAACAGGAACTGACACCAACAGAACACAACAATAAACCAAAAAGTCAATCAGTTTGAACAGTTACCGGCAGGTCTGGGGTGTTGAAATTACACAGGCATGTAAGTGCTTAATTTTTAGGTGGCTTTGCAATTCCAGTAAAAGTAATATTTACCAAATGATTTCTGGTAAATGGTTCCTGAAGCATTAGTTAATCATTGCTGCAAGTCCAATATGAACCGCAGTTCAGAGAAGTAAAGATAGCATATAAGATGGCCATTTTGTGATAAGAACTTCTTAAAATAAAAAATACCAGTAATTATTACATCTTGCATGCAGTGATGGGCAACCAACCATATCATCTAAAATGGTGTATTGTAATTATCTTCAGTAGTGAATCTAAGAGCAGAATGGTTAACTCAATTTAAGGATTTGAGTGTGGAGGTGGAACGAACAGTGTCAAGATATAGTTAGAGCTTATTATCAGGCCTTTATGATATTTGATATGATATGCTGCGTTATATAGTATATGTTATCTTCTTACATTTAAGTGGTTACACTAATCTCACAGCGGCTAACAGGACAGAATAAAAAAAATAGTCTGTAGAATGATGATATATTGATATATTCTGCACAGACAGACACACACAGCTAGCAACTAGCTGGAGATAAAGTTCAGCATATAGAGCCAGATATTTCCTTCAGGGGTTGTTAGAGACCAGAAACAGAGCTAAAAAAGAGCGAATATTGGACTTACATTCATTACGTGGATAGAAACACGACTCCAAATGAATGCTAATGTTGCTCTATGTGTGCTAGATGTGTAAACACACAAATATACACATCCACGGATAAAAGAAGGACAATGTGGGTTTTTCATTAAAGGCGTGTGTGTGTGTGTGTGTGTGTGTGTGTGTGTGTGTGTGTGTGTGTGTTTTAACCATTTTGTCTATTCTGCAGTAAAAAGCACAATAAAATTTCATTTCTCTCGATATGTATTAAACAGATACTCTGTAACTTAACTTAGCTTGTAAGATCATTACTGCAGATAGCACTAAAAACAGAGGCTTTATGGTCTACTATAATATTTTCATTACCTGTAGTGCAACCCGTCAGTCACAGATGAGTGCAAACCACAGACATAATATAGAAGGGGATCTCAGGGTGGAGGTGGGAGTTGGGGTCAGGGGCTGTGTTGGACTGCTTGGCTCGCTCTCTTCTTCTTGTCTGGTGAAATCTGAATCTTGGCACTAAGCTGCAGCTAATTAGTTAATATCCTAAATAACTGTTCTTTCAAGCACTTAATAAAAACCAGGTTTGTAAAATAACTGCTGGACATTGCAGTTAATATTTTGAAGACTGATTTTCTAGTGAAATAGTTAAGAAATTAAATATGTGTTTTATTTGTTTGTCACTGATTATTATGAACTTCTGACGTATTCTCTGTAACCCTGTGATGATGTCATCGCACTTAGCACATTTAATTACACCACAGACACAGCAGAAAATGGACCCCAGTAACCTCTAAGACCAAACTCCACTTGTAAAAATTCACTTATTACCCAGTGTATATTAGGTGGGTTTTTTTTTTACATTACATTACATGATTACAAGCTCCTCATTACCCACTTTATCATCTTAATATAGTGATTAAGTTGCATTCTTGATGTGAACAGTATTGCTGACTATGTCTACGTCTATGTCTATGATTATGATAATATTTTGAGGAATATTTTTCTCCTTAGACTAAAGCTAGCTGGAAGCAGTTATACTTTGTTCACTGACTTGGCATTACTTCGAGAAATCTGATTCCCAGGATTTTTCCTCGCTGCATGGCAGCCAGTGCCGCCACTTATTTTGACTGCGTAAAGCAAAATTTGTCATAGTGCATGGTGGATGGTGTAATGTAAATCCATAAAAAAACAAGTACCGCTACACAAAACAAGAGTTATTAGATCAGTTTTAGTGTTACAAGAAGTTTGAGGTGTAGCCAGCAGAGAGGGTCTGCAACTGTGGCCTGGAAAGCAAGAGTCAACATGAGGCACTTCCAGCACAATGTGGTCACTAATTATATTTACAGCTGGTGCAGGACCAGCTCCGCCAATAAGCCCATAATGGGGACATGGTTAATGGGCAGATACATTTAAATTTTCTTGAGTTCTCCTTTTGTTCCAACAAACCTTTGAGTCACACTCAGTGAAGAAATATGAGAAATCATAAATGAAAATCTATCAAATGTAATATACAAATGTGAAAATATAATGTCAAAGATAGAACTGTTGTTGAGTTATACATGTATTGCCAATTATTAAGTTTATAAATAAACTGCAAGATAGTGAATATTCTTATTTACTAATTTAAGGTGTACACTGTCAGTTTTCCCAGCAAAATTGTAACCAGTCATCAAAGTCATTGGTTGTGTGTCTGGGCCATTGACAACTACTGGAAAATACTGATAGCACACTCATACTATACATGCACTATACTAATCTTCATACAGAAATACACTGTAGTAAAAGTAGGATATTGTCTGTCACATACACAAAGTTGGTGGACTTGGTTTTTAGCTCCTGGTATGGATCAAGCTTTAAAAAATGCTAGATGTTACAATTCCCATAATGCAACTCAACAGCATCTTTCATTATTTGGCCTTCCCTGCCTTATCTTTCAAACTCCATACACCTAGTATATAATGCAGGTTGTCACCAAGTCCTCAGGCATATTTTCTCAGACTTTATAACACTATACTTCAGTTTGTCATTTTCATAGTGTGACAGCAATACATACTTTAAACCTTCTTATATTAGTATGTAGTTTGGAATTGGGACAGCATTAGTTGTAGGTAGGCACTGCAGGTATAGCAGTAGGTAGTTAATCCACTGGCCCAGAGAGCTCAAAGCCTCTCAGCACTGTCACGTTCTGTTACTGTTAATCTGAACTGGATGCACCGCCAAGGGGCTGACCCACTGCCTGCGACCCTACCACAGCTGAGGTCAGTGTCTGACGTCACGCAGAGAGGCTGTGCCAGTGTTCTGCACTGTCAGAATTACCGCCAATTACCTGGTTCTAAAATGCCAATGACCTAAGGTAACATATTAAAACTTATTTGGTATATAATGTAAGTACTTCCACATTTCAAAGGCATATGAATTAAGAAAGTAGGGGTATGATGTATGTAATAAGCTTTATTTGATTTGCTAACAGACATTGAGAGAGGTGGGCCAAACAGAGACATAACTTCTAAAAGGAATTTCGTTTTGATGGACCCAGTTGAGTTATTAATTAAGAGGGAAAGCAGATGTCCTGTGTACAGCTGCTGCACAAGATTTGCAGCTCACCCTTTGTGATGGACAGTCTAGCTGAAAAGATACAAGAGAAGAACTTTAATTTAGGACACATGCAGCCACACTTTGTATCAAATAGGTTGCCGCTTATTCAACAAATCACTGTCTCTCAGAATTTTGCAGGCTCACAGTATCGGCCACATCTGCACAGAATAGCCCTGTACCTTAGAGTTATGGCTTGAATTGAGGCTGACTTTGAATATCTCTAATGCCAAACCTATACACTAAGAGCCTTTACTCATGGGGCCCATTGTATGGTGAAGCATGTGTAAAATAGAATAAAGGTCACATGTGACTATCATAGACTTTGTGGATGCTGGATTGGGCCTATATAAGTAGGCTAATGCCAGAAAAACTTTTATAAACGGAGAAACCAGCTGTGTTTTATGTGTCTGAAACAACCTTCATATATTGCTTGGGTCCTGCCTATGATGACAAGCTAACTATTCCTCTGGACCAACTAACTCAGCAATTACACTTGCCCAGTATTTACCAAAATTGTCCTCAAATTGCTATGAGACCCACAAGTGCCTGTGTCTTGTCATTGTGTGACAGGCTTATAACAACATATTTGTCATCTTATTCAACATAACTTGCCACTCAGAAGGCACTCAAAAACTAGAGAGAATTTATATTTTATATTATATAACTATCCCAGTTTTGTGTCTCTATATATATATTCCCTTTTATTTCTCACTGAGAGGGAGATCTGATTGCTGTAATATTGAATGCATTCCAGTTAGGTATGCCAGTTCCAGGGCCTTGGTACTGAGTGTGCTGGCTCATTATCTTACTGGCATCCCTAAATGGAACAGAGCCATCTCTAATGTTATTTGTTACACCTGTGCTTCACATGCTATAAAAAGTCAAAAGACCACACACACAAAGTTTGGAAATTAAACATGTTAATACATTTACTTCCTCAAAAAATGCTATGCTAATTTTAAAACATATTCTAAATACTGCATTGTTTAAATCCATCTTCATTAACTATTACTCTTCTTCTTCCCTGCTGTCAGTGTGCTTGTGTGCATGTATGAGTGTCTACTTGGGCCTCCATGCCATACAAACAGAATGACTCTATAGTGCTACTAATGGTCAGAAACACCAAAGGGTAACTTTAAAGTCTAATGGTTGGCCTGAAAGTTTGCCAACATTTGAACTTAATGTTAAATTAATGTACAAACAAATAACATCACTTTTACATTAGTTAGCATATAAAAGCCAACATGCAGCAATCTTTTTTGAATTACAACTCAAAAGAAACTGGATGAAGTAATCTGCTCTCAAATTCGAAGCCGGATGTTTTCAAATTTACTGCTTTGGCTTAAAAACAGCTACAGAAAATAAGGTCAAAACATCCAAGTTTGAAAAGCCTGCATGAGACAATTATGTTGAAAAAACAGTAGTTTTCCCCAAAGAGAGATTGCTATGGAACAAGAAAATCCCCAAACTTTCCCCTGTATGATCTGGCCTTAGACACTGTTGGAGTTATTTACCATATCTAAGGCCACATACCAAATGTTGGGTTGCACTGATTTGAAACATTTCTTATCACTCATATGTTTTCATCTGGCAAGACGCCTCACGTACAATATGAGCGCACACAACTTTGTCATATTTCATTACTGTGCTTCTTTATCTCCATTCGGGTCCAACAAAATGTGGTTTGAGTAAGGTCAACACATTCAGTATCGGAGGATAATCAGTCTCTTGGTTTCCTGTTAAGAGTTAAATGTGCAGTACGAACAGGGATTTTTTTTTGTTGTTATACTGCCATCCTTTTCAATTGTAATGGATCAGTACAAAGCTGGTTGTATTGCTGCTTTTGCATACCATTTTATAGAAAGTCTTTGTTGTTTGTGGCCTGTGCTTCACATTTAGGCAGACATCATTAGGGTTTTGTCTTTAAATGGATAACAAGGACTTTAATTAGTTTATTCTCTAACCAGAGTTGAATTCTTTTGTTTGTGTAGTCATTTCCAGTTTTCCAAACATGTTTACATTGTTAGTTTGATGATTCACATTATGTTGTTCTTGCAAATAAAAAGTGTATGTTTTTTGGTTCCGCATAAATGAAGGAAAAATGTTGTGTGAAATAATGTTGCATATTTTCCAGCCTGTTGCCAGCTGTTCGACTAACCACACTCTACCATAACTCTTACCTACATACTGTAAATCTGTCTTGCCATATTTAATGAGAGACTAAGTAATGCTAATTGCTTATTTCAGTTACAGCAGATATGTATGTTAATTGATCCTTTCCTGACCAGTTAACCAGAACCCCTGCTATGGTTGTGGGATTGTGGCTAGAGATGATTATCATTCTTTTGGGGGGTTGAGTCTCATGGGTTTTATTTAGAAGAAGATCTACATGGGAGAATATGCCCTGCAAAGTAAGACTATAAAAGTTACATTTTGGCCAATACACTTACTTTCTTTCTAACAGTTACATTACAAGACCATTACCACTTTCATGTCAGTACACTGAATATGAATGTACAGGCTGCACCCAGTTAGCTTATCTTAACACAATGATTGGATTGGTGATTAGCACCACTAAAGGTCACTAATTAATGTGTTATACCTCATTTGCTTATTCCTCACAAAACAAGCCTAATAATGGCAAGCTGTGGTTTTACAGGGGGTTTGTGCAGTGAGTCTTTCTGGATCTAGAACTCCAGGAAGTCATTGTCAAGTGTAGTTACATTTTTCTGATTTTAATATGTGGTATTTTGTCATCTGTTGTCATGTTTTTATGTTTTGTGTGGACACCAAGAGTAGCTGATGTTCTGCATCAACTAATGTGGATCTTAATAATAAAATAAAATCACTATTGGCCAAGATTAGTCCCACACGTAATCCCAGTAAAACCACAACTCGCCATTTTTATGCTTTGACATTTTTGTACAGATTGGACAAAATAAATATACGGTGTTTATTAGTAAGTAATAGGAGTGCTGGTAGCCAAATATTGTCATCTTTGAACAGTCAGGCTAGCTGTTTGCTGGCTGTAGCTTCATTGTCACAACCTCTGACACAATATTGGTGGACGCAAATGCACGACTGGCACAGACAAAGTTGCAGGAAAAAATTATATTTATTTATCAACAAAAGGCGTTCTCTAGGAGGATATCAAAATGCAAATAAAAGTCAAACTTCAATTGACACATGAAACAACCTGAACTGTGAACTACAACACTTAACAATACTCACTGAGTTACTGAACAAGACAAACTGACAAAGACAAAAGGGAGACAAGGACTATTTATACCATGTGTTAAGTGATAACAGGTGAAAGCAATCAGGGGCGGGGCAGACAATTACAAAGGCGGGAAAATCACAGAAAGGGAGGAAGTCAGGATTTGAATAGTGAGGGAAAAGGTGAGTACAAAATAAAACAGGAAGGACTAACATGAAAACACTTAACATGACTAAACTTGTCGAGACACAACATTCATATCCAGTGTACAGTCTGGAAAGTGGCATCAATCTTCTAACTGAACTCAAATAAGAATATTTCCAAACAGATATTCCTTTAAATGCAAAGACATTTTTCTTACCTCAAATAATGCATTTTCCATGAAGTCTGTACATATTTTAGCATTTGGGATATTTGATAATTAACTAATAATTAGGGATGCATATTATATTAAAAAGAATACTAATTATATAGTGCTTTGAACAGAGAAAATAAAGCATGTGTGGTATTCATTCACATATGTTGGGGGATGATTGATGAGAAGGAGCTGAAGATATCAACTTAACCTGGGATGTGAGCTTTTTTTGACAGAACTGTGTGTATGAAAATGCATTTAGCTCAAACACAGTAAATGTAATATATACTGTCTTTCAAACCAATATAGGTTCTGAAAAGAAACTAGTGAGCATGTAAAACCTTGTTGGGTACACAGAGCTGTATGTTTCCTCTGGGAAGGGGATGATTTTGGTTTTCAAGCTGAGATGTTTTCAAAATGACACACAGTAGATTATGTCTACATTAAAAGAGCTCATAATTGGAAAGCAACAACAGAAATGTAACTCAAAAGTGTTTCATTTTCATCAAAAGTTTCACAGAACAACAATATGTTCCATGTTAAAAATGAAAAGAGACAATATCTGTCACTATTAAAACCTGTTTTAATAAAAAAAGTTTTGTGTGTCTGAATTGGAAAACAGCATTTGTGTCCTGCGATTGATGTCTAACATTCTTTGTTACAAATCAGGCTGTCACAACATCAACCAATACTATTCCTAATGAATTATTGATTAGGCATGAGACCTCTGGAAGACAAAGCTGTTATTAGAGTGGTTGGTGTTGTGAAACATTTGAGCATTAATCCCTTCGAGGATTTAGGAAAAGACAAAAACTTACACAGATAGATGATAGTTTGAAGACTTGGCTGCATTCTTGAACTCATTTTCATTTTTAATCCCAGCAAAAAAAATTCTCACCGAAGTTAAAAAACAAAAATGCTGCGTTTTATTATTTCCTTAATGGTGATTGTGTTTATTGTCAGAACATTTTAGGCAGACATTGAAGATTATCACATCTAAAGGGAGATAGTTGGTGTTGCCTTCGAATATTTCCTCCCTTCTGCAAAATTTCACGAATTCCAAGATTCAGACAACTCCACCGGCGACATGAAATTTCAAAAAATGCCTGTAAGGTTTTTTCTGAAAACACCAAGGATGCAGAGGTTTCTGTTACAGAGGAAGACACAAAACCACATGCCTACATACCCACACACAAAGATGCACATGTACACCATCCAGACTCTCCTTTGAGCTTCCTCAGGGATGAATCATCCGGGGTCTGATGTGGTTAATGACAACCAGTGTTTCCGTGTTTGCTCTTATTCCGCCCTCACAGCCACATGGGACTTGATAGGTTGAAACGCTGCGTTTAGCTGAGTCATCACAAAGTTTCCTTCATTCCCACGATTTTTCCTGTGGTTGCTGACTCAATAAAAGAAGCCATCTTTCTCGACTGAAACAATACAGCTAGGCTTTTAGATGTCATATTTATCATTTTAATACATTTGTGGACTGATGAAAGACTACTCCACCGATTTGGCATTGCATTCTTATGACACTGTCGCCCTCATGATGGACAGTTTTTTCAAAAAACGTTCAAAATTTGCTGCAGAAAGACTAAAGATAGACAATTAGGTCGAAGATTTGGATTCATCAGACCAGCACTATGTACAACATTAACAATTAACAACAACTAACGACGAAAGCTTTCACAGTGAGGTTTGATACATGAATATTCAGTTTTAGTTCAGTATGGTACATAGCTCAATGATACTGGTGACAGTTAATGTTACTAGTGATAGATAGGACTGTCATCTCCAACTAAATCCCAGCCCAGATCATTCAGTTGATTATAAACAGGATGGTTATATTGACATATATTAAGATGGAAGATGTGGACAGCTCTCCAAAAGTGAAGCCAAAACATCTCGATTGTTCACTGCAGTATTCACACCACGTCAAATAAAATTTTCCTAAACATGGTTTCTGGCCTTTAAGGTAGTTCGTAAGACGCTGATATATGTCCAAATGTACATTTTTCTGATTAGTTTGGTTTGGTAAGCGGCCCGTGCAAAGTTCCTGTATGCGCTGGTCTGATGTATGTGTTATGCTAGAAGCTTTTTAACTCCACGGCACATTTCATTTTATAGTCTTCATTCCCAACCAACACTGACTAAAGATGTCACTTGATGTAAGTGGTCAAATTTTACACAGTCCCCTCTAGAGTGACAAAAGACTTTATACAACTTTTTTGCACATGGTGTAGACCTCCCAAAGACCTTTAAGACCCTGATGTGTAAAACTAGTGATCCCCTTTAATTGTATGTTATTCCATACTATAGTTCACACCATGAAACAGAATTTCAGGTGACTTGGTTTTACCCCCCTCCTATATCCTAATAGTGTCGGCCCTATTACAAAAATTAATGACAATACTGGATTGATATCCCATGTGTTGCAGATGTTTTACACATTAAGGCTCATCCTGTACAATCACAACTGGTCATTTTTACACTTTAGTTTTTGTTTGATTAAACCAACAAGATGCAGTATAATGTGTTAATTATTGAGGTGCTGGTATGCAAACAGAGCAAGGTTAGCTGTTTCCATTCTTTACGCTACTATGTTACATCCTTATGCTATGCTTAGATAACGTCCTGGCTGTAGCTTCATAAGGAACTGAAGAGAGTGTTATGACATTTTTTTGGCATGAAAGCAAATAAGCTTTCTCTCCCCCAGAATTCCTTTAAAGACACATTTTAATTAAAGGATGTACACACCACTTAGCCAGATAGGATCATGTCTAATCTGCTAGGGGCCCCCGAGTACAAATGAGCCGAGTCTCTGAGCAGTGTTTACAGTTTTTCTAAGCTGCCATACCAGCCAAAGATTTACTCTTACAATTTAACACATTAATTTAGGAATATGCAAAGTATAAACTGAAATAATCTCGGTCTTAAATTTTTTGGGACAGGACTTATATACTATACATACTATATACACCAACATAAATAGTGAGTATAAAGTGGATTGAGACAAAAATAGTCACAACTAAAGTCACAAATAAAGTGAGGAGGCAATTAAATTTCACTTCAGAAACTGTACTGTAAAACCTAGGACACCTTGTTGCAAATTATTGTTTAATTTAATGTTATTCAGTTATAACACACACAAGCAAAGAAACAATACATATGAATTATGCAGTGCACTGTTAGTGTCCAATATACTGTCCACACATATATAGACCTTTATATGTTCATATTATCCTCTACTCTCCCTGCCTTACTATCAGTCCCCCCCCACACACACACACACACATGCACACAGACTTACAGTCATGTCTGGAAGAGATTGAGCTAAAATAAGAGACGTAGTAAGTGACGCAGACATCCGCCGTCACTAAAATTCCATTATTCTTTCAGATAATTTACCAGACAAGTGGTGGTATGTGCAGCTTCTCCATTATACAAACATGTCTAAAAAGAATCAAGACTGTGACTTTTGAACCAACAAACTTAAGGCTGTGGGAAAAACAATCTATGGCTGTTTCACTTGTTTTATCGTCAAATATGCATTTCCAAAAGCCTTTAAAGATCATTAGTAGAGTTCGGTTTGTTTGATCAGTCGGTGGAGCATGTGTCCAGGCAGTAATTTGCAGCCTGTTAAAACAGTTTAGTCAAAAATGCATGAGACGTTTTGCAGTCGTATTCTTTTTAGCGTAACATGCAAATAAATGAATGTACTGTAGAACAATTACAATCAGCAGCCTTCCCCATCAGTAACTTTGGTAAGCATTTAACCCCATATCTACTACCTAATCATTTTTGGTGAGCTTGTGCAGAGCCATGTTAGCATCATGGTGGGAATGCTAGCTCTGCAGCCTGTAAAGCTTACTATATGATAAACAGTCACGTAGGTCCAGCCTCCTCAGGACACGTGTTGAACCATATCAGTCACTCGTCTCTGTATGAGAACCAGATGAAACATATTAAGCAAATAAACTAGTCTAGAACGCCATAATCTGTTATTATGTTGTTCTTTTGTGTACTGGTTAAATAGCTTGCCAAAATAGCTCATAGTCACAGATTTGTGGTGGTTCTTGGGGTACCTAAGGCAATCATTTTGGTTCTACACATGTCAGTTTTGCTTACACAAATGAGAGAATCCAGGACTGAAAACATGTAGCCCCCAGCTGCAAAAATGTAAAACAAGTGGTTGGAGTGATCCTTCTGATTCTGTTTCAGTGTTTTGTCTTTCAAGTTGTCTTGCACACAGTAAGACACCTGTCTTGTTATCCTGTATACTCATCAAAGCAAGAAATGAAGGTACATTTCTCTGGGGGCAATGAGTTATGTCTATTATGCTGACAGATGACAGCACAAATTGTAACTATGTGCCGAAGGAAGGTAAAGGCTGTAATTTGGAAGAGGGGAGGAATCACGGCTATATTTTTATGGCTCTTCACTCCAGCTATCATCATGTTATTTATGATTCTGTCAGTGCAGGGTACATAGGAGCGGTTGGAATATTTTTGCCAGGGGTTTTTGAATTCATACCAGCAGGAGTAGGATGGCCCGCTGTATATCACAATCTGGAAGAGACTGACAGCGAGAGAGACAGATGCAGACACATAAAGGACAGGAAGCAGATAAAAGAAATGTTTCTTAATTCAACAAATCCCATGAAAAGACCAAAATGAATGATGTGTTAGAGTCCATCTGTCAATACTTTCCTTCCCTACCCTGTTTGCTCTCGACCCCAAACCCACTCATACTGATGTTATAAGTCTTAAAAAATAACTCACAAATATATTATTTAATTATTTTTAAATGGATAAGTAATTACCTGCTGGGCACTGGGTACAACAATGGATCTCTATGGCACAGAGAAATTAGATATAGGCCTATCGAGCTTTAGATAAGTGACAGTTTCTCAATTAATTTGGTCTTTTCATGGAATTTCTTGACAAGAAGCCTTATTCTTTATCTTTAACCAAAACATTTTTGGTTCCTTTATTTCCCAGAGCTAATTCCGTACACAGCATCTAGTTCTTTTTGGGTTTATTTATTTCCAACCTTTCTATCTTTTATATGTGCATCCATCTGCGTGTGTGTGTGTGTGTGTGTGTGTGTGTGTGTGTGTGTGTGTGTGTGTGTGTGTGTGTGTGTGAGGCTTAATGGAATAGCGGAAAATCTAAAAAAGGTTTGCATTTATAGGCCAAAAGTTAGTTCAATCAGTTCTTTAGATTTTTATTCAAGCCAGATAAACATTAAAGTCAATAAAGGAAGTTTATTTTCATGCTTGTAAAATCCTTTTCAGCTTATTTCTTTGGGGATGATGCTTCAAAAGCTGAAATCGAGTGTTGCTTGCATTCACTTGCACGGACCATATTTAGTTGGAATTAGTTCTTTGTTTACAAAGAGGGATATTAGAGGTGCTTGGGATACTGTAAGCATTAAAACTGTTACACAGCAGCAGCATGTCATATGGCTACCTGCGTTTCATGACCATTTAGGGAAAAGTAAAGGAAAAGGAAAACATGAAAAGTTACCAGTTTCCAAAAAAGACTTTAGAAATGTTCTGCTGTTTTCATCCAGCAGCTGTATAGAAATAAAAATGCCAGTGTAAATTGACATTTATATCTCATCTTAAACTTTATGGGCCCTTCTGTTTTGACGACAGTTTTATTTGATTTCCAATGGTCATGCCCCATGAAGGTAAATGAGTGTAAACAACTATACTACTAAATAACTATATTGTGCGGCACAACTGTACTGTAAACAAGAATTTTGATTGCGCCACATATGCTTTATTAAATAGTGTGTGTTTGCGAGAGGAAAATGGTTTAGCAATGATTTCAGCAGTTTCGTGTTTTAGATAGTGTTTGTTCTTACTGCCTCAAACATTAAAATGGAAAAACTGTGTCTGCCTTTTTAGACATTGAATCATCTTTTATGTGCTCTTGTTTTTTCCCCTGATAAACAATGTCATTGACACCTCCGGGAGGTAAAGCCTGCTCGTCTTCTTTACCACTGTCTGGCAATCTCTTCCTCTTTCCCTCCTGATGTAGGACAGAAATTGGTTAACTTGAGAGACAGCTTTCTCCCCTTTCCATCTTTTTGAAACACACTTTATGTTTTCTATTTTCACATCTTTGTATTGGATCTCAGCATGAAGTTTTCCATGGCAGTAACTGAACAGCGCACCTATTCTATGGAAAGCAGCTTTTTGTTGGCTGTGGGTCTGTTTATCTGTGTATGTGTGTGTATCTCAGAGAACTGTTGAGGAATTAGTGCCGCAGTCACTGCCACTCCTACGATTGAAATAACACACACATAAACGAAACTGTCAGGGGGAGAAAAAGGAGTGGAAAGAATGTGAGAGAAACAAGATCTTAAAGTAATGGGTAGATGTAGCTCAAAAGGTTTTTTATGTTTTGCGCCTCTTAAAGAAAACCCTGCATTCACGTTAGTTCAGTAATGAAACTAAACCCAGGTAAATCTGTAGGAACTGGAACTGAAAAACCCATCCAAACCTGAGTATCTACTCCTTTCCTAATCCCTGCATACCAAAAGCTGAGAGGAATTCACCAAAATAAGAGCAAGATGTCTAATTCTTTAGGAGATAAGACTCATAATAAGCATGTTACCGAAGAAGCTTTCATTTAAAGGAAACCAAACTCTGAAACACAGCTGTATCCATTTCCAGATGTCACCGCCATGCTTGAACTCTATCTTATACATCCATATTGTTTGTCTACATAAGTTCAGTCTGACTCACCCTGAATTACCTTTGTCCCCGCTATCACCCCCTCTTTATTTCTCTCTCCGTCTAACTTTCTTTGTCCCTCTCTTTCCTTTCTCTCTCTCCCCAGATGTCTGCTCACCAGCTGCGCTCAGATGGCTGAGAGGAGCAGACAAGATGGGTTTTTATAGAGCGTGCATGCACACAGACATCCGCACAGTCACGCACGCCAACATACATGCACAGAGTACCACCGAGTAACCTGCCACAGCAGGGATCCAGGACTTTTGTCCCAGAGTTTAAAGATTTCTCTCTGTTTTCATTTTTCCACTTCTTTTCACTGTCTATGACCACATCAATATGAAACAGATGCCCCTAACTCACATGTGAGTGCAGACAAACATGGCTTATGGTCAGAGAAGGTCAGGAATTTGGCTGTTTCTCTGCTCTAATCGGATTAGTGTTTCTTTTCTGTGAGTGTGACTAATATGAAAGTGATTAGACTGCAGCTTTTGGCTCAGAGAATGAGGAAAGTTTGTGGTAAAAACAGGGTTGGTTAAATAACGTTTATTAATGTTAAGTCAGTATTTTCTCTAAATATGTAGAGCTGAATATGATTTATACCAAAGCTTATAGAAATATATAGCTGATTATGTGTTTTTAATTCTTCTTTAGCTGTTTAATAGCTGTTTTTCAGCGTTAATCATCTAATAATGTAGTAGAGGGCCTCACAGCCACTCTCTCTCTCTCTCTCTCTCTCTCTCTCTCTCTCTCTCTCTCTCTCTCTCTCTCTATCACACACACACACACACACACACACACACACACACACACACACACAAACACAGCACTTATCTAGTGACTGTTCCAGACTGAACACTAAACCCTCACCCCTTAGTTGCTGCTATGCCTGTTAAGCTTTCAGTACTCGCGTAGTACATGTGCACTTTACAATAATAATGGTGGCAGATTTACCACTCAAAGTTCTTTTTAATTTTAGAAACAATACATCCTTGATTTCAGAGAAATGCAGACTGAAGCATTTTCAGCCACTGACCAATTTTGTCAGCTGAAACTTTGTTCCTCGCAGATATTATCAGCTATAGTTAATTGGGCTCCATAAATTTGTTGTAAACAAGAAGCTTGTAAAAGGAGTATTAAACTTGATGGTACATAATATCGTTCTAAAAGATGAGGCTAAAGCTTCATGTGCCAGGCGAAAAGTCAGACGCTTGTTATTCATTGATGCAGAAAGCAAAAACATGAAGAAACAGCATTTTTATTGTTTTTATGTGTATAGATAGTTAGTTCTAGTATATTAAGTATGATATGGAAAATGTAAGTATCAGGGGAGACGTGTGTGATTGGACAATTGCTCTTTAGGGGAGGGGTTTTACTAAACTGACAACTGGCTTAAATGTTCACATTTTACTGCAAAAAATGGCCATCTGTGTATCCAGTCTGTGTTGTTGCCATGGTGACAGGGAGGCCGGTGTGATGCCTGCCCCTCTGACCTTGAGTAAACCATAATGAGACCTTCTGCGTGGTTTCCCTCTGATCGACTTTTGATGGTGACATAACTGCTGGGGTTGTTTTCTTGACCTCCCAGCGGAGAGACCAGTTTGTGTGTGTGTGTGTGTCTGTGTGTGTGTGTGTGTGTGTGTGTGTGTGTTGAGGAGGGGCTGAAGGGGAGGAAAGGAAGGTGAAAGTAGGGTCATGGGGCGAATGGACTGAACAGGTTTCAGAGGATGTGAAAGACAGTGGGCCTCATGAGTAAACATAGCTCTAGTGTGAGATGAGAGAATACTTCTAAGTGTGTGTCTGTGTGTGTGTGTGAGTGTGTGTGTGTGTGTGTGTGTGTGTGTGTGTGTGTGTGTGTGTGTGTGTGTGTGTGCCATACGTCAGGATTACTTTCCCATGTACTCCAGTCCAGCACCTCCTGACCATCATCTTGTATGTCTCAACTCTGAGATGATAAATAATCGTCTCAGGTCATCAGTCAGGACATGAGAGGGTTCCACGGATGAAAGGATAAAGTGTTTGGTTCAGATCTATAGCTTTTTGCTGACACTTCGCTCTGTCCTTCACGACCTCCTCTCAGCAGTCTGTCTCCTTTTTTGTTCTGACCTCACCACTGACCTTTGATCTCACAGCCCTTTGCTGCAGTCATTTGAGATCCAGAAGAGGCCAGTCATGAATCTGTTGTTAGGAAGACAAGCGGATCATTGAGTTTAGCTCCTGGACGAAACCTTCACTGACATCAGACTATAAACACCACGATAGATAAAAAGACAGTTTGTGTTTTGAAAAGGATAATTATGAAAGATGAGATGTTGGATGTGCATTAAAGCTTCTTGGTAAGCTTCCACCAACCTTGGCAGTACTGCCTAAGTGAGCAGAGATTTCCTCATTTTCTCTGAACTTATAGTTAATACATAAACATTCACAATTCCAATTAAGTTAATTTATTTAGCCCATTATCACTTGTAATCCCATGCTCCATGTCTCCCTGGGCTTTACAGTTCCTCATCAACAACATTTCCACACTCGGTCTAAACTTTATATTAATACAAAGAAACTAGCTGCAACATCCCTGGTCTGATTCCTGAGACACTTTATTGCATATCCTACCATTTCCCCTCTCTCCATGTTTCCTGTCTATGTCTTCTGAAATTAAGTGGCATTTTTAAATTTTCTTGATAATCAGTATGCCAGACGTTATTGCCATTAATTGCTAGAGACAGCTGAAAAATGTCAGGAAACGGGGAAGAGAGAGGCGATGATACGCAGCAGGTCCACAGGTCGGAGTTAAACCCATGGCCGCTGCAGCAAGGACTCAGCCTTGGTACATGGAGCTCTACCAGGTTGCCCCAACAAGTTTAATTATAAGACCACAATCAAAATTTAAACAACATTTAAAAAACACATTTTCTCCCATAATCTGGACATTGTAATTATATAAGAGAGCACTAAACAAAAAGGCTGTCATACTTGAAAATACCCACATCTGAGTTGAATATATATACAACCATGAGGTGTTTTAATAAGACAGGGAACACAATTGCCAGTGGCTGCACTAGAGATTTGGCATGTGGATGAGAGGGCACTTCCACATTTCACTTCACATTCAGTTTCAAAAAACTCTCTTGCACACTTATTGCTAGTGCACGTTGCTGACCCCAAACACAATCAACCATCGAATAAAAAGGAAATTAATTCTAAAAAATAATCTTGGAGGAGAAATAAAGTCCAAAAATAGGACAATAACCCAAATTTACTGTAAATATAACAAGATAAATTCCAGTCGTGAACCACTTCTTCACATGTTCAGGCCTGAAGTGTGTATATGGGGCTGGTTGTGGTGGGTGTATGGTTGGGCAGTTAGGTCAGATGCTGAGCTTTGAGATACATGCTATCATCAGCATTTTAACATACGTTCAGTGACAATGCTAAGATGCTGATGTTAAGCAGTCATAATGTTTACCATGTTTACCATCTTAGTTTTGCATGTTAGCATGCTAAAATAAGCTATTTGCTTTAAACAGTAAGTACAGTTGAGGATGATAGTAATGCCATTATTTTTGCAGATATTTGGTGAAAAATGTATAATTTACCAATAAATTAGAGAGAAGAACAGAACCTAATACTGAGAGGAAAGAGGACCCAACCTGTTTTAGAGGGAGGCAGCAGGCAGAGAGCTGACACAGTTTCACATTCTTTAAACTTAGGGAGGGCTGATGAGGGCTTAAAACACACAAAAAAACAATTTAATATATTACGAGGAGTACTTAAGTCAGTGCAGGGAGACAAACACTGGAGTCATTTAACCAGAATTTACCAATCCTTGTTAGAATCCACACTGTGGTATTCTCAGCAGAGAAGATTTTCATATCCTTTGTGTTCGGTCACAAACTCTCAGTAAAAACCCAAATAAGAATTCCTGTTAAATCTGAGCAGCAATTTCATCTTCAAACCAATTGCTCTTGACATTTTACCTTCCAACAAGTACAAACCACAAAACATAGTTTCCTCTCTGCACATCAAGCAGGCCAATTTTCAGAAGGGAACACTTGATGATACAGCTCTTTCTCTCTTAGGCATTCATGCTGTTTGTGTGCAAAAACATACAAACACCCAGACCAAAACAAAACAAAGCAAAAAAAATAACTTCTCCATAAATCCCCAAACTACCCTTGATTAGCCATAACCAACCCCTAAATGATGGTAGGAATGTTGAGGAGAAAGCAAGAGAAAAATAGAGTGAAATATAGGAGAAAAGTGGAGAAACAACCAGAAAAATGTGGAAAATAGGCAAAAGTGGAGAAAAGGAGAGTTGTCGAAGTTTTACAGTCTGGTTAACGTTTTCTATTTCTTCATAGAAATGCGAACATGTTGGTGAACTCAGTTTGAAAGCCATGGTTGAATGGATATTGTCTGACCGTTGCGGTCACCCCATGGCTATGGTTTACTTGACTGCAATTAAAATACACATTGCTATGCAATTAGTTCTGTTTTTTAAAGATTCTCGCTTTTGTAAATGATCTGCAAAAAAAACATCTGTTTTCAAAATTGTGCCAGGAGCGGCACGGCATACAGGCAAACATCTAAGTTGACATTCAGAAAAAGGAAGTAACTTTTGTGCAGATTTGCAATGGTTGGATTGGAATCACTGGTTTGTATGACAGGTCAGAATGGGATGTTGATGCTGGCAATCTACCCATGTGTAACAAATTAAGGGTCCGAGAAACTTCATAAATATAGACTCAGTAATTGTTTTGGAATGATATAAACCAAAGAATGAAGGGAAAGGGAAAGAAAATGATTCAATATACTGAGTCAACTGAATCAGACATATAATGTTTGATTTGTAGCATGACAATAGTTCTCAACTATTGGCCACTAGTGTGACTAAAACACATGACTTATGTTCAGAAATGTCACATTCCTTCTGTATGTACACATTAAGTTCCTCTTTCAACATACTGAGTATTCGAGCACCATACTGACACTGCTGGAAGTCAAGCAGTTCTTAACACCTAACTTGCTTTTCATAATGGGTTGGAACATCACTTTGTTTGTTGTTGTTGTTGTTGCCAGAAAACGTGCACATGCAGTGGCAGCAACATGTGCACACACTCCTCCTAATCACACACAGACAGGGTCATGCACACTGTATGCGGGAACTTGCCAAAGACCAGGAAATACATGGGAGGTACATCAACCTCTGCTCTCTGAAGGAAAACTTCAACTTATCATACATTTTTTGTGATAAGTTGATGATTAAAAAAAAATAGTAGATTAGCTTGTCATTTGACTTTCTTATTGATGGCCATGAGAATTGGCTGTACACTTGAGTAATGGTAGAATAGCAACAGCAAAATTATTCTTTTAGCTGATTTTGGCAGCCCATGAAGTGATTAACATTGTGTCTGCACAATAACTCATCTCCCAGTATTAGCTCATTAGTGACAGATACTCTCACAAACACTTACTTGCACAGAGCTAGTGAGATGGCAAGATACACAGAGCCCCAGATGATCCAAGCTCCCTTCTCCTCTGTGACTGATGGAGTTCAAAGTCCACGAGGTTATACTGACGTGACCATATGTTAGATCTCTGTCAAAAGCAGCACTCTGGTGCATCAGATATAAGGTTGACCATGGATAACTAAGGGCTAAATGCTAACATCACCACAATGACAATGCTAACATGATCATGTTTAGCTCATGATAATGTCACTGATTTAAACCAAAACATTAGACAATTAAAATCCTTACGATGGTACTAGAATCCACCCGAAAGTTGTCTAGACATACTAAAAAGCAACAATTTCAACCGTGTGGTGTCATACAGCAAAAGCCAGGAGATCACCAAAGTCAGAATGATTCATCTGCTGGGAACCACCAATGTCTGAACACACAGCCCAACATTGCTGTGCAGATAAAAAAGAAACATAAAGCCTGGCTTGTTCAGATCCTTAAAATGGGTTTGCTGACAAGCGACCTCTGGTTGGCCAAGTAATGACTGTCAATAAAGCAAAGTTACAAGTAGCTTGACATTGTTACAGAGCTGAAAACCTTTTTGGCTGATGCCAGGGACTGTGGTTTGTACATTGAACCCGTCTTTTTTCCAGTCAAAATTTGTTCCTGTAAACCGTGCCCATGGTAGTCCCAAACTTTTACCCAGTAGTTTTTGTTGCCAAACCAAACCCTAACCATAGGGGTGGCACAATCGAAAATGTGGATAATTTTTGTGATGGCTATATTGGAGGAGTCTGACAAATGAATTGCTTTGTTTTTAATGCAGCACATTTCACACAATTTTTGCATCAGGTTTTGCAAATTAATCTCATCCTAACAGCAGACTTTGCGACATGGGTACATTTTTGCAATACCTGATTGGGATGATTGTCAGACTTCAACTCAAAAACTTAAAGTAAAAAAGTTAGAGATTTAAACTTTAAGTCTTAAATAAGTCATTTACACAGCTGGATCCAAACTGTTCTCAGTGAAGGCCAGCAGGACTTATCTGATGAGGGTCATGGGTTCATTTCCACATCCTGCAGAAAAGACCACATGTCAAGGTAGGGTAACATGATAACATCTATGGTTTTATTTTAGGGCCATAAATATATGTATGTACCCACTTCGCTAGTTAATTGCAAAGTACCTCTTGCAATAATTTATGCATGACAGTAAATTAACTGTCTTGTAGCTGGCTGGCATTTTGTTTCTGTCTGTATAATTAATATGTCATTTTGATGAAAAATTAGCAGCTGTGTCAAACTTTGGAGCTTTGGATGAGTTTATTTTGGTTTTTATCTTGCCGGGAACATTGCTGTGAAAGTGGAACCAACAAACCGAGAGTCTGCAGACTTAGCATAGTCTGCTCGTGTTTTTCTGACCAGCAGCACTAATAATGCATAACTCCTCGAAAAAATTTGCCCAGGTTGCTGTTTGGAGACAAGCTGTTGGGACTGAGACAGTTTTTGTGATAAATTACACAAGAGACCTTCATCAAACTAACAGCCACTAAAACATTTTCCCCTCTAAAGACTTTTTCCACTTTGAAGACAGAAATACATTACATTTTCAGAGAGCCATCAGGAGGGGATAACCCGTAAATTATCCATGCCATACAGATACGTAGATCTGATGATATATGATGCTTTAACCCTAAATGCATGCCCACAGTCATTTCTGGAGGCCAGTTATAACTTACCGTTTCCCTATATAGTGACAAAGCTATACTTAACCACATACAGGTGTGTTTTTGGCACGAGCTGCGAGCTGGCAGGTGTGTTTGTTATTACAATGTGATAATGACTATCATTACAGCCCAGGTAAGAACAGGCGTGTTAGCAGGAGGCAGAGACGGACACAAGAGGAAAGCAATAATGCGTTTACCAGGATGTGAGTGCACAACTGGCATTTCTGCGCCATAAACACACAGTTATACACACACAGACACACACACACACACACACACACACATACATACACACTAATCAAAACAGTGAAAGAGATACACGAACAGAAACTCACACAAATTAGCACCTTGGTGATTTAAATTTAGCTTCAAATGAACCCTTTAGAGGGTATCTGGGGTGAAAATAAATGCCCATTGCAGATTACCGTTATTTCATTGAAGGAGGAAACTGCGAGTCAGTGTTTCACACTATAGTTGCTTATAGATAACGTATATGCCTGCCAGTATAACGCTGAACCTATGAACTAATTCAGGAAACCATTTTATATTTAATAAAATTCTGTTGAAATGCAGTTTCATGATTCATAAATGAATGATTTATTTATTAAAGGTCCAGTGTGTAACAATAAGGAGGCTCTATTGACAGAAACTGAATATTCATCGGCGTGTTTTCAATAATGTATATTTACCTGAATAATCATTAGGATTCGTTATTTGTTACCTTAGAGGGAGACTTATATTTACGGAGTCCATCATGTTGAACAGTAGTTTCTACAGTAGCCCAGAAAGGACAAACTAAACACACTCCTTTGTGCTTGTAAGGGGAGGGGGAAGAGTCAGAGTTATGATCTGCTGGACGCCACTAAATCCTACACACTGGTCCTTTAATATTTTGACCTCTATTACAGTCAGAGATTGGCGTTTTTAAGTCCCCAATATGACAACTAGAAGATGTATTTCACAGACAGTGTTATTTTTTTTTTCTTTCATGGATTAACATGTCAGCCTGAATCCCGACACAGCCGTTGCACAAACACACACACACACACGCCCACACACAGATCCAGGTAACTATGGTTTGGTTACAAACTGATATTTTCTCAGGCTTGCTCTTTAATTCTGCTGCCTCACCATCTGGGGCAAATCCATTGAAGCTTTTCAGTACCTCCTTGGGTGCTGTAAACAGAAACAGGCAGATGTGTGCACACGTGCATAAGCACACACGAAAACACACATCTTTGAATCAGTATACTTTTGAGGGCTTTGACTGACTATTTTAACTTTGCTTCATGGTTGACTTTAATCCTCAACCCTAATTCTGTTTCTACCTCGAATCCTAAATCCAAGTCCTAACATAAACCTAACTCTTAAAACATCATAATGTTTTCTTGGTTTTCTATGATTGCAAGCACATTTATTTTTCATAACATTAGGATCACAAGTACACAGGGGGAAAAGCTCCAAAGAAAGCATTATTTTGTTTTAAAATGTTTTAATGAGCGGTCTTTGTAGCCAAGACAAATGATATGGAATGACAAGCACTGACTCCATCAGTGATAACAGCAAAAGTGTCACATTTGTGGTAATGATGATGATAATTGCAACAATTTTAATCCTAAATGGCATGGTATGAATATTTGAAGTGAGTATTATTGCTGACTCTTTGCAGTCTTAGCAGCTTGTTTTGTTGCCGTAATGTTTTCAAAGTAATCATGCACTTAGATGGTAATACATCTGCAATGCTTCCACCCAGTATGTGACATTTTAAGGGTTTATCCCATCTTTGTACTTTCATTACGCTCTGTCTTTTCTTGGCTTCTCACTCTTACTGTGTGCTAGCTAAGTGCTACTTTAGTGGGATTGTGTGGGTTGATGTGTGTGTTAGAGAGCAATGTTCCAGATGTTATTTTGCAGGAGAGAGGAGACCAGCCTCTCATGGCTAGTAAAAAAGGAGAATTGTTACAGCATTGTTGTGGTAACATATAAGTATCTCTGAAAATACAGCAGTCAAGGATAGTCTAATTTAAAAACTGGTACCACAATCTAATCAGGCACCTTTACGAAGGGTTTCTAAGTTTTAACTAATGGCTGATTAATGGTTAATAACCGATTTACTAATGTTTAAGATTGGAAAGACGGTAAAGAACGTTGTAGCTGACATATCAAGCACGACAACTGCTTTGTCTTTTTAGTTAGCTCTTTAGACTGCAGACTTGTAGAATGATTGTAAGAACCATTTTAACTCATTCAATCATTATTAACTCGATACAACTAGATAGATTGGCATAAAATGTGGTACAGACATTTGTGGTTCCTAGATGATGAACCCTACTGACTGTTGTGACTCCCTGATTACTCTTAACTACCGGATGGATTGTCAGGAAACCGCCATTCATGTCTCCCTCAGGATGAAATGTAATATATTACTCCTTAACTTTTCATCCAGCTATCATCAGGTCAAAATTATAATTCATTCTAAATTCTGATTTATAACCAAAGACCTGCAGAACTAATGATACACCCATCTGTGTCTGCTGTACTGTGAGTTTATTGCAGATTAACAAATGTTAGCATGCTAACACTTTCAACTTCTATATAAACATTATAGCGGCTTATCATTATCATGTCAGCGTTGTCATTGGGAGCATGTTAGCATGCTGACATTAGCGTTTGGCTCCACTGAGTCTAATTATAGCCTCAGAGCTGCTAGCTGGCTGTAGACTCTTAAGTCTAGTTATGGAGTGTCTTATTCAGTCCCTCCAGGAAATCAGAGCATTTTTTGTTTTTTAAATTGCGATGCATGTTGGGATGTTTTTAGGCATTGTTTTGCTATTAAATTTCAAGAAAAAATTATTTAAAATTACAAGAATAGTTTCATTTTTTGTATAATTCATTAAAAATCGAAGGCTACAACTAGTAGTTTGGTGACGTATGGCTCAGAGTTTTGCACAGGGGACTGCTATGATTGGTCAAAAGTTGCAGAAAAGTTGCAGTGATTGGACAAAATTGCAAGGTCATGCAGAATTCACTTGGGATTGGTTGAATTTGTGTTAATTCCTGGAGGGACTGCTTATTAGAAAGTGGCACCAAAGAAATGAATTGATCTTACTTTAATTGAACAGAATTAAACTTAAACATTTGACATATTTTTTGCAGCCACATGCATGTGAGAGACATGTGAGAGACACTGCAGATCTATTTATGGATTAACTATTGACTAACTGTTCCTATAAAAAAAACCCAATGATTTTCGCTGCTGTGTGTCAAACTACCGATCTGTCTCTGCCTCTCTGTTAGTGGCTGGTTTCTGCACTGAAACAAACAAATCTGTATTCCAGCATCGGCCCCGGTCCAGCTGGCCAAACTATTTACACTGCCAGGCATAAACACTTAAGATTAGGGATGAACCCAATTTATTGCCACAGCCAGCCAGTTGTTTGGCATCAGATGTCACCGAAGACTCTTTCTTTGATTAGTTTGTTCCACAAGTATGAGTTATTATTATTGTGTTGCCTAATAATCAAGAGGATCAGGTTTTGCTTATGACAGCAATTCATAATCTCTAAGAGCAACATCACCCACAGATATCTCACAATGAAAACTAGAGACTCACTCAAGTTTTTCTGTGACACAAATACACAAAAGCAGACAGGCATGCCTACACACACTCTTTTTTTTCTCCAGCTCACGCTATTGCTTTTGCTCTCTTTCACACACAGACAGACACTCATAGTTGTTTCTCACAGTCTCGTCTTGCTGTTGTTTGATTTACTCTGTGGCCTCTGACCCCGGCTGGGCTGAGCTGGATGGACTCTTGGCCCTGCTGCTGCTCCAACTGGTTCATCTCCAACAAAACCCCACTGGACCTGTGTGTGTCTTTGCATGTCTAGATAAACATATTCATGTGTGATCAATTCCTGTGTCACTCTGCCGTCCAAAAAGCACAAGTTCAATAGCTTTCTGTTATTTATATGTTGCATGTATAAAATATCTATTATTCTGTTGTGTTTTGCATTAAAAGCTGCACCTGCGCTTTCCATTGCTTCTAACTAAGGGTTAAACTAAATTCAGTTGTCTTCATATATTTCTACACAGATGGAAACCTCTTGTCAGCGTTACACCGTATTACAGTGTTTTACAAGCCGCTAACTGACCTTTTGGTGTTATTCATTTCCTGTTGTTGTGAAGCCCAAATCAATTAAAGATGGTAACAGTGATGTGACTCCATCTGACCTTTGCCTGAGAGCACAACAGTGGGAAAGAAAAGAACTGAATGATGATTAAACAACAATTTGCAGTTCTATTTAACAGAAAAAATTAATAAAGCAAATAAAAAGTGACTGAAAGTTTGACTGAGCTTTCTTTGTGGTCCACTTTGACACTTTAGCCCACTTGTTTTTCACACCGCAACTCCTTCACACCCCATCTGTCTCATGTTAGATTGTGGATAGGCGTCTTCATGGTGGCCCTCACAAATGTGATTATCATATAATTTAGAAAATCTTATCCTCTGAGGATTATAACTGACGTTTTAACTTTACTCATAAGATCCTTCTGCACAATGTGGATAGCTATCATAACATCTATCTATCTGGCTCTCTAATCTGAATCAATGCCTGAAAAGTTAAAACAAAACAGTGTGGTAATAGATATAATATCTTTCTGGACTATAAGAAACAACTAAATCTGTTGTAAATAAATCTGTCAGCGCTTATTTGAACAGATAACTCACAAAGGAATCTTTTGTCTTCATATTTCTTTGATGGCTCTTCTTAAAGTCATAGATGTGGTATTTTTTTTAAACATAAGTGTCATCTTTGAAGGCGGTCCATAGCTCCGAGTTTTTAAACAGATGTGGGATTCCCACTGTTTTCTTCCTTGCATGTACAGTCCCATATAAATACTGAGTTAATGGACTCTCACTGTGGGTTACAGCTTCTTGAAGTAATTTTTGGGTTTAGCTTTTAGTTTAGATTCAGACCACTTTTTGTTTTGTATTTCTACCAGCAAAATCACAAACAATGAGATATATGAGATATAAACAAAAAAGATATAATGTGGTAATTGGTGAGCTTAGGTGAGGTGCTGCTGGGTGGATTTACCTTTTGCCAAAGCCAAGCTCGCTGTTTCTCTCCATACCACTTTTTTTGCTAAGCTAAGCTAACTGACTGCTGGCTCTAGCTTCATATTTACTGCACAAACAAAAAGTGGTATCAATCTCATCTAAGTCTTGACAAGAAAGCAAATGAGTATATATCTCTCTCTGTGTGTGTGTGTGTGTGTGTGTGTGTGTGTGTGTGTGTGTGTGTGTGTGTGTGTGTGTGTATGTGTGTACAGGGTTAGGGTTAGAGTGCACTTTCCAGGACAATTTATCTTGAGCTGGATATAGATTTGACTAATACTGCACATGTTATTATTTCAACATAGCCACACAGGCCCGCCCACAGACTAGTGACTGGACCGTCCCCAAGTACGCTTTACGCATGCACATGCTCTCTCTCTCCTGTGTAACATGATTATTGCTGGCCCCCATAGCGACCGGCCCCCAGAAAGTGTTCCCCTTTTCCCTGTATCTGTGACTCTACGAGAACTGCACGACACACTTGCTCGGCTCAGCCCACCTGTCAAGACGCTACACTGCTTAAATGCACCATAGTAACACATTTCCTAAGCAGCCTGTGTTATTTAGTTCTTTTCCTTGTTGTGCAACACACTAAACGTCTCAATCCCTTGTTCTCAGTTCCCTCTAAGCCCTTGATAAGGAAGTGGACTGAATTTTTTTTTGGCTCTTTCCAGCGAGAGTGACCTAAAAGACAGCAGGAGATGGGGGAGGTATGTGTTACAGTACAATAGCCGGTAAATCTCTCCACAGTAACCACACCAGAGCACTGAGCACATGCTTATGGAGGGAGGCTAATCAGCTTTCTGCAGATGGGCTAATGTCCTTACAGTGGCTGAGAGGGGGGCCTATATTTAGCGTCCACTCTCTCCCTCTTAACAGGGGATAACATTGGCCCTGTTCTCCTCTCCATAGCTCATCTCTCTCTGCTTAAATTCATCAAGAAGCCCATGCTGGCAGAGATGAAGGGAAATGAGTGAGGGCAAAAAAACAGAGGGTAATAAAGCTGTGTACTCAACAGACTAAAACATGCAAGGTATATTAAATTCACACACAGCAGGTTGTTTGAAAGTCCGTCAAAGAAATGAGGTCAAAGTTGAAGATAAAGAAAAGAGAAAAAAGCAAGATAACCAAGTGACAGACAGAAGAAGAAAACATATCACAGAGAACATGAAAGAGAGAGACTAAGTAAAATATATTTTCTCAGTGTCAGCAAGGAAAGTGACATCTGGAGGCTGAGGCCTCTGGGCATTAGAGGGAAGCAGACCTGGAGCCAATCAACTCAGTCAGTTACCATGTGTCCCTGGAGACCAAGGCTCTGCTGGTAGTAAGGTCTGTGCATATACATGACATCTACCTGCTGTTGCTAATGAGGTCTGGCAAACGGTGCGATGACGGCTGTTGACGCTTATCGTGACGTCTCTTGGAGGGAAAATCTGTCACGTTCAGCTGTCACTTGCTGGCAGCAGCAGTGGCACCACTCGGATTGTGCGGGCACCTCGAGACATTGACCTGATGAAGACACCTCTTTCAAAGTCGGGGCAGCAAATCTAAATGCCAGAGCTGTGTACCTTGGCTTATCTAAGGTTCAGTATGTCCAAGAAACATCATCCAGATTGTTATTATAGGTAGTAGTGTGTGTGTGTGTGTGTGTGTGTGTGTGTGTGTGTGTGTGTGTGTGTGTGTGTGTGTGTGTGAGATGAGTGTGATAAAAAATTTAACTGAACAACTCTTTTCTGATAGTCTTTTTTGCTTTTAATTCTCAAGTTGGTCAACTTGAACACAATAATCAGATCATTATTTTCATGTCCAAACAGGATGGCAGTTTAAAAACACAAGTAGAACAGTGAAACAATCTCTTTAGAGCAACAGAAACCCATATGAAACAGCTCAGAGCACACATACAATGAACACAAGTTAAATCTGCATCTCAGCATAGCCTCTGTGTCCACCTGCACTGCTCTTCATCAGCCAAAATAAAACACAAATTCGCACACTCCACAAAATGGACGACACAGCTCTGAATCTGCCTGCTACATCAGCCAAACACAGACTGTACAAAAATAGAGATTGATAGAAAAATAGGAGATCTGACATGTTTGAGAGAATATGCAGAGTCTCTTGCACTTGTAAAGCTGAAAATGTACACCTGTTATTTTCATGATCATTGCAAAAACCCCTAACTCTTAGCCAACTTGTCTCTTTGCCATTCAAATAGCCATGTGGTAGTCTTTATCTCTACAATTGTTTACGTTATTTCCTCATTATTCGGTGCTTTTCAATGCTAAGACGAGATATATTTTTGATAGCTGTTATCTGCCCATGCAGCCCAAATTTCCACACATCCCAAACCTTTTTTTCTATAAAAGAGAAGATGAAATATACATTGGCCAACATTAACTGAGTTTACATCATCTTTGAAGATTTTCAGGCTTGAAAAGCCTCTGCAGGGTCTCTGGTAATACCAGTATTATGCCTTTAACTCCACTCCATTCACAAGTTGCTTTGCTGCTACATCCCTGCATTTAATCCTACCCTCGACCCCTCTGACAAACATACAGTTTGATGTATCGCTATCTGGTCTGCAGATATTTGGAGACGTCTTTTGAACGTTTACTCTTTCTCTCTTACACATGAAAAGGAAACATAGTTTATACAGTCCATAAAGCATATCAAAATGATTTTAAACTGTGTACAATAATGTAAAAAATTACCGTTATATATTTGATAAGAAGATATAAAATGAATTTGAAGTGTATTAAAACTTTACAGTTTAATTTGAGAAAAAGTGGTTATCCCTGTTTCATAATGCATTTCAAACACACTGAATCTGTTTTATATGCATTTGAAACTTAATCTACTCGCAAACTAAACATTTTTGTTTAGCCCTCAAAAGATACACACAATGTGTAAACTAAATGTAGACATTACTTTTATTTCCACAGGGCACCTTTAAGTAAACTCAAGTTGTAAATTTCATAATTATCCATTTTAGCGTCACAAGAACTCAATAGCATGAAGCTTAAATGCATCTTGATATAGGACTAAATGTGATGAAACTGCGTTTTTAAATTGGGAAAACCTACATATCCAAATACATTTCTTGTGTAGCATTTCACCACCCACAGATGATTAGATTATTTCCTTTTTTGTGATAAATAGCTTTTTGTTTATCAAGCTGAGCACTGGTCAATCTGATTTTGCAATGCAAAAAGATAAGGGCAGTTTATTCTCTCTCATTTGCTCTCTTGCTGCAAAACCTCTTACATTTCTTTCTTAATGACCATCTATTTTACTCTTATAAGCATTTTTGATCCAAGCCCCACCTCCCCGTCTGTACAGATGATGAGATTATGGTGCTATACTTCCCCTTTGGTAATCAGGATGTGTGCTCATCCAGCAGGACTGCAGATAAGAGCAGAGTCTTCAACTAAACATTGCCAAACGAAATCAGTTGGTCCAAAACCTCCCTAATTGTAAGAGACCTTACTCAGCATACTAGTTAAACTCTCTGTTCCACAGTACATTCATTATCACCTCGGAAATGTCAATAAGACAACTCAACAGTTTCTCTACAATAAAGAATCACAAAAATATCTCTTCCCTTTAGGCGTTATCTAGGCACTTAAAATTATTCCTGTACAGAAATAAAGCATGCATTGTTTTGTTGTTTATTTTTTTTTTCTCAGAATTTAGATAAAGTTGAGTATCAAAGTAAATCTTTGGATTTGTAAACAAGTATCCAAGTTCCTCATTTTGCATTGTCAGTGAAAAGGAGTCCCCTACACACACGGTGCACATGTAAAAGGTCAGAAAGTTGCAACTGTTTGACAATGAATCAATATCTTCAGCATGTCATGTGTGTCCTCCGTTACTCTCTGTGGCTGTTTGCGAGTCTGTTTTGGTTTTTTTATGTAAATATTAAACATGTTCATCATTGGAAATTTGAGTTCCTGTGACTCACAACAGACAAGAATAAGCTAATCGTATCCAGGCTGTTGGTCACTCTGAGGCCGAGCTGTGGTTTGGTCTACCAAATTGATCTTAGCTGATGAGAGAACCTTAGAACTGATGGGTCAGCCTCACTCATTGGCATCTATCCCTGTGTGCTCAGCTCCCCCTGTGGCTGTAGCACCCTGTCCCGGGGAAAAGCCTTCCTCTGGCCCACTGCCTTATTCGAGCTTCCTTGTCCTAATTTCCCCTCCTTGCTTTATTCTCTTCTTTTATCTGTGCCCTTTGTTTAATTTTGTCTCCTGGTTTTCCTTCTCTTATTTCCCTCAATTTCCAATCTCAAGGAGGAGATAAAAAAAAAAATCATCCATCCCTTTCAAGGAGGTATGAGTTCCACCAGTTATGCAAAAGTGCATTCATGTACATTGTTTAGTTACAGGGCAACCAGGTGGCGTACATGGGGTGTTGCGAATGAGAAAGGTAATGCTGAGGAGGAGAGGGAGGACAGGGGTAGAAAGGCTGAACCTGTGCAACGTAATAGTTGCTGAAGTTTCCATCTGAGACGTAAGGAGCCGGCTGGTAGAAGCAGGTGACGTTGGCAGCGTTGGGGATGGCGTTCTGCTCGGCCAGGACCCGCAATGCTAGCGAAGAGATGAGGCTGAGCGTCTGGCGCCTCTCGTGGCCCATCAGGCACACCGTGCTCTCCTGCACCACATCGTACAGAGTGGCCAGATAGTCATACTTCCTGTCCTCCAGGTCTACAAAGTGGTTCTGCAGATAGGACTCCAGCTTCCTCCTCTGCTCGCCCACGTCAGGGAAATCTATGAAAAAGCGGGAGCACATGTAGCGCTGCAGAAGTTTCATCTCGCTTTCAGAAGCTGCACGGAAACCCCGCACCAGCAGGTGGCAGTACTTCAGTAAACCCCCGCCTCGAATCTCCTCAGGGCTCCTCGTGCAGATGAGTCGCTTGCGCAGGTGGTCGAGGGCGGTGGGGAAGTCGCCGTAGACACTCTCCCCAAGAATTGTGGGGTGGAAAGTGGCAGCCATGGGGTGCTCGGAGCACTCGTAGAAGAGGAGAAGTGAGTCCAGGCGGATCTGGAAGGAGTCCACGCTGAACTCAAACTGCCGTCGAAGAGAGTCAACAAACTTGAGCTCCACGTTCTTGCCACGGTTGTTGGAGAGGGAGATGAGACTCCAGCGGTCTGAGTCATTGCACACCTTCACCATCTTTTGCACATAGGCCTCCTAAAAAAAGAGACATTAGGTCATAATCACAGACTTAGAATGATTATAAATACCTGTGATAAGTTTAATGCATCTCATGTTTGAAGCCGTTGTTGGAGTTAATACATACATATGGGTGGATTTAACTTCTATATGCATACTCGTGAACCAGAGAACACACAGACATATAGTTCACAATATATACTAAACAAACATACAGTATATATAAAAAGCAATTCTACTTTTGGCTATTTGTTTTCTATGTTTAAGTTATAGTTAAGTCCTCAGAAACATAATCAGTGCAAGTAATTGTCTACGGTGGTCCAGAATTGTGTTTTTCCCAAACACTGACATTTTGAAGAATATGTGTCAGAGTTTTCCATCACACAAAGGCCTGCTGCCTTCTGTCTGTTAACTAACTCCTCCTCTTCTCATTTCCTCCTTTCACAGCTGTAATATAGTGTTAGTTCCTGCACTAGTGCATCATATATTTTTTCTTTATTCCTCTGAAAACCACATTACAGTTGGTTATCAGACACATGTACCCATGGTGATGTTTAAGAATGATTGCACTGTGCACTTATAGAGAGAATATTTTCTGGATAAAAATGTTAAAAACCAGCCTTAGTTTGAGCAGGGTTCAACAGACGGGCATTAATGCTATTTGCAGCAGATAAAAATCTTGATTCAGTCTGTTAGTCATGATGTTTTGCTGATCACATCTGTTGGTGGGCCATTAGTAGCCTGGGTAGTCCTCGGTATCCAGGTAACTGAGGGCCTACTTATTAATGTGGATCCGACTCCAATTGGATTAGACAGAATCCTCTTTGAATTGGAAACCAACCTTTTTTCTATTTGAAGGCTGATATCTCTGCGTTGGTTGGATATATTCAGGGCAGACCTATGTCTTGTTTTTGTAAGATGGATTTACATTCAGTTTGAAGTGAATGTGCAAACAGAAAATGTGTACAAAACGAACATAACTTCAGCAGTGTGCGCTGCTAATGAAGTGTGACTGGGAATAAAATAAAGACGAAAATAAGGTTCTATGACATGTTTAAAAAGTTTTAGACAAAATGTAATTTCGGTTTTGCAAATCATATCATTTATATATATTTATATTAGAATTACTTCAGGTACTACCTTTAAGGTCATTGGTGTGATCTTTTCTTTGTTCACTCCCTCGGGCAAGAAGTCTAGAAGAGAGTCCAGAACTATATCTTTCACTATCTGAAACTCCATCTCTCCTTTCAGCTCGGCGCAGAATATCAAGTCCAGATCTTTCCACCCCAGTCCGCTGTCCTCGTGCAGGACGTAGCTGGCCGCGGAGCCGTTCAGTCGCACCTCCCGGACATGTATCCGCTTCTCCTCCATGCGGCTCCGTACCACCTTGACGATATCCCGCGGCTTTACCTCCAGAGTGGGGAAGCTCCACCGGCCGTGGATGGGGATGGAGCCGGTGAGGATGGTGTCCAGCCGCTGCACTTGCTCCCAGTTGAGAACGCTGAGGTTGATGCTCTCCCCGTCCGAGCAGCTGTCGGCTGCAGCAGACTCAACACTCTCGTCCATGTTAAGAAGAGGTAGACAGAAGGATGTAAACGACAAAACTTTCCACTAACTCCTGCTGGAGTAGTGGCATCAGCTAGCGGCAACTTTCTAGAATTGACCGTTCAGAGCTGATGTCTATCAAAACAGCACGATGCTGGGCGACAGCGCGTCTCTACGCATGACGGAAAGAACTAGTTGGGCGGTGTAATGCTTGTCCTACTTCTTACATAAAGTCTGCAGTCCAGACAAATTCAATTCATGAGCTTTCCAGCCGTAAGGCTTAGTCACTGTCCAGCATCTGCTGCCCCGCTGCGCGCTCCGCTCTGATTTGCTCCGTCGCTGTCCCCAAACTTTGGAAAGCAGACGTCAACTGTAAAAGCTTGAAAAGATTGTTCCTTACGGTGTCAGCTTTTCATTACGTCCCAAAAACTCACTGACGCATCCATTTCTTCCGCGAAAACGTTTCATCCACCGCAGAACTTTTACTTCTCTCCTGTTGGACTGACTATTACGCACAGATTATCGCGCGTCCCTGCTGCGTAACAGCAACTTTACGCATCGTTTTAAGACTACTGTACTCTTCCGCGGCACACCTACTTTCAGAAAGTGGTGTATAGCTGCTTTTCCCCTTACATTTTGGACGTTTGTTGCTCGTTCATACTGCGTGATACCACGGAGGTCCCACTCCACAGCTGCTGGAGAAGTTGTGATCAGTGTGCTTCCCGTCTGAGAAGCGTTGGGGCGTGTCGGTTTGATTGACAGCACACACCTACTAATAGCAGAAGCCGCTTCCCACAGCTTCTTTGAGCGGCTGCAAGCCCGGAGACTGAGGCGTGTCTGGAGAATGGGCGTTAGGAGAAAAGAGAAGGAGGCAGATTGGACGCTGACCGTTAACCAGAACCCTTTCCTTTCTTCTTTGAATCGACTCCTCGGCGCTCCTTTAAATAACGCCCGCAGTGAGGCAGCTTATTCAGCACTTGTCCTGCATTTTGCATTATTAATATCACATTTTTGTTCTTCATTGATTGACTGATTGCTCATTGCAGTGAGAATACTCAGAGATCCGCACAGCCTATTTAACAAGTAGATACCCAATATTTAAAAAATATGTTGAAGCACTGTGATGATCATGGTCAGACAATCATGAGGGATGCTCTGGCAATGACTGTCTTCCCTTTATTTTATAGTGTAAAATCACAAATACTGATCACTTACTTTATAATAATTCACGCTGGATAACAGAAGGACAAAAACAAAAACACTTACATCATTCTTACATTACAGAAGTTACTCAGAAGGTGAGGGAGGGAACGGACATACACCCAACGCCCTCTAGGGTTTTTTTTCACCCATATTAATTTGGCCCTGCAGGCATTGGTGTGCAGCAACCCCTTCAACATGAGGTTACTTTACAAACCTTGAAGTAAAATTGCAGAAAACTTGTACAAGTGCATAACCTGCATGTATATCTAATGTAATATATATTTAATTAACAATTTAAAAAGATCCATATTTGGTGTATGTTTGTGGTGAACTTCTCTGACATGTAAGGTGTAATCTGTCTGTCAGTATGTAGGGTATAGGCCACATAGTCTCTGCAGGTTAGTTGTCATGGAGAATCTATCAGTGCAGAGCTTGGCGCGTATATCTGCGTCACTGCAGACGAGCCCATAAACCAGCTTACCGCAGATTACCCTGTATGTGCAGTGACACACACATTTACACACAGCCACACATATGCATGTACACTTAGACCTCTTCAGAAGATGCAAGGCTTATACCAATTTAAGGAATTTTTGGTGCATTCTCTGCGCAGGCTCCGATCATAAAACAGTGAAAGAAGCATGCCATTAAAAGCTATGTTTGTAATGAGAAAAGGTTTTAAGCAATGTAGCTCAAAACCACTAACAACTGTGAAACAGAGCATGTGTTCACACTTTGGTGGAGTAACTGAGCTGCACAATAACTGAACTTCCACATTTTCACATGCAGTCATTGTTGTGATATCTGGATATTTGTGTGACTACATAGTGTTGCTGATAACACTTTGTCTGCCTTGTCTTTGAGTCATAAAGGCCTAAATATCACATGCATTCCTGTGCACATACTGTGTCAAATCATCACATGGTATGAGGCATTTAAGTCAAGTTTACTGCAACTAGTGTCAATGGCATTTGTATATTCAATGAAGTGTGTGGGAGCTGTTTTCACTTCTTGATCCTGCTTCTTTTCTGACTCTCATCGGGTCCAGAGGAGCTACTACTAACAGCTTTAAGTGTGTGATAGGCAGAGGCCACATCAAGGAAAAGTGAAAGTGAGTCAGGTCAGTGGAAAACTGAAACTTTATTCATGCTGACTTAAAACGTTTCATCAACATTTCCAGGTTAAAGGCAATGTAGCTCTATAGGTTGAGACACGGCAGCAGGTCAGTCACACTCGGTACTTTCCCCATTCACCAACAGACTCAATGTCAGGCTTAGTGCTGGGGATGCTTACCATGAAGCAGCTACTTACCTGACCTCTGACTTGTCAAGTGGATGACACCGGCTTGGTTTCCAATGTCTGACGACATCAGAGGATTGACGAGGGGATTTCAAATAGACCCCTTGTCAGGCTGCCAAACCGATCGCCACATTTGGAAACAAATTTATTTGTGCGTGTGTGTATTTCCCCATGCATGTATTTTGTCCATGTTATGTCAGTGTGTATACTAGAAAACAAATGTTTCTGTGGTTATGTCACAAGTTTCTTCTTTGCGTAACTATTATTGTGTAACTTTTTGTCACTGTCTGTGTGAGAGTTATATCAGTCGAATGTGCCGACCTGCCTCTTTACACTCAGAAACATGAACAATAAATGAAACCATTCAGACTCACTATCTGAAACTCCATCGACCACCAACGACCAGCGCCAACGTGTGACCAACGGCCACTTGTTTCTGTATCAGTATCTTTCCCCACCTTCACCCTGTGCAGCCTAACTTTTGCTAATCCCCCATTCCCTGCCTACGTCCCATCCCACTCATTTATTGCTCATCCTCTTTTCTAGCCCCCTTTTTCACCATTCCTACATGCGGAAGTTCATTAAGAGATTACAGTGAGCGTGTTAGCCGAACTTGCCTTCATCATCTTCCTCCTTCCCTTTCCCACCTCACTCCCGTAACACCTCCAACTATTTTTGTACTTGTTAGGATTTTCATTAGTAAAAAATCTGTCTTTGGTTCCTTGTCGACCCATGTGAACCCAGACTTCACATTTTTTACTGCCGAAGGCTGAGAAGTGAAAGTACCACACTGTATTGCTGCCATGACAGAAAAAGAAAAAAGTATTATTGTCATGTTATTACTTGAAAAGTTTATTGTTATAACAATTTTTTTTTTCACGCTATAACAAGATATATTGACATCTTGGCATCATGTCAGCCAACAATCAAATATTTAACCTTGCTAACCTTAGCTGACGTAGGCTAACGTTGCCAGTCGATTAGCGAGTTAACAGTAAAGACAAGCTAGTGTTTTTTCTTTGCGTGTGTTTATTGTCGATATGACACCAGTTTAGTGAAGATGTTTCAAATAATATATGTGAAATACTAAATGTTAATTTGGCGTTTCAGTACATTTTTGCACAACAGCAATAGGTGTTAACGTTCAGCCGGATTGCTGAATTTTAAGAGAAGAGGATAGCTGTATAGAGAAAATATCTTTACTATCTTCACCAGGTTGCTTTTGTCTTGTAATCAAAGTGGCTGACAACATTAGCACTTTTGGTTAGCCGGAAGACTGAACATCATTCACTAGGTTTAGTTCAACCTGGTGTTGGCATACAGTGATGTACTGGTCAAATTCCGGTGGGCTGCTGTATTGTTGGACTGATGGACAATAAAATATAAAAATAAAAAAATTAAAATCTATAAAGTTCTTACCATGCCTCTCATTTGGGTATGTGACATCGTGCTGCTTCACCGTCACTGTTGACTCGTGCTTACGACCGACCCTGATTGAAGAACAGTCTGATGCGTTGATCCATAATTCAGTTTCTACAGTTATCAAGAAGCCATCTGTGCATGCTGGCATTGACACTCCTGATAAACATAAACATTCTAACTATTAGAAGATTAAGATAAAAATAAAAAATCATTACAAGCACAACCATTTTTGTCTTCTGTACATTTCCCTTACGTGCCTGTGTCCTAAAAGATTCTTGTCACAATATTATCAAGAAACACATTTCTGGGGTTATTTTAAATGTGGAACCTACAATTGTTATTTATCTTGTGTATATGTGCCCAGATCCTGTATCAGAATCAGTAGAAATAGGTTGTAAAAATAATTGTAACTGCTGGTTCATGCTGGGTGTCCCACAATAACTACTGAAGCTGTTAACTTACACTTTATCACAAGTAATTATTCATATGCAAGCAATTATAGACCTACCTGTACCTGCTACTGTGCATGGAATTCACATTCTCAGTGTCCAGCCATTTGCCCTTTGACACATATACAGTAGAGTACAGATTACCACTGGTACATAGTGGCTAGTGTAGCTAATGATACCCTATCAAGGCAAAGACTAACCTCAAAAGTATTTTCAATCTATTATCAATTTTAATCCTGACCTGAGTGAGAGACCATTGTTAACCCCATTTAACCTTGAAGAACGCATTCAGTAGTGTAAGCCCCCACTAAACTCTTCCACAGCCACTAATGAGATTCGCTGACGTGCCCTGCGCCGTAAGCCATGCTGCAGCACTAGAGGTTGCTCTGTGTGTAAGTGTGTTAATACAAACTGTAAGAGTATTGTAGACGACATAGTGAAATTGCCATGCGTTAGAAGTAAGTTACAGAAACTCACTGTCCGACCGCACTTGAACATGCTCAGTTCACAGACGTGTATTGCTCAAGCAAAATCACACATATTGTCGATGTAAAAATGTTTATAAAATGTTTCACAGTCACAGACTGCAAATAGCATAAACTAAAGAGGTTTATAATTAATCTACCATTAAATAATCACACAGGGGATATTATTTGTACAAAAGCACCCTGTGAACTGAACTCAGTATATTATGCTGCCCCAGGGATTTATACTATCTCTCTACTCTCCAAGTCAATGGTTGCCCATTTTTTAACATACTGTTCTGTTCTTCCTTGGTCACAACTGAGGGCAGCAAAATACTGTGTCAAAATAAACAGGAAGTGAATCGCTCTGTGACTCAGCTTCCTGTTTGATACTGTGGTTGGAGATGTCAAGATCACAGTGATATTGTGTGGTGATGTCTGTCCAATACAAATGCACACATGCAGAGATGCACATGCATAAACATGCATCATTAATTGACTCCTGGCTCCTCAGCTGCGGCCGTTTGTAAATAAAAAGTTGGTTAAAGAGGCTGGTAGCTGTGTAACTGGTAAACTGGGAATATGGGACTGAAGACTGGGAAGAGGAGGGAGCTGGGGAGAGGGACTGGAACCAGACCAGACAGGACCGCAGGGAAACAATTGACAAGGAAGGCAAGGGGGAAAAAACAGGCAACAACAAGAACACCCACAATGCATGCAGACAGACTCAAAGTGTAGACTGACAGATTAGAAGTGGCAGGGCGGTGTTTGTAGAGGTCTTGAATATTGAGATGTGGTGCAGCTGTTGTAGCTCCAGCACACACACCTGTCTCCACTCACTTACTCACACAGGGAGAGAGCCACCTGGGGAGAGGCAGCATATTAGGGAGACGCCAGATTGTGACAACAAGTATATAGGTATAAATTGGTTTGTGCCAATTTCATTTTAAAAATGTTTGGCAATATGTGTCTCTAAAGCACAATAACAACTTACATGATAACATGATAACATGACTAATATTTTCCAAAGTCAAGGTTTAATGTAAACTGAATAAAGGCATTTAATCACATTTAACACATAGTAAATGTGGTGCCATGTTGTATTCCAGCATACAAAAACTGGAGAATAGGGGACATGGGGGTTACAGGGGCCCAGCAGCTTATATCTCGCAAGTCAATACAGCCATGCATATATGCAACCAGTGATGGGGAAACAAAAAGGTGCCTCTTATTGAGAAGTCACAGGAATCAAATTTGAATGAAGATCATTTGTATTATTTCTAAAACAACAAACGAGAAGTAATTTATTTTTGGTAGATTTACTCTCACCTCCATTTTCACACATCATTCTTCCAGTTTCATGGAGAAACTGGAAAACCCCTGAAAAGTCTCATCAAAGGTCGTACAAAGGATAAAGGTGCTTCAGTGCCATCTGCTGGATTTCATCAAACAACCCATGTTGCACTGACTTGACTTCAGACACAGACTCACTGTTAAAGCTTCCTCACTAGGTGGCGCTCTTTTCATATAGCTAAAACAGTTGTTTATCATCGCTCTGTCTGTCCTCTCTCATTCTCACTTTCCCACACTTCTGCACTGAAATGTTAGCACATGTATTTGTACAACTGTGTTGGGTAAACAGTATCATCCAAGAGCCAAGTTAGGTCATTTTATTCTTTAATGTATTATGATTCTGTATTAAAAGCTGAATGAGTAAAATGATAATGATATACATGACAAAATAACCCTGTTTAGTTATCAATCACTCCAAGCTCCTACTCTCTTCACATATGTGTCAGACAGGGAGAATGATTTAGGGTGAGATACAGCTCTTGTTCTGTTTAGAATAATGCTGACATTCGAGATATCGTATGTGTGCTGTGGGAAATCTTTATGTCATTCCGGTTGCATGACTGATTTGACCGCACGAACTCTGAGCAATTGAACATTATTCTTCTTGTTTTTTTTTTGTTGTTGTTGAGAACTGTGTCAGCATTATTATGTAGTCACAGCAACAGCTCACAACTTTGTCTGTTCCTCGTCTGTGGGACGGGATGACTCAAACCGGTTGCTTGTGCAGCAGAAGCAAACACTCGGGCTCAGCTTTGTTTTTAATCTGGAAAATGATTTATGGCCACAAACAATGTCTGAGGCATCGACCAAAGCTGTATGTGTGAGCGTACATTTCTTTAGACGCTTATGGATTACTGACACCATCTTATAGTGCAGATCTTCTGCATGTTGCAAATGTAAAAGGGGTGAGGGATGACATTTGAAACTGTGCTTCTGCATCTGCAACCTGTTAGGAAAACATATTCTCCAGCCTCAGTCATACGCTATGTTGAAATGGCACAGAATCTAAAAGCACAATAAACACACATGTGCAGTCACACCCTCCTGGTGGTAGTAATCAATGCTCACAGGATCAACATGTGACACGGGATCCACATATGATAGTTTCCAGCTCAGATCAGGTTCAGGCTGGGTTTTATGGAGATGTTTTGGGCTCCAGAGGGACAAAGAGGATCTTAGTGGTGAGATCTTGAAGGAAATCCACCCCGGCTCGGTTTGGTGAAGCTCTGCGGGAGCTGCAGCTGCAGGTGATGTGGCAGCAATTTTGTTCTGTGGTCAGTCATTTGGCACTTTGCTCTATCATGAAAGGTTTAGGGTGGAGCTCCACTCCTCTGCTCGTCTGTCTCGATGTCTGTTAGAGCACGACCTTGGTGAACAGTGATTTAGGGTGAGGTGTTCTTCTCTCGCTCCCACCGAGCAGAACAGTGGTGGGCGATGGGAGGGAAGAGGAAAGTGAATGACACATGAAAAGAGAAAAAACGTCTCTGGTGTATAATTGAGGTCTTGGATAAAGACACAGCGGAGTGAAATGGAGAGTAGAATAAAGTGAAAACTGCGTGGAGCGGTGATGAGTTGGACATCAGGGAAGGGTAGGAAGAAGGAGGGGGTCGGAAAGCACAAACAAAACATTAGAAGCAGAGGTGGACAGATGATGAAGAGCCTGAAATAAAATTGCTAACTCAAGCCCCAGAGGACCACGTCACCGCCTCACATACAGCATCCAGCCAGTTGGATCCATCCAAGCCTGATGTCACATACCACAGCTTTCTCTATTTATCTCACATGAGAGTGCTTTCCTTTCCACGGCCTACTTCTCACACTGGCCCATGATTCTCCCTTACTTTGTTTGCCATTTTAAGCTTTCTCAACCTTTTTCTCGGCCTCCTGATCTCCTGCCTGCACATCCTCCCTTTCCTCGTGTGTTTCATTAATCATTGAGGTATTTATTGAATCAGTAAATGTGATTAAAGGTACATCCAAAACACCTTTGGGCTTAACAACCTACATAACACACATATGGCATATTAACCTCAGTTTGTTCTTCACTTGTCTGCGCTCTCTGGTATATAGGTATATTCTTTCAGAAAATCAGCTTGCTTAACCATTAAATCTGTACCAAAATTTGAGATGGCCAAGGGACCGTCAGCAGCTTTCATAATAACTTGCACTTCATGATCAACTCTTTAACTATTTGTATCATTTCTGGACTGTGTTTCATGAAAAGTATTTATTGGACTGGATTCTTTGCTGTTGCCTCATAAATAATTGCTGTGTGTTTATAATCAGAGTCTTTCCTGTTTGGAGCACGGAGGGAAAGACACTTAAATGTTGATTGTGGAGGAGAGAAGTGTGTATTAGTGTCTTTGCATGTGTGTGGTGTGTAAGAAATGGCAAGCATTACACCAGATGATATCTTTCATTAAAAATAATCGATGACTTTGCCATGTAGCCTGTAGCCTACATGCTGAGTTGGACCAATACTTTCACTTTTTGTTCCAACAGCTGATTTAAATGCAACTCAGTGAGTTATTTTTTTTTACCATTATTTAAGTATCACACAATAAGTAATTAGGCCATCACACCTTGTTTAAGCTACAAAACAGTTAAAGAATTGGACAGCACATTACCTTGTGACAGTTTGGGTCACTTTGGTGCAAATCAACGTTTAAAATTTAAATCAATCACAATTTTGGCTGATGGTATTTTTGTGAAACCCAATCATGGGAATGTGCAAAAGACTCTTATGTGAAAAGCCAGATTAAGATCAACAGCTGCATGTTATTTCGTTTCATTATTATTTTTCTTAAAGAACCTCGGCCAGCTACAGTTCAAGTATCTGTGTCAGCAGTGTAAAGAACATGGTGTTTTGTTCTCTTTGCCGTTTTATCTCCCAGTTTTATTCTTTCTCTTTTCTCTTTTCATTCAAGATGAATACTGCAGTTTTTTCCCCTGTATGCAGTTATTGGCCCAAGATAATTAAATGAAGCATATAACTATATGAAATAAATCAAAATAAAAAAATGATAAAAACTGAATGCAAATTGTTTTCAACAAGTTAAAATAGTTAATTTCTGAATAGAAGCATAAAATCATAAACATTTTTGAATTTGGGTCTTATGCAGAGGATATTGAAGTGTTGGTTTTGGCTGATGTAAGTCTACATGTGGAACCAGCAGGCAGAAGATTTGAAAAATAGTCCATTTACATTTTTTGTGTTTTGGTTGCATTTTAAGCTAAATAAAGTGACATAAATATGCTATATGCTAATATATATATATATATAGTGATTGTTACCTCACTAAAAAAATGTTTGGTAGTTTGATTTTCACATTGGGGATTTAAGCTTAAATATCTGTGTCATCATGTAGGTATCTACAGCTCTCATATTTTGATGATTCATGGATTTTATCCAAAGTGGAAGAAAATGTAATACAGAGGCCCTACAAGGACAGAGAAATTGCAAATAAAAATCAAGAGCTCCCTGGCTGTAACTATGTGTTTGTGTGTGTGTGTGTGTGTGTGTGTGTGTGTGTGTGTGTGTGTGTGTGTTGTGGAACTTGGCAACAAAGCTAACTATCATTTCCATACAGATGGATCCAGACAAAGACGGTAAAAACATACAGTAGAGAAGTGGATGATTTAACTGTGTGTCATTATGTATTCAGTATGAAGTCGTCAGCCTGCCAAACTGTCTCCCACTATCTCACATGACCGAAATTAATTTTCTGCTGCTCTCCCAAAACAATGAATGCTCCTACTTAAACAAGCTAGAAGGCTGTTAAATCCCACAGCATGATATAACACAAAGACTGTAGCCAAAAGAAGGAAGTAAAGTGAATCTGATCACAGAAGAAGTTAACCAACATGTTGGTGGTCATATTTCATGTGAGGTAAAAAGTAAGTTTGACCATGCATACTATATCTGCCAGCAGCCAAACTATGTGTTTAGTCAGTGCCATGGATTCAACATGCACAGGCTGTGTGCTGCTAAACACTACTCATAGTAACCATTAGATGTGCCAGTTATTCCTCAAGCATGCATTGTTAATAGAAACATAAAAAAGACGTGTAGCAGGGGTTTTAAACATTTAAATTAAATCTGAACTGGAAAGTTTCCACTGAATTTTGTTAAAATCGTCATGGCTATCAACTCTGACTTGATCATACTTTTTTTTGTTGGAGTTGAAACAGAAGCAGCATGCTCTGGAAATATGATTGGGTGTCTTCTGCTAAATCACAACCTTAACCAGTGAGAGCTTCACCAGCTAGAGGGCGTTGTGTCTGAGGCGAGATTACCATGCAGCAAAATTGCCCTTGAATTACACTTTATGCAAACTCAGCATACAGTAGATGATATGGGGTAAAGTCACTTTTCAAGGTACTAAATCCTCATAATCGTGCTAACAACACACTATTTTACACCGCGCCCAGAGACAAAATGCAGTTTTCAAAAGTCTGTCTTCTGCACAGACAGGAGACATCCAAGAAAAATACTGGCCTCTACCTTGTGTCCAAAAGAGAGACTCAAAAGTAACCGGTTTTCATCAGAGATTAGTTCCTAGGGAAAACTTTAGACAAATATTTTTTCCCCAGAATTTGACTCATGGCATAACTTTAGTACATATGCTACTGATATAATGCACTGATTTTATTTTCCAAGATGTCAGATGTTGTAATTACACAAAGCGTATGACTCCCTAGCTGATGAGTTTTAGCTGCAGATAAATACGGATTCAATTAACTTCCCATTTTAACAGGGAAGGAGTAGGTAAATTGCCCATGACTGCAGTCCTCAATAATTACAGTGATGAGGGCTTAGTCAACTTGTTCACCTTTCAGCAAACACGCAGAGAGCCATTATTCAGTAAGGAGAAAGACAGACATACACTGCATGGCCAAAAGTATACAGACACCTGACTGTTACACCTATTGAACAAATCACCCTAAAACAATGAGCAGTAATATGTTGATATATATAACAGCCTCCACTCTTCTAAGAAGGCTTTCCACCAGATGTTGCAGCCTGGATGTAGGGACTTTTTACAGTTAAGGCCCAAAAGCATCAGCAGGGTCAGGCACTGACATTGGGTGATAAAGCCTGTTTCGTTCCAGCTCATCCCAAAGGTGTTGGATGGGGTTAGGGCTGTTTCTGAATGGACATGCAACAATTAGAATGAAACGAGGTCCACAGCCAGAAAAGAACAACAGTTTGGAGTTTGATGTCTTTGTTTTCAACTTCTGCTGTCCTGTCACCTTTCTGTTGGGCTTTTTCTTGTGAAAAGCTGGAGAACTTTACCTCGTCAGGCCTCCGAAAATGGATAAAATTCTGCTGCCCATAGCTCACAAGAGGTAGTGAGGTAGAGTTGTTTGGTGTCATACATCAATGCCTCTAAACTGGTAGGAATTCAGTGGCTTATCCGAGGACATTTTCTTGGTGACACCAGGCCTTTTCCTAGTGATGACTTGCCTGTCTTGCCACGTATCAATGTCCAGGTTCATCTGAGGATTACATGTCTTCAGATCTGGCCAACTGTAAACATATGGTGGTCAGATTTTGTGATGCGTAACGCTGAGTAACAGAAGAGAGTAAATACAACAACAGCGCAAACAAGTGACCCTTATCATGGCAGAGAGGCTATAAACATAAACTATGGACCACACATACTTCTACTGGATCGGAAGAAAATACACACCGAATGATAGAAACGCACACACACCAACAAACATACCAAGATCAGCACTGACGTCCCACAATCAGACATGCACATCTGTTTTGATTTGGGATGATAAAACAACAAAACCTCCTCCTACTGGAGCAATAACATGATGACAGTCGCACACGTCAGCCTATTTATCAGAACTTTGCTTATTGTAGCTCTTCAATAATAACAATAAGTGACAGAAAGGCTTCACAGATGTTTTCTTAATGAAATGGCATCACATGTTGTGATAGTTCAATAGACTTTAAAGAACCAGTGTGTACGATTTAGTGGCATCTAGCAGTGAAGATTGCAACCAACTGAATACCACTCGCCTTCCAAGTGCTTGGTATGAACTAGTGAAACTCGCAAAAAACATGAAAGGCCCTATCTAGAGTGAGTGTTTGGTTTGTCTGTTCTGGGCTAATACTTTAAATTATATTATTTATTAAAACATTGTTGGGAACATATCCCATGTACAACAACCATTGCTTTTTAATTACAATATAATTAGATTAAGAGACATACTTTTTAAATCCTGGATCTGTAAGTGACATTACTCATTGTCCAAACTTGTACTCACATGACTTATAGTGTCTTTAATCCTTTGTTAAGTAGTGTAAAGGATTTACTGTGTCTGTATCTACTGTCTGTATCCCCGCCAGTTCAGTCCACAGCACAACAAGAACTACACTGGCCAAGAAAGTACTCTTCCAAAGAACAGCCCTTGCTTTGTCCTGCAATTTAAATCTTCCACAGAGACCTCGATAGAAAGCCGGAAAACACCATGAACTCAAATAATTGTTTATCTTTATTTGAAAAGATGTTCATGAAGGCATCTAAGCAGCTGTGGGAAATTCCCTGTTTAATATTATGGAGAAACGTAAGTTGGATGTCCTTGAACTACTGTTTCAGAGAGGTCAGCTATCTTTCTAATGAAAACAAGAATGTCTGGAAAGCTGCGTTACAGTACAATGTTCTAGTTGTCTGGAATATTTCAGGCTCATGCATGCTTGTTTTTCATCCAGGACTTTGGGGATTTTATTTATTTCAGCCAGATTTAAAGAGGCTTAAAGATGTTCCTCTTTACTCTGTATAAAAACATAAGACTAATCATTGTTACTCAGCTGATTTAGGCTTAAGTGTTAAACCTTGAGTCATAAAATTATCCTGGGTTGAATATCCAACTTGACTGCTCATCAAAGACTGTGTTTGAGTTACTGGATGACGCCCAGTTTCATTTGCCAAAAGCAGGTATTGATCATGCCTGAAGTTTATAGTTTCAAAATAGGAATTCACAGCTGTAATGGTGAGTGTAATTGCAGCCCACAGGGATGTATATAAGTGGATGCACATGTGCATCAAATGTATTTTCTCATTGCAAACACATAAAATATGAAAAAACACTGAACTGAATTCATGCTTGCAGTGTGTCGTTGTGCATACGGTATTCATCCAGAGCATTTCCCTTTACCATTCCTACAGTCAGATGCATTGGCACCTGAACGAGGCCACCGTCAGCTGCACTGAGGACATGTGCATTAGACTGTAACTACATTAACTGAAGCACACATATGAGGTACTATTCTTTCCATGCCACTTTCCACTTCCAGTCCATACATTTCAGGGAAATATTGTACTTTTTATTTCACTACAATTATCTAACAGCTTTAGCTACTATACTTTATAAATTAAGATTTTTGCATTAAAAAAACACATGAAATAATTACGACTGAAACAACGAGACGATTAATCAATAACAATAATAATCAGACAGAAAATGAATTGGCAAACATTTTGATAGGTGTTTATTTTTATTTTTTATTTAAAAACATTTAATATTTCCAGCTTTAAAACAAGACATGCAGAATCTTATAGGCATCTGTACATTTGATAAGATTGTCCTAGTTCAGTAACTTCTGAATTATGTTTGGTCTGATTTGGGTTTTTGGCTTTCTTAAGTAACCCATAATTAAATAATCCTTAGTTGCAGTCATACATACATACAAAATCCAAGCCAACTAACAGTATCCTGCTTTAATGCATGAGTAATAATAATCTAATGACATGTAATATATAATAGGGTAACAGTCCCATGGGACATGTTTCTGCATTGAGTGTGTTCATACTTACTGTATACTGATTATACTTACATACTTTTACTTAAGTTAGTAAAAGTATGTAAGTAAGTAGTAAAGTAAAGGATCTGAATACTTCCTCTATTACACTGATTATGTCTAAATTTACTTTGTTACATCTCAAAAGGTTCAGTTCTTCACTGACATGACATCCTGCACACCCTTGAAAGGAAACAAAGAAAGCTATTTGAGAAGCTATCGGAGAAATATTTTTATTATAATAACAGAAGGTAGATGCAGCATGGTGTAATTGTGTTGCAAACAATATTTTGGTGTATTCTGGTAGACATTTAATGCCATGGCCTAATGATAGCTTTGAGTGCATGCACTTACCTGGCAGTTAACCTGGCAGTCTCCACTCTTAAGTAAATCACTTGGAATGTCTGTATAAAACAACTCACCCAACAACATGTATGCACATGAAGAATTCACCAAACGCACATACACACCCACAAAGTCATCCATAGATATTGTTTCATCTCACAGACTTTTTCTCCCCAAACAAACTTTTGAGAAGAAAGGAGGCATTTCAACCGCTGCTGATTCACAACAAGTCACTATATTTACATAGCTCTGCTGATTTATGCATGCAGCTGGAGATATCAGAGCATCCAAAGGCCACGTTCTCGAAAATATCACAGCCCCGACTCAGCAGGTCACATCGAGACTGAATATTCTAATTAGACTGGTGCCGAGGGGGAAACTTTCCACTTAGCTGCAAAATCCCACTAAAACTAAGAATTAAGGTTGGACAGAAACCAGTAAAGCTTCATTACAAGACACAGGGAGGTGTGGAGAGCCAAAATAAACAAGCTCCTCTTCTCTTCCCTGCTTTCTCCTCACTCATATCTCTCTCTGCACCTGGCCTCTCTGTGGATACTGCCAGCTGAAAGAAACCTGGAGGAGTAAGGAAAGGCAGAAATAATGGGAAGACACACGTGACATCTTTTACTAAAACCTAATAGAAAGAAAGGGCAGGACGGGACAGGACAGATAAGTAATTGAAGGATGAGGAGAGTGGAAAAGGACAGCAAATCCGAGATGCGTGAGAGGAGAGGAATGAGCAGGCAACAGTGAGTCATCTAACCCCAGAGCAACAACTGTAACTGTTATCACTAGTCCTCCATAGACCTGACCCCAACTTATTTTAAAAGTTCTTATTACGTCACAGCATTAGCTTCTTTCGCATCGCTCGCTTCCCACATCTTCAGTTATTTAATTATCGAAGATAAGAAAAGCACTTTTTAATTTGAAGCTGACGGAATATTTTAATTTGGATGTAGGCCTTTAATTAAAACCACAAATTATTTTCCAGAGACCCACCGATAAGACAGTTTGAGAAGTAGGTTCACTCTATTGCAAAGAGTCAGATGAGAAGATACCACTCGAATGTCTGTATCGCAAACATGAAACGTTTCTGCCAGGAGACAGTTAGCTTAGCTTAGCATAAAGACTGGAAACAGCTAGCCAGGCTCTGTCTGAAGGTAACAAAATCCTCCCAGCACCTCTAAAGCTCACAAATCAACTCGTTATAACTCATTTGTTTCTGTACAAACACTGAAGTGTAAAAACGACATGTTGCTGGACTATTTCTTGGCAAGGACCTGAAACTTCCTGGAGTTGTGGCGTCACTGCTAACAAGCTGCTTAGCTTATTTCCTGTCTCCGTGTTAAGCTAAGCGAAGTGTCTCCAATATAGCTTAAAATGTACCTCACAAAAACAAGAGGGGTATCAATCTTCTCATCCAACTTTCGGGAAGACAGTGAATAAGGGTGTTTCCCAAAATGTAGAACTATTCATTTAACATCCGACTGTTGAGCAAAAACAGGAATAAGCCTGACATTATTGTAAATACTCGCTGATTAGATGGATTTAGCAGTGAGATGGAATTTATTATGGTAAAATATGCGTGAATAAAATCTTAGTAGTGGAAGTTCTGGATGTGATTTATAAGCACCATAAACATAATTGCACCGTAATTTATGCTTTGTCTGACGAAACACTGCTTCTTTTCACCGAGCTGCATGTAGTGCATTGACAGAGAAATAATAAAACAAACATAATTTGCTTAGAGGTTGGTTACATTCTGTTTCTCGTGCTCGCAGATATACACACAAACCCACCATCATACAAGACTTTCAGCATCCATATATTTCTTAAAATGGATTCTGTCCTTTGTCTGCCAAGGGTAAAGATAGCCCCCTTTCTGATGACCTAAAGTGTGTTATAGATCATGAAAATTGTAAGCGAGTATCTTGGCAGCAGTATACACACTGAATTTAGAGGAGAAGTCATCCTTGCATGGGAAAGGGATGCTTGCTTTGTTGAGAACTGGCCAGAGAAAACCCTGCCTGGGTCCAAAGGAGCAGCCGGGGGAAAGACTGAGTCACAAACATCACATACACAAAGTTCTCTCCCGCAGCAGTCCCGACCCTTTGGTTGGACTGGTTTTTTATTAACAGTGCTGTCTAGACAGAGTTCAGTACAAAAAGAAGCATTGGTTGACCCAGACTGCTGTCTACACAGCTTGAGGAGAGAACATAAATGATGGTGCTTCCTCAGCCTAAGAGGGCATGACCAGCAGAGTTACCCCAAGAAAAAGACTTCTCAGCCACACATGCAGGGGGAAAACCTCCCGCACCTCCTGGTTCATTACACATATCAATGTATTGGTTTCAGTCCCGGGGGAAATTAATGAAAAGAAAGCACAAAAGGCTGGAGAGAGTGTAAAGACATGGAGAAAAATAAGATGCAGTGATGGATGTAGCCAAGTATGATGAGACATATCAGTGCAAGAACAATAGCTTTACTGAGAATTATTTGTATAGTTACTAAGTATAGTCACAGAGGCTTTAACAATAACAGAGACGTTCTCTGGAAGTCACACTGCTACTGTGCTGGGACACACTGTACATACACTGTGCAAAGCTGCAGGAGGTAACCTTTATAAAAATAAGCTTTATCGTCATTATTGCTGACATGCTCACTGTGTTCTGACAGTTTTACATGAGACCGATAATCTAAAGCTCCTAATGGCATTTGCAAGAATCCACACTTCAGCTGTTGTACAGATTAAGCAAACACGATACAACATGTTAATAAGTGAGCTTTAGAGGTGCTGGTATGTGGATTTTGTTTTACTATCAGACAGAGGCAGACTTTCAATTCTTTGTGCTAAGCTAAGTTAGCCAGCTTCTGGCTGCAGCTTCATATTTAGTGTACAGACATTAAAGTGGCATCAAACTTCTTATGTAATCCCTTATAAGAAAGCGAATAAGCTTATTTCCCAAAATGTGAAATGTATCCTTTAACTAACATTTTCAATGCAGAACTTATAGTAATATTATAGTATTGCTACTTTATATTTAGGTAATTAACACTTCCTTAACCACTATTAATAACACTTTTGGCCCATTTATCATTCTTTTTGAAGGCAAGATATCATTTTATTATATTATATATTAAAAAATATGAACAATATACAAACAGCATTCAATGTAACAGCTGAAATAGTCTACCTGAAAATCTGTCTAGATTCCAGTGGTCCTAGATAAAAGAAAGAATGAATGAATGAATGAGTTTACACATCTGCTTATATTGTCAATACAGCACACTCTCCCCCTCTCTTCATCCTTCCTCTTGTAGGTCTTTATGTCTGTCTATCCCTAAACATTAGAGACAAATGGTCAATCCTTTCGTTGGATGCACTCCAACACAAACATTTATTCACTCTTTTCATTAACTGTTGCTTCCTCTGACTGGATCTTTCCCATAAAAGCTAAGATGCTTAAATAGACAATGTCATTATAAGTGAAAATAATTGCATTTCACAGTGCTGGATAATGCTTTTGGACAATAGTACCACACATCCACATCAACACACACACATCCACATTAACACACACAAGAAAAAAATACATGTTGAGTTCTCTAAAACATATGTGGTAAAACATCAATGCTATAAGCAAACAGGAAGTCAGTTATTATCTTGGAAATGACATACAATCTATCATTTCTGTATTGTTTTTCTTCTTTCTTTACCCGATTTGTTTAAACCTCTATTTCTACAGCTCTGGCTGAGGACCAGTTGTAATCAGCAAACAGCTCATTTGAGGAGAGATGTTGCTTAACCTCAAAATTCATCATTAAACCACAACTCAATCACAACTATCACTGACAAATGAGAGAACCACACCCTCAAACTGTGTATCCATATGGGAAATAGTTTGACTAAAAACACCTTTTTTCATTTCCACAAAAACAAAAATAATTTCTCTAAGCGTTAGAATATTCGCAGCGCTGCACTCTGTACTGATATCTGGTGGCTTTTCATCGATCATACTCCTTCAAATGATTAGACTTCCTGGAGAGGTGAGCTTCTGCATCAACAACAATATTTATGTCTAGCTTTTTGGCACACGGTGCAGATGTTTCTAGAAGCAAATGCATAAAGGAGTGGATTCAGGCAGCTATTCACAAATGTCAGTGCTCCGACGATGTTCCAGCTGTTCATACAAAACTTCAACAGGCCCTCACTTTTAGCTGCAATAGCTGCAACACCAAGCACATTTATGATAAGATATGGCATCCATAGAGCAAAAAAGGTCACAATGATACTAGTGACCAGCCAGGTTGTCTGTGGGTTGTTGAAGAAAGCTGCCTGGTGCACCTTCCTGTGGACGCTGATGTATGCAAATGCCACAAGAGAAAATGAAACGAATCCCACCAGGGACTCTGTCAGCAGCACGGCCACCTCCTGGGCCGGGGAAGAGTAGAGAGCTTTACATTGGGTCCAGTGCCCGTCTGTGCCCAGCTGTCGAACCACTAACGCAGGGATGGACAGGATCATTGCAACCAGCCAGAGCAGAGCCAGCAGCCTCCTCTTTCCTGCCTGGGGCAAGCATTTCTGCAGGTACACCACCTGTAGGTAGCGCTGGACACTCAGCGCCGTCACAGTCAGCATGCTCCCATAAAGGCTGCAGTACATGAGATATGTTAGGAGCTTACAGGCCACCAGGCCAAGGGTCCAGCTGTACAGAAAGGTGTAAATCCACAGGGGCAGGGTGAGCAGGCAGAGCAGGTCTGACATGGCCAAATTCAGCATCAGAGCCTGGCTCAGATTGGATAGGTGCTGCCTGTTTGGTTTGAGGATGATCACGGCGGTGTTTCCAGGAACTCCCAGCAGGAAGCAGAGGGACAACACCACCGCAGTGACCAGACTGCTGGAGTCCCAGGAGGGAGGAGGTGGAGGTACAGGAGAGGAGGAGATGTTTGAAGTGACCACAGTGGAGTTGAGCTGTTCCATGCTGCACAACCTGCTGGCAGAGAAGCTGAACGTTGTGTACTGAGTAATGTTGTTCACTGAGCAGGTGAGGAACAAGATGCGTTCAAAGAGGAACAAATAACAAAGAAACCATGAAATCATGCCCGCATATCACATGTTCCATTACAGCTGCATTGTTTTGCATGGCTCCTTTATCTAATGTATTTATCATATTATGTTTCCTGCACAGGGAACCAATTTATTTGTACTTGTGAATTTCCATTTCCCTGCACTAGCTATGAGATTTAATATTAATGTTGCCTTTCATTTATCATCAGTCATAACAAATTCCCTCAAGTGGGACAATAATGGTATCACTGAACCTTCAGGGAAGTGATACTGAATGATTAATGTATAAGATTAATGTATAAGCTCTAATTTTCATACCTAGATATGCTGCAGCAGTGAAGTCTCCACATATTTAAATATGATGACAGGTTTCGTCAAACATGATGTCAGTGTAAAAGCCCTTTCATAGAATAATCCCAATTTGTTTCACACCCAACGTCATGTTTGTTTATAATGAAACAAAATACATATTCACACACATTTGAAATAATGTTCAACCTATTATATGTAACTATAGTACATTATCTATTATAACTAAAAAAACTAATCTAATACCTTCTATATTTTGACAAAATAATCTGAACACAAGGTCCATTTAGAAGGTGTTCTGGAGATTTCAATCTTTTTACATGATATTCATCAGCAGATTGACAATTGTACATGTTAAAATTCTTGTTTTTCTAAGGACTTCTAGTTCGTGTTGGCTTAAAACAAGTTTGTTAATGACCTCGAAAACAATAGCTGACAAAGGACTTATGGTGCCCTTAAAGTGGCCAGAAAACATACCAAATACCAACTCCAAGTGCAAGATGATGTGATAAAATGAAAGCTCCAGAAAGATCCCAGAATTCTGCTCCTAAGGCGAAGAACTTAGATATTTTGTTTGCAATAAAAAACTTGTTGATTTTACTTTTTTATTTTAAATCCTGCTATTCTCGCAAGTGCACAAACATCATCTGTTGGTATGATGACAGTAATAATTGACCCTTTGACTGATGTGTGTGTGCCTGTAGGTGCCTGTGTGTGCTGGTGTTACACAACATCTAATCAAGGAGAAAGGAGGAGTTCCTGCACTGAATGAACTCCTGTTGCACCAAGCAGAGAGACACTTGTCAAAATAAACCAACAGGGGTTGAAATACAGGTTCCCCAGATCTGAGAGGTGCAGCGTTGAGTGTGTGTGTGTGTGTGTGTGTGTGTGTGTGGGTGTGTATCTGGACACACTTCAAACGTCACCTGACATAAATCTAAACTTACATTTTTGACCGCAGAAGCACCGGATAAACACACACTCAAAGGCAACATTTTGTCGGTGGATCTCTCTGTAAATAGCTTTACATCTAAATTAATTCCTTTTCTATTGAAAGCACTGCTGTTCTGCGCGTGTTCCCGACCTAATAAAAATATTTGCGGAATCCGAGAAAAATACCCCAAATTCACTCCACATGGCTCCACTTTTGAGCTAAAATCTAATGTCATCACATGATCAAAACCCTTCATTCATGCTTGCACCCTCTTGGCTCGGACTCCCCCCTTCTGCCTGTTTGCTCGTCACTTTTTTTTTCTGCAGCAGAGTGGGATGCAGATTTCTATGAGGATCTCAGCACACAGCTTCTTGCGCTCCAATTTTTTTTTTTTTTTTTTTTTTTTTTTTGCGTGAGCCCAGGAAATGATGGAGCCCAGTCTGCTAGAAGCCATTTGGATAGAGAGGATTTTTTATTGATGAGAAGAAGGACATTTACTGGCCGTTTTTAGGGGGGTATTTTTTGAATGTTGGCAGGTAGGACTTTGTATTTCTTGCATCTCTTCGCCAAGTGACATTTATGCATGCAGTGACATTTTCTTTCAAAATAAAATAACATCACTATCTTTCCTCTTAATTATAAAGCTATATTTAGTCTCTATCTTCTTTTTGACCAGTACTGTTAATTAAATTAAGCTTCACACTTATTTTCTAGGATGCAGTCTTTACAGTAACTCTTTAAATAGGCTAATAGAATAATATCAGACTTTATTCACACCAGAAAATGGGCATTACTAATGTAAAAAATGTTCAGTTGTGTCTCTAAATGACAGTTAAAGTAGGATGTTGCATGTAATAACGAAAGCATTGTCTACATTTTGAAATGTGTATCCTATTCTTAAGTTGCAGACACCTCATGTCAATTTAAAGTAAAATATCACCGCCACACTTTGCTGTCTAAGAGATTTATTGTTTCGAGATTGAGCTTGTGTGCCCCCTGCTGGCTACTGTGGGAACATGCATAGGATTTCTTTCATGGCCTAATAGAAAAAGTAAGAAGTGATGGTGGCATTTCAGAGGTTTTGAACCATGGTACACTTTGGTATTAGTAATTTCTATTTGTATTTTCAGTGGGATGGGACTCAATCACTTCCTGTGTCTGCTGCTCTGTGCAGCTGCCCTGACAGTGTCTGTAGTTTCTGGTGAAGATGAGAACAGCAAGGCCTACAGGTGGGCCAAGCAGAGCCTCCCGGTGCTGCTGGACACACACACAGAGCCTTTAAACACTCCTTCGTTCAAAGGGCAGGAGGAGGATGAGGAGAAAGGAGGGACAAAGACAGTCTGTGGAAAAGAGTGTCAAAGCAGCCGTGCACCTATGGACCAGACTGAGCAAGAGAGGATTCTGGGATATGAGACAGTGTATGAGAATGGCACTCGCACATATACAGCCGTCAGCTTGCAGGGTTTCAACAAGATGTCTGCAAGAACACCAGCCAGCTCTCCGACTCATACCCGCAGGAAACGGCAAGTTTATGGAGCAGATGGACGCTTTGTGATCTCTGACTCACATTTCATCACCAACTACCCTTTCTCTACAGCTGTTCGTCTCTCCACAGGCTGCTCTGGTGTCCTGATCTCCCCGAAACATGTGCTAACAGCGGCACACTGCATCCATGATGGGAGGGACTACCTAGAGAGTGCCAGAAGGGTTAGAGTAGGGGTGCTACAGCTCAAGACTAAAAGAAGAAGAGGTGGTAGGAGGAGAGGAGGGCAGCTGAGGGGCGGGAGGAGAGGAGAGGGGGACAGAGGTGAGGAGCAGATAAAGGAGGAAGGTGAGGAGCAGAATAGTATAGATGCAGATGTAGTAAGAGGTAGGAAGGGAGGCAAAGGCAGGAGGCGCAGGGGAAGAAAAGAGGGTGAGGAAGGTGTAGCAGATCATGGAATTAGGGGCGACTTAGAGAGAGGAAGAGGAGGGAAGCAGAAAAGTCTCAACCGTATACGACGTAGTGCTGAGCCCAAGAAGCAGCCCGTCTTCCGTTGGGCACGAGTTAAACAAACCCGAATCCCTCAAGGATGGATCCAAACCAAGAACTCGACCAACTCGATGTCCACTGACTACGATTACGCTGTTCTGGAGCTGAAACGACCCCTCAAACAAAAGCACATGGAGCTCGGGGTGGCACCCTCTGCCATCCCCCTGGCACGGATCCACTTCTCAGGCTATGATGCTGACAAAAGCCTGCTGGACGGGCGTGGAGAAGAAAAGGTGGTCTACCGTTTTTGTTCAGTGGCAAATGAGTCTGACGATCTGATGTACCAGCACTGTGACGCGCAGCCAGGCGCTACGGGGGCAGGCGTTTACATTCGTCTGAGGCAGGAAGTAGGAGAAGCAGGCAGGAAAGGGAAGTGGCAGCGGAGGGTGATTGGGGTGTTTTCGGGCCATCAGTGGGTGGAGGTGGAAGGAGGTGAGCAGAGGGACTTTAATGTTGCGGTGAGGATTACGCCAGCCAAATATGCCCAGATCTGTCACTGGATCCATGGAGATCCAAGTCTCTGTAAAGAGGTTTGACTGGAAAGTGATGGACCTACAAGACAAAAATATAGGTTGTCACTTTCAAAGAGACTCAAAGATCTGGGCCTGTATGTATAAAACTTCTAAAAAGCAGTTCTTAAGAATGGTCCTAGACTTTGACTTACAGTTGATAACTATTTGGTAAAAATTAGGACTTAGACGCTGACTTTTAGCAAAGTATACAAACCCTACACTACAGTGTTGTCAATTAAGGCCTCCAGTCATGTCTATGCCCTTCCTCAAGCACTTAAACAGCCAATAGTATGCCTCCAAAGGTTATGTGTCATAGCTGCATCACAGCTTCATATACTCCTTGATGTAGTTACCTACCCATCATTCATTGTGTCCAACGTTATAAATTCTTAAATACAGTATATTGCAAAATGCAAGACAAAAGCTTATAGAAGATATTTCCCGCACAGCTGCAATGACAATAATAATACACCGGTATGCTGTTTGGGATATTTAAAAGTATTAAATTAGTTCATGTATATAGTAAACATTTCAAGTGATACTCGTCTGTGGAGGTCCTATGAAATCTTTATGTGAAATGTTTCTTTTTTCCAAAACAACACAAACAACAAATCAAATGCTCGCATTCTTCTTTCTTTGGCAAATCTGGCACCTACTGTGTATTACCCACAATGCAACTCGACCACTGACAGTTCAGTCAGAGATTTGGGTGTGTTATGCTGGTAGCGGCTAATGTAGCCTCAAGCAGAGATGAGGAGCTGTGCAGATTTGTTTTTATTTAGTAGTATTCAGACTCAAGTGATATCAAATCACTTGAGGTAATTTATCATATGTTACGCGGCTCCCTTTGGAGCCACACAAAGCTTTATACAACTTTTTTTTTTTTTTTTACTTATTGAGTAGTACTCCCCAAGACCAAACAGACTCTGTGCAGTTCCCCTTTAAAAAGTTTCCTGCCAAGTGTATATGTTAAAAACAGTTCAACTTGTAATATCTGTGTGCTATTCATTGTCTTTTATACTAACTATAATTCATTTATTTCACTGCTTAGCCAAAATATTATTGTTGCACTTTTTGTAATCGTTATAAATGAGGCTAATACAAACTTCAGGAAGACATGTAAACATTTGATTCTATTTATGCTGAAACCATCATGTCAGGAACTTGTTCATACTGTATAAGGATGTGGGTATTAGCACAGATGTATCTTTTATTAATTTATCATCATACATTTCCAAAAGTGTGTATCCACTGCCTCTGCTGGTCACTAACTAACTTACGAAGTCTTAACACTTATTAATGTTTATGCATAGTACTTAAATGTAAGAATAAGTGCACAATTATGTGTTGTTTTTTTCTTCTTCTTAATTTTCTGAGCAGCTTTATGCATACAGGCCCAGGAATGCTGATTTCAGACCAGTTCACTTCTTTAATGACAGTTTTTGGGCATATCAGCAACCTATAATCCAAGAATGCTGCACATGTCCCTGGTCCTGGATCAGTGGCCTATTGATCCATTTGTTATTTTATTGTCTCCTTTTCTAAATACCACAGTTGTCTGTCTCTGAAACACCTAATTTATAGAACTTTGAAACTGTAATTATGTAAAAGAAAAGTCGAAGCCATATGTATTTCTCCTGTGTGGCACAATGTAAACATTTTGCTTTGTTAACTTTTGTATAGAAGCATACACAGTTAAACTGGTGTTAGCCTTCATGTTAAAGGAAATACTGGGTCAACACAACGTTTGTATTTTCTGACATTCTGAAGCGAGTAACAATATCTTGTTTTGTAATTTTGTTTTCATGCCACAAGCACATTTTCTTGTCAACAGAAATAATTCATGCTGATAACAAATAAAAATGTTGAATTTTCAAACAACAAGCTGACAGAAGCAGAACAGAGATAAGTGATGAGCCGTGAGGGTAGTTTGGATCAGTGTATTTGTCTTTTATTGCATCTCATTTGGACTCACATGCAGGTTGGGGGGTGAGGGAGGGAGGACGATGCCATCCATAATAAACCAAAAAAAACAAAACAACACAGCCTTCATATGAATACTTAGCAAACATTATTTATCCACATTCTTTTTGTTTTTATGTGTCATATTCATCTTTATTTTTCTTTCAATACTTTGTTAATGCCACAATGGATTAAGATACAGTCACTTTTGGAAATAAACAACACACAGAACATCCAGCGTATACTTGAGTGCTTTACAGTGAGAGTCCTCAAGACTTCCAATGACAGTACATGAACGAATGTACTGACCGCTGCTGCGTCTCAAATGACCCAAAGAGGACTGAGGCCACATTCCAATCACATACACAAATGCTTCCCTGTCTCTTGGATTTCCACCCTAATATTAAGTCATCTTGTGTAGAGACAGAGACAAGGAAAGGAGCTCTCTGATCCCAGGTTGACCTGTGTTGCATGCTACGATGCAGTATCACTCCACACCAGAAGAGGGCGCAACAGTAAACACTCAGGGCAAAGTTTCCATTCAATACTGCCTCTGATTACAGATTGAGATGTATGTACAAAGAAGGCGGGAATTTTTTTTAAGTCTACTTGCCTTTTTATCCAACCATATAATTTGACATAACTAAAAATATATGATACATTTTTTTTCTCTTAAAATAAAGATTAAAGAAAATATGTATAATCTATCATTTAAAATAGTCTAAAATGCATATGTCAATTTGAACACAGTTCACAAATTTTTGCATGTTTCATACGATCCCTAAAAAAAAGAAAAGAAGATAAAGTAAAAATAAAACTGAACACGGTTTAATGTGTTCCATGATAAGTCCAGATTCTCAGTGCAAGTTGTTCCCAGGTACATTTTCAAGAATTGTTCTCCAAAAAACTTGAAGTAGACAGGTGGGAGGATGGATGGCCAAGCAGATATTGGTACAACCAAGTTTTTAATGACATAAACATAGCTCAGTATTAGTTTGGACAACATGGTTAGAGGAGTGGGAGTGGGGGTTGGCCAGTGAAGTTACACACACCGAACACAGTCCACATTTAACAACACAGTCCTCGTCTGGGAGATGCGCAAAAGAAACCAACATATATCCACCATTCCAAGTCAGCTGATACGCGGAAATCCAGAATGAATCTAAATACACATTTATTATTTTTTTGTTAATTTTTTCATAGTATATTAAGTAAAGGTTAACACTGAATTACACGCACACCCACACACACATAAACAGAATTTTGTTTTTCTGTATCTAGGGTTCACATTCACAGTTGTGCTACAACATTAGATAAGGAGGGCAGGTTTCTTTTAGGGGGGGGTGGGCGGGGTTGCGGCTGGTAGGAGGTCAGAGGGCAAAGATAGAAGATGTAATGGCTGGCTGGTTGAAGGGGCTGGGGCATGATGGAGGGGAAGGCAGTGGGGAAGTGCAGACATCCACATCCACAGAGCTCCAGACCCAATGACAAACCTACAGAGGAGGGAGAGAAAATGAAATCTGATTAAAACAAGTACTTTCAATAGAAATAGCTAAAGTCTAAATATATATACTTTAATAAGGCAAACAGAGATGGAGATTCAAAAACATTCATTCAAATATATGTGTCTATGTCTCTCAGTTGTTCAAAACTGTCCTTTACATTAATAACACTGGTGGTTCCCAACTTTTTTGGACTGTAATCTCTTAAAGGGGCTCTCCAGCAATGTATTGTTGCACTTCCATTAAACTGAGGGACTTGCAATCCTGACTTTTAGTGAGTAATGTGGGTCAAGCAGGAGATACAGTTACATCTTTTCACTAGACTCTCGTAGTCTGGTAAATTCATGTCTTTCAAAGTCCACACCTCCAGTTTGTAATACAGGCTTCCTGTTATAAATTTGTAATCACCAAGGCCAAGCCGAGATAACCCTGAGATGTTATTCTCTCAGATTTGTCAAAGCTCCTTCCAGAGCCACAAAAGAACATTATACAATTGTTTCCTTGGGTTGAGTACTAACTCCTTATGACGAGTAAATTGGCGGAGTCTTGTCTTATGTCTTTAAAGTGGACATGGGTTATGAGCAGTTCAACTACAAAGTAGATTTCCGTTCTCAGATTGTATCATTTTCAGTATTTTTAAAGGCCTGAAGAGGTAAAAGTATCCAGTATTTCATGAGCAACGAGAAACGTCACTCGCTTTAATCATCTTGTGACACCTCAGATTTTTCTTGGGGCCCCAAGGTCGGGAACTTCACGTTCAGGGCGCATTAATCCTGTTAGCTAGTCAAGACTGCAGGATTAAACATGGCTCACATGTGACTAATGGAGGATTTTGTTCCATAACCTTTGCGATGACAAGTGAAAAGAATACATCACAGCTCTGAAAGTTAACTTGCAGCTCTCTGTTTTTTATGTCTATATACCTTGGGGGGTTTACAGGTCAGTCAGTCTACATGAAGTCCTTAATGTTGAGGTCATCCAGAGCGTTCCTTGGTGGTGGAGGCTTTCTGGGGCTCTGGGCCACTCCAGGAGACATCTGCAGACACATGTACTTTTAGCACTTAAAACCCATTTTGTCAGAGCAGCTGCAACCTTCAAGTATGAAATTTTAATGAGTGTGTTACCGGTGCTCCGGGGGTCGCTCCCGTGGCAGCGAAGCCTGGCCTCACCATGGGCATCATGGGAGCTCCTGGTGCCCCAGGCTTACACAGACAGACGGGTGGAAGGAAAAAAAGACAGTAAGACACAATGTCGGCCATCTGGTGGGTGTGAGGGACACCTAAAGGGCTCATTGTCTATCAATGTCCAGTAATGTCCAGACTGGTTCAGGAACATTACTAGACCATACTGGACTGGTGGTCTTACCATGCTGTAGCTGGGGTAAGTCCCCATAAAAGGAGGGGCACCCATGGGTGCGGTCTAAAGGTGCGGAGGGGAGGGAGAGGAGGAGTTGGGATGTTACTACACTACACATATGACTGACAGACAGACACACACACACACACACACACACACACACAAGGTGAAATAATGCACAAACACAAGTTGTTTTAAATCACAGGAAACGTAAAAGATTTCTAGCAACACACAAAAATGATGTTAAAAACAAACCAATGCTTGACAATAAAAGGTGGCACACGACAAATGGAGAAAATAACACGACACAACAGAAGCCCTGACTTAACCTGATAGCTAATAATAGTTCATGATTGATTTACACATGCACAAGCAGCTTTTTGCAGGTAGCCTTCAGATGAGTGTCATTTCTGTGGTTGCCAAAAAGACAACTGAAATATCCATAAGAAGCAAATGTGCCAATGAAGGGGCGAGTTCAGCTATGAGGGGGAGAACCAGGTGGCATGCCTGGACTCGACTTAAAAGAATATACAAACTTAAGAGAAGAAGAAGCTGTTTCTAAGCAACAGCTTCTTGATTTGGCACTATCATTTGCCACTTCATCACTCTCCAGTAGATATTCCAGAAATAATAATTATTTTGAACCAGACTGCCTGTTGAAATCTGCCAAAATTTCCCTCACTTTGGACCATTTTCTAAACATTTGCTACCAGTGCATGTGCTCTGTTAGAGGTTCTCTGAGATGTGATTTAAATAAAATCCACCGGTAACTTATAGGTTGCTATAAGCCTTTTTTTTCCTCTCTTCACTGCCACGCCTTTCAGTTTCCTAGGTCCATGATTGGACCTGGAACCTGGAGAGCCAGATGAAGGCAAAGCGTGTGATTGCTGCTATGCCCTGCCTGTCGCTGCCATGCGGCTCCACTCCATGCTATAAGACACAGACAACATTTACCATGGGAGCACCCCAACAGGGGGGAGCTACCTGAGGAGCCGCTGAGGTTCCCATTGAGAGATCTGAGACAGAAACAAAGAGAAAGAGAGAGAGGCGCTGCAAAATCACTGTTTTCATTTACTAGCAGTATTACGACAAAACAGGATAAAAGAAGAAGGTGAATTAAAACATAACCTTGATACCACTCTCAGATTTGTTTAAATAAAAGTATGGCAACTGGAGCCAGGAAGCGATTAGCTAAGCTTTGTATAAAGACTAGAAAACAGTCTGAGGGCTCTCTCAGTAGGTCAGAAATATGCCTACCAGCACCTCAAAAAAGGTCACTAATTAACATGCTGTTTTTCTTTTTTTTTACTGTGTAAAAGTAAAAATGTATAAACACCAATTTGTAGTTTATGATGGAGTTAAATGCAGCAGCTATTTCTTGACAAACTAAGCTAATTGCCTCCTATCTCCATAGCCCCATACTTTAAGGAATAGAATTAGGGAAATACGCTTATTTAACCACACGCATCCAACAGTGGGAAAATCCACCAACCAGCCCCTCTAAAGCTCACTATTTAACACCACATTATATCTTGTTTGTTTACTCTGTATAAAAACAAATGGTTATTTGCCAACATTTTGGTTAATTGGTTGTTACTTTGGTTATTGTACAGATTAAACAAACAATATTTTTTATTAATTATTGAGCTTTAGAGGTAGGCAGATTCTGTTACAGCTGGACAGAATGTGAATAAGTGTACTTCCCCAAATAATGAACCATTCCTTTAAATCAATACCTTTGACATCTATTACTTTAGTTAATCTAAAATTACTACTTACTACTTGCCATGTTAGCCATTGAGGTGTCAACATCACCCGCCTGAGGGGTCACAGTGGGCTTCATTACATCCCCTAGGCCATCAAATACTACAGAAGGGAGGGAGGGGAGGGGAGGAGGGGAGACAAGGAGGGAGACGGAGGGAGGCATCAGCATCCTTCAATGCAAGCAAAGCTCACACTCTAGCAGAACTCAGTAGCAGTCCTCCTTACTACTGGGATTACCATGACAACCAATAGATGTCTCCATGACAACAGGGAGAAGAGAGGAGCATTGGAATGTGAGCTAGAGAGCAGGTTAATATCATAAAATAAGAAATTAAATAACATCTAGTAAAACAGCCAATTTCAGTGTATTAAGATCATGATATGATAAATAGTTTATCACTTATCGCCGACTGTGTGTTAAATATAGTTGTAGTGTGTCTAATATAGTCATATCTGCTACAGGAGACATCTCTCAGGTCAGCTGGGGTAGTTTGCATGTATGGGCATAAGAAATAAGAACTAGTCCAACTTTAAAAAATATGTATATGGGGTAAACAAACTTTTGGTTTTGTGACCATATATGTCACAGATAGTGCGGTGTCTTACCATCATAACAACATGCACAGCGTCAGGAATATGTTTTCTGTGCTTGTTGGTAGATTTTTATGTTTTTACTGTGTGTGTGTGATTGTAGCAGAAACTGCGATGAGGGCAAAAGCACTGCAGCTAGATGAAGTGGGGTTAATTGCTAAAGAAGCACTAAATAATACTGCTACTTTACACACTCTTTGTAACCATCAAGCATCTGGTGGTGGAAGGGACAGTGCAGCTGAGCTTGGCTCGCACCACTGCAATGCAGCAGTGCACTGTGGGAAATTAGCGTGTTAAAGAGCAAGGAAACTCACCCAATCAAATGGCGGGAAGCAAGCAATGAGCCAGCCCAAGAGCCAGATGGAGAGAGTGAGTGAGGAAAAGAGAAAGAGAGAGAGAGAGAGAAAGCAAAAAAAGCACAGATGCCAGAGAGAGAGAAAATGCAATGAGGTTTTAAAGGAGCGGGTGACAGTGAAACCATTAGAGTTTATTGCATGAATGATAGAAAGAGAGGGGAAAGAAAGAGTTAAGCCTCAAAGCAGTAGTATTGCAGACCATCAGTTATACAACATGAAGACCAATGGCACAGGACAGGAAATGACTAGGAACCAGGTGAGCAGGGCCCACCGTTGCCACGGTAACAGTCACCACGGTTACCAGTTGTACAGCCCATGAAAGGTTGAGGGAGATTTGAGGAATCCCCCAAAGACTAATAAGTGCTATGCAAATGAGGTGATGCCATGATGACGTTAACGTGACCATATATGGACATAGTCTGAATCCAAAGGACTCAAAGGGGACTTTACACTTAACCAAAGACAAGCAGTCCAAGAATCACACCAAAGTTTATGACTGTATGATAATTATTCAGTATTCAGTGTGATAATGAGCAAAACAATAAAAACTGTTGATTAGCTAACAGCAAGCTATTTCATTAACCATTACCAAAGTTAATAGAAACAGTGACCAATACAACTACGGATAAAACAAACACTTTGCCAGGCAAACACTGTTGTAAACAATTGAAAGAAGAAGCATGCAGTTACTAATGAATTAACGATAGCTGCAGTCATGGATGGAGTATGAGGCAAAAACCTCTGAGCACAGATATGTAAAAGCATGCGAAAAAGACAACAAGTTGTCTTCTTAAAGCAGAGCAGTTCTGCTACCAAGCTCACTTAGCTTTTCAAATGTGACTGTGTTTTAATGAAATCTTACTGTAGCCTCAGTATGCTGTGTATCTCTAATATGAAGGGAACATTGAGCAAAAACAAATATTGGAGTTAAATGTTGGATCTGATATACAGACACTAAAAGACTCAGATCAGGACATCTCCCCCTTTAAGTGAGCTCTGAGACTTTCTGACAACAAACAGCTTTCATTTAATTTCATAACCGGGGGCTACCTGACCCCCTTGGCCTGAGCCCGGTAAGCCCGTTGAGTAATCCATCCATGGCTGCAGCACAGTGTGTTTCACTAAAATGGAAATATTAATGTGAAATGTTTGTATTCCCTCCACTGTACACACTACACATGCAGAGGGACATTTTAGGAGTTTTACCTGACATGAGCTCAGCACCAGGGGCGGCAGGAGCGGCAGCTGTGGCGTCTCCTCCTGTGGACTCTGGCAGGTCAACCCAAAAAAATATACCAAACCGTACCACGCCAGGTCAAGGTAGGTTGAGCCATTCCCATCGCAGCATAAGGGCAAAGAAGGGGTAATAGTCAGCCTTCGGCTTCACGCTGGTAATGCCAAACAAAGTGTTTAAGTTAGACAGGAAGGCTGAAAGTGTGAACACACAATTACATATATATTCAAATAAACCAGGAAACATTGCTTTTAGAATTTAAAACACACTCACACATGCATATTCAGTGCAATATCTGTGTTCATAGTCCTTCTTTCCCACTTGACACATACCAGGAAGGTTATTTGTTCTAATGATGCTGTGGCAACTTTGAATAAAGACACTAAGGCCAGCAAAAAAAGAGGAAAGTAAAAAGCCCACAAAATTCATAGCTTGCTGTTCATAAATTATTCAACTGTTTCAACATGACCAAGCTTCATCTCAGGTATCTGCTTGTAATACTTCCATGACTGACCAACAAAGAAACAACGTTGTTTAAGATTTCTGTGAGTGCTGACAACACAAAATGATAAACTATAAATACATAGGAAAAGTACAATATGCAACAACATAACTACCCAGTAAACTGTTAAAGCCTAATATTACTACTCGTGTTTTCATTTCATGTTTCCCAGATTCTACTCCTCTTCTCTGATGATGCATTCATGAACAGGGGAGGCAGAGTGAGGGCAGGCAGTCTTGTCAGTTACCCACCACCAAACAGGTTCATGATGGCTCCCGTGTCAATTTTGGGTGGGGGTGCAGAAGAGAGGACGGGGGCAGGGGAGCTGAACACATCTGCTGGGGAGGGCAATGTGGAGATGGTGTTTAGAGCCCAAACACACTCACACACAAATACACACAAACTATTGACTGTGATTCATTATAATGCACATTTATCAATTGCTATTGCAGTGCACGCAGTACATGCTGGAATGGGAAAGGAGCTAAGAGTGATTTAGTAAACATTTCAGAGAGCTCGATAGCTTTTAGCTGACCCATAAGAGAGCAATCTCATTTCCTTTTTTTTTCCCCCCGATCAAAGCCAAGGACAAAGCTGAAGAACAGGCACGGCAAGACAGGATATGAGAGAGAGAGAGGCAGAGTAGGTGCAATAGGGTACCTGCTGTAAACAAGTCAGCACTGGGAGCGGGGTCTGCATTGGTGAAGCTTGTGTCTGGCATGGAATCAAAGAGATCTACGAACACCCATAGAAAGCAATATTAAAATGCTCAAACACTTGAAAATTGGTGAGGATGCTCAAGTTAAACTGAAAAATCCCATCAACATGTGCACATTAGTCTGACGAAACCAATGAAGAAGAATAAAAGAGACGAGAGGATGGCAGGCAGCATCAGACAGAAAATTCAGGCGGATGCTAATCAATATGAATAAGAGCACAAGACATGAGATGAATACCGAACCACACACATCTCTAACGTTTACCGCTGAAAAGGTCAGTTGCAGGGTTGGCGGTGCTCGGAGCTATGGGAGCTGAAATGGTTGCAGTTGTGGTGATGGTGCTGGAAGCGGAGGTGAAGAGCGGTGACGGAGAAGGGGAGGGGGAAGGCTGGGGCACCCCGGAGCTAAAACAAGCATCCAACGAACTACCCGGGTTATTATTCTCCACTGTCATCATGCCGAAAAGGTCTAGACCTGGAGACACTGCTGCGTTGGTGCTACCTTCCGAGGAAGCAAAGGGATCTTTGGGGGAAGAAGTGGGGTGGGAAGGGGGGGTAGAAATGTAACACATAGAGAGTGAAGGGGAGGAATGTTAGACAATGATTTTGATGCAAAACATAATACATATGTTTAATGTGATGATGATGATGATGATGATGATGATGATGATGATGGAAATATTGGGATAAACATGAAAGCTGAGGAGAAAGAATCTGAGAGGAGTGATAGGAGAGAGCAGATCTCCAGCACACTCCTGGTGTCAGTCGAAACAGAAACGGCTAAAAATACCAAATGAAACTAATATTTAACACCTTCAGTGTATAAACCTGATCAACAAACCACAACTAAAACCAGACAACTGCCACAGGCATCCTTCTACATAACAGAAAATGCACAAAGCTTCTGAAGCCAAAAGATACAAAATAAGTAAGACTATTGTCTTCGATCGCCATGGTAACAACAATAGTACTGTCCAGACACCACCAGTAATGAATAGCAAATCTGTACGCCTACTGCCTCTGCACAAAGCCTTGAGATGAAACCCTGATTAAAACTAAGACCAACAAGAAACGCACACAGGTCTGTAAGTTATTAAACATCATTCACGGTAGTGGCCCTCAAACCAATACTCACTACTTTTCACCACTGACTCAAACTCACTCACACAGACACAAGCACACACAGACAGACTTCCGGTCACCCACCAGCTCCAGCGTTGGCTGGGGTGGACGTAGCGGCAGCACCACCTTCAGCTGCGGCTGCAGAGGCCTCAGTGGTGGGAGCAGGTGTTGCAAAGGCATCTGAGGTTCACACAAAACCCCAGCAGAGGACAGAGATGCCCAGAGAGACAGAGACAGACGAAGAAATAAAGATGAAAAGAGAAAATAAGGAGTCAGGAAACATTTGGAGGAAGCAACAACATCAGGAAAATAAAGGTATAAGCTTAGCGCATTGAAGTAGAAAACAGAAAATAATCAGCACCTATTACAGTATTCAAGTGTAAAAAGTCTAGCTTACAGCATTGATATCGGACATTAATGACTGACAGGTGAATGGACAAATGGGAATACATAAAGGAGGCACTACAGCGAGGATTAATCTACAGCACAAAGAGCAGAATAAGCCTGAAATCTACTTGAAGTGTTACAGCTGCCGTCTGTAGCTGTAGCCACGTGACAGGGTTTGATAGAATTGCTTTTCACTGAGGTCAAAGAAAAGCATGTCTGCCTATCAAACAAGACGCATGTTGAGAATGAGCAGTATGTTTATGTGCAAGCCGAGGGTGAGTGCGTGGCTGTACATAATTACATAATGCAGAAATGTCTGTGAGCATGTGGAGTGTTTGTGGAGGAACAGTGTGCCTGCGTGTGTGCAAGAGAGGAAATGAGATTGTGTTTCTGTATCCTATTTTGTATGGACTGTTGTATTTAAAAAAAAAGATAATTATAAAAATAAATAATCACATGAGTAAATTGTGTAAAACTAATAAATGAACCAATAATTTGTGAGATAGCTATGAACACAACTCAGTATTAAGAAATGTCATTATTTTCGTAGCAACGGTTTTATTGGAGTTCATTCAATGTTTTTATTTAATTGCATTTCCCCTAAGGACACTGATTTCATGTCACATTTACCTTAATAATATCAAATTTCCTGATCACCTCTTCAGCCAATCACTTGCTTCTCTTTAGCAAGCAAGCTGAACAACTGCTACCACATTGTAGCTCCATTGTTAACAGGAGCAGCTAGGTGGTCTTTACACAGTTACCTCAGTAGTGTTTTGAATTGAAGTCAATAAAATAACATTTCCCATTGGTTGAGTTCTTAAGTTTTAAATTATTAATAATTATTAACAATTATTTTACAATGTATTGGTTCATTTATATAGTTTTATATGTATATATATATATATATATACATATATATATATACACAATTTATTCATATGATTTTTTATTTTTTTAAATTTCTATTTATTTAATATTTCTAGGCAAACCAGGCAGTTGATAGCTGACAATGATAGCGGTACAGTGCATCATTAAGACTTCACTGTTTTTGATGATGCAGCTCAATTAGCAGAATACAGACAATATCAGTAATACATCAGCAAAGTTCTGTCTACATACTGTATGTGTTTGAGCATGCAGTCATCTTTGTGTTATCATATTGTGTGATGGTTTTAGGGTTGAGCTTCTCAGAGTGATTCTTTCGTAGAGAATTTTCTGGAAGCCCACTGACCTCCCAACAGATCCATATTGGCGGCGCCAGGGGAGGTGGCGGCTGCTGTGCTAGTGGGAGGAGCTAGAGAGACTCCGGGTTCTGCCGCTGCAGGAGTGGGCGTTGCTGCTGCAGAGGAGGGGGCGGGCTCTGCCGTGAGGGTGGGATCAGATAGCAAGGAATCGCCCATTTCTGCGAGCACCAATGGGGTGTTCGAAATCCCCAAAGAAATGTACCAAAATAAACCCCAAAAGAGCAACCAAAATAACCAGTTGAGTCACCGTTACAACAGTGAACAAAAGCCAAAACAAAAGTCCAATTCAAATGAAGCCCAGTTAATCAAATTTAGAATTGACCGACCAAAGTAAAATCCAAATTAAAGTTGTTAAATTATTGAACACGATCCAGTCATAACCAACAAATAAGAAACAACCAACCAAAATGGCCCCCGTTGTAAACCAAAACAGACAATGGAGTATGTGGAGGGAAGGGAGAGAGAAGGCAGAGAGAAACAAAGAGACTACTCAGACTAAAGAGAACAGCTTGAGGAGACAAACAGGGAGGTAACCATGTGACATTTGTACATTATAGTCTAACTTAAAGTTTAATGTGGATTAAAACACTGACATTCACCTAAATTTCATATTAGAGTTTGTTCAGAAAGAAAGTCAGTGACACTGAGGAAGATGATTTAAGACTACAAGTTTAAACAAGAGCCTGGAGGTTAAGTGAAGAGTAGAGTGACACTCACCTGATCCAAGGAGATCTATTAAAGCATAAAACAAGGGAATGGGGAAAAAGACATGTTAGTTCAAGCCTAAACTATGACAGTTCCTATAGATTGCATTAGTTTACTTTCCAACTGAAAAGATGATCACTAAGAGAAAATAGATTATTCTCTTTCTATTCACAGTACTGGTAGCTTAACACACTGTGGATTTGGAACCAGCCGTTGCTTTGACAGGAAGGACGGAGACTTACCTCCCCAAGACGTGGGTGCAGCTGATGTTGCTGAGGGACCCGAGGAGGACAGTGGATCCAGGTCCAACAAGGAACTGAAAGATGAGGCAGAAACAGACATTCAATTCATCATGCTCTGCAGTAGGTGAGCTCCCGGTTGCAGAAAGGTCTAGTCAGTACTTTGAGCTGCATGCTAACATCTTGGTTTAGTACATTAATAAGCACTAAAACATAGCTATAGCTGAGGCTGATGCTGTGAGCTTTTCAGGTGTTTGGCCATGAACGAAAATATTGGACAAAGTAAAATTTTGACATGAGGATGGCACAAGAGGAAAAGTCAGGAAAGTGATAACAATTACATTATCTACTTTTATAAAATAAGTTCTTAAGCATGGTACTAAGTGGCCTCAAGGACCATTTATTGTCAAGCGTTAAAAGAGAGATTTTCCAAATCAAAAAAGGCAGAGAAAAGAGTCACAGAGAGTTTACAGCAAACAAACACTCACTCTTCAGCCGGCTCTGGAGCAGCAGCAGCCGCAGCGCTCTCCCCAGGAGGAGGCTGCAGTGTGGGAACAGCGTTTGAAGATTTGGCCGGGGTTGATGTCGGAGACACATTGTTTGTCGGAGACCCCTGAAGATAGACAGAGAAGCCCCATTTCAGCTGTGCATCAGTCTGGAAGAACTCATCAAAAATATTGACTGTTTTGAAAGTGCATCTCACCTTTGTTGGAGACCTGAAAGAGTGAAAGAGTAGGAGGAATTGTTAATGCTTTTGCTTGAAACAGACAGATCTGCAGGACACTGGCGGAAAATTATTAGACGGGTCTATTTTTAAAGGTCTAAACTCAAGAAATCAAACAACTATGCAAGACAGATTGCGTCATATGTGATCATATGAAGAGTTCATTTCCAAAGCAATAAAAAAAGAAATCTCTGAAGCATCCAATTGTTTCAAATACTCTTTGTCATTTGTGCTAATAACAAATTTAACTTTGGAAAAACAATCTTCACATACGGATTCACATTGCATGTCAAGACGTGATAGTACACGAGGTGACTTACTGTTGATCAAAACATGTGTTTCTCTCAGCGTTCACACATGTTATTACACCAATACACACATTTACACATGTAAACCTTGCTATAGCTTTGGTGCATAATGTGCATTACATTTCTATTCACATGGGGATCACCTACATACTGTAATTCACATGTGAATAATGTGTAAGTTTACCTGCAGGGGAAATGAACATAAAATAAATCTACACAGTTTTCTAAGAAGTTAGTAAACTCCAAATAAAACACACAGTATATGCTCACCCTTCACTGGTGATTCCAAATGAACATAAAGAGGGATAAAAGAGAGGAAGGATTAAAGGAAATTATAGAAATAAAGCACTTCTTGAGGCCTCTTTCTACCAACATTTTAGAGACATAAAACAAAACAAGGAGTTTCTCAGATCTCAACTTCTTTTATTTTCTATTGTGGACTCCTAGTATGAGAGGGTCCAAAATGAAATTAAAAGACTTGTCATAAACAATCTCTTACCCCTTCTTTCCACCCTTTGTATCCTCCAGACCATTCATGTGCGTTTCCAGACTCTCCAGGATACTGCTGGGAGCCTGACGGAAAATCAAAACTGCAGCAATCAATAAATAATCCTTTCCACTTGTATGGCCAATATCAGACTGTGCATCAAGTCAGTGTTTACATTTTAATTACCAGAAAAAAGTGGTGAGAGTGACATTGGGAAAATCTCACTGCAATCCCCTCATGCATGTATAAATACACACAAACACGATTTGTGTGTCTGAAATTCAATTAGGATTAACATGCCGACACTTCATCCTGTAAACAGGCACAAAGCCAGGGCACCCTGTGTTACTGTGGTTACCGGGTCCTCGAGAGGTTGAAAAGGACAGTCTTCATCATCTGAGTCTGCTAGATCCACCACTACCCCCGGGTGGAGACACTGGGCGGGGAGATTATGGTGGGTGAGTCATGGGTGTTTCTGTGTGGGTGCATGTGTGTTTGTCAGGTGGGATGGGTGGTATTCATGTGCACTACGTCCTTCCAGGGAGCAAAAAAATAAATAAAATGAGAGCCGCGATGTGTGTTAACTTACGTAGTTAATGTCAGGAATGTCGTTTTTGTCAACTCCAACTGTCTGTTAAAGGAAAAGAGTCAGAATCAGCATTACCACACTTCACAGTCACGACTCAGGACATACAGACGGGTGACAAATTAAAGGAAAAACTTCAATATATCAGCAGAGCAACATAACACTTGCAGATTCTGGTGCACTGCATGGTACACTTAAGCAAAGTAAAGGTGCAATTTTGGGTCTACTTGTCCCCCTCCTCCTGATGGAAGTGGTCTCGTCTAGGATCACAATTACAGGAAAGTCTACTGTTTTCTGTTTACATTGTTTTAATTAGCGTCAAGTCCCCTTTACCTTTGTGAGTTTTTCTGAGTTTGGTCCTAACGAATTTGCCGTAGTTGATACTTTCTGATGGAAATCCCTGTCCTTAAAGCAGATATCAAGCTAGTTAATATCTCTATTTGAACAATGCCCCCATCCATAGGGCGTGAGAGGGTCCCTGAATAGTTTGATGAGATGCATCAAAGTCTCCAGATCTCAACCCAATTGAACTCCTATGAGAGATTTTGGACTGGCGTGATCGACAGTGCTCTCCACCACCATCAAACACCAAATGAGGAACATCTTTTGGAAGAATGGTCTTCCCGCCAGTTCTAGAGACTTTTAGAGTCAATGCCAAGGCGCATCGAAGCTGGTTGTCCCTTACCTCAGCCAGCTTCATGAATTCCCCAATCTTTGTCACCCTGGTCAGGAACCTCTTGTAGATCTCCAAGGCCTCCTTACAGTCACTCTTCTTCATCTTGAAGTATTTCTCTATGTATAGAAAACAAGGGGTTTGCAGGTTCAGATTCACTGTGATCCATGTTTTCATCGCTGAGGTGCCCAGCAAAAGTTCCTTGTGGACTACTGACCTAATAGGTTGATGATTCCATCATTGTAGGATGCAAACAGTTTGACCAAGTCCTTGAAGAGGAGCAGGAATGCAGCATTGATGATCCCATTGTTCAGCTCCTTGGGATGAACCTGAGAGGAGAAAGAGAAGAGAACCTCTGTGTTGTGATGCTGCTGATGGTTCTGTAAAATAAATGTAGAAATCATGCCAAAGTCTGACTCACATCGAACTCCAGGAGTGTGTCAATCTGAGTCTGCAGAACAGGCATGCCTTTCAACAGCTTCTCAGTGGTCATGGTCCTCATCACGCCTTCAGCACTGAAAGAATACAGACAGAGCATTAGATGCTCCACAGGGTGCTCCACAGGGATAAAAACAGCCATTAGATATAGCATATATAGTAAGTAACAAGAAGTGAAAATCACACTCATTAATGAGTCAAATTGCTAAATGATACAAAAGCCAAAGGATGAACTGTCTAGACAGTAGAGGATAGAGGTATGAGGAATCAAAGGCCTAAAAGCACAAGATCTCTGAACATACCCCTTCTTCACTCTGGTGAAATCAAAAGCCATCTGGCGGTAGGCGAAGGCTTTCTCATTCAGGTATCGTCCGTACCGTCTAATGAATGTAGACATGTCATAGCCTAAACAGAAGATTTATGTCAGAAGGCAGGCAGGGTTCAAAAATGGTTTGTCCAGTTCTTTTGATCAACTCAACTGTGTCTTTTTGCAGCAGGTATAAAAGCTTTTTAAAAGCAAGAGAAAACGTTCTGAAAATGTTCAGAACTGCAAATCAGTAATCTGTACACAAAACTAAAACAATACCAAAATAATACCCACATGCTGCTATCTTGTTCACAATTTCTTCTTTCTTTCTTTTATTCCACATGTATATGACTTTATTTCCATTTTCATTTTTGGGATAAACCCCTTAATAGTTTAACATGTGTCTTTCATTATTTTAGTTTTAGCAGATCCAAATGTATGTATATTTGTCTAAGCATGCTTACAAATGTGTGTTAGTTTAGACATTTGAGACAGAAATGCCAGCATCTGTTTTCATGCATGTTTGCTCGCTCGTGTATGAGTGTGTGTACAATTACACGTCCAGTCCCTCCTACTTGGCAGATGGCCCTCTTTTTGTTTATCTCTTCCTGTTTCTCTCATGTGTTGCCAGATACGGCGATATTGTTCTTACCGTGAGAGCCGGTTTTGTCGATAAAATTGCTGAGGTTGAACAGGGAGGTCCTGGATGCCAAGTACTGAATGAACCTCTGAGGAAGAGAAAGAAACACAATAAACAGTCACTAGACCTGTCGAGGGCAGTGTTGGAAAAACTACAACAAATACTTTAACACCTATGCTTTTTTAACTATATTTCATATATCATATCATATAGCAGCTTTAACAGACAAATAGCCAGGAGTAAAAAGAAAAAGCAAAATAAAGAAACAATTGACTTCTTGACCATCTGCCAAGTGATGTACTGTGTAATACTACTGGACTAGCTAGCATAATCAATCAAGAGTTGCATGTATAAGGTATAAGGTCCTCTGCACGCTTAGGGAATCTATGTAAAGTATATGGTCAGGGACACTCTATGAAGTAAAGCCTTGTGTGTTTCGCATTCAAGTTTGCCACTTCTGTTGAAGCAGCAGATAACTGCACTGGTTCTTCCTGATTGCCTAGATATCGTTGTAAAAAGTTATTTTACATAGAAAGTAAAGGGAAAAGTAGAAAATGGTACCTTCTTGGGACAGCTTGCATTCAAACATGTGCATGAGACAGTGTTTTCTTTCTGGTACCTTGTGTCTAAAAATAAACTGTAACCAATTAAAATAAAGCCTTCATATTTACTTTATACCACTGAATAAAACTGGATTCAAGGTTGAACTGAATTGCTCCCACTAACCTCGTTGCCGTGGACACACATGTGATGACTGGTGACAAGGGCCTTGAAGACGACCACCCAGCTGGCATTGGTAGCTCGCTCAAACAGCGTGTCAGCCATCTGAGGGATGTTAACATTGGTGGTATTGGTGGCTGACACCAGGTCTGCAACACAGCCACAAAGAAACATCATCATTCACAGACATAATTCTGTCAGGGATTCATCCTCAACACGTGAAACCTGGAGGGCCGACAACATGAAGTAGTTTTCATACAAGATGAAGGGGAGAGCCACGGTTAGTTTAGTCTCAGAGCAATGTCTACATAATTTTAACTGCTCTGATTAAACTTTGATTAAGTGAGTGTTCGCTGCAGAGCTTCTCTAGACACCCATGAGAATATTAAGCCAGGAGGAAGGCCTGATGTACATACAAAATGATGTCAGTGCACGAGCCCACACACATATGCAGGCACACACACACACTGACAGTGCAGAAAGAGAAAAAAATGCTTTGTCAGCTCTCCCTGGGTGCCAGTTCAGACAGAGGGAGAGGTTTCCAGCAGTAAGTGTCCAGACCGTTACATCAGCACAAGGTGGAATATAAGGTGTGCAGCAGCAGTAAGATGTGCAGATACATTCAATTCAATTACAATGCTAATAATAATACAGACAAATGTACAAACAATTGGTACTTACTTCACAACTTTTATTTTGTTATGGATAACATACTTCATTATGGCTGATCCTCACATTAAAGATACTGGAACCAGTGAATGTTCAGGATTTGTGCTTGAAAAATGACTAAAATGGATGCCAGTTAAATTCTTTGTCGAATAACTAATTGAGTAAATGACTATTTTCAGTTCAATTCAATGGGGCTTTATTGGCACGAAAGCAGACATTTGCAATGCCAACGAAAGTGTCAAATATATGTTTATACAGATTAGTGAAAGAAATATCTTAAATATCAGTCTTTTTCATACTGCTGTAGATACACAGTTTTGTGCACCTGGGGCCCATTTAATGAAAATTTGCTACATGGAAGCTGCGATTGGAAGCTGCAATTTCTCAACATTTCCCCTGCCACCATTTGCAAGAACTGTTGAAACAACTAGCAAAAATCAAGCACTGTTTTCAAAAAATAAACATATATAATATTGTATTGATTCTTTGTCTGATGTGGGAGTTTCTTCTTAGATATTGGGGTTATTTGTTCAGAGAGAGAGAGAGAGAGAGAGAGAGAGAGAGAGAGAGAGAGAGAGAGAGAAAAGAGAGAGCAGGCAGACAGATGGCCATGCAAATATTAAAAGAGAGCAAGAGAATTTTGTCAGGCAGAGGAAGTAACACTTTGAAAAAGGAGAGGTGATATTTCTCTAATGAATTCTTACTGCAGAATGATTGTCAACCACACTAAAAAACATGTTTGACATAATTTACATAAATGGATATAGGGGCATATATTTCAATTGTTGAGGGGCAGAATAAGTACAGAATGACAATTTCCTTTAGATTCTTGAAATCGAAAACATTTACATATTCTGTAAATGCATTTTTGTCTCCGTCCCACTGACATTGACAGCTGAGCAACAAGGGCAGGACTGAATGTATTCACACAGAGTGCCAGAGAGGATTGCAGCAAATATTGGCAGGCACCTCTGATAATGGAAGGAGGGGGAAGGCCATTATATTGAACAGGCCTTGCCTTGAGTAGGTAGATACCAAAGTGGAGGCCACACCGAAAATACAGCAAGGTGATGAGCAAGAGAGGGCCAGGGAGGAAGAGAAAGAGCGAGAAGGAGTCTGTCGAGGAGCACTGATGTAGACGTGAATGTGTAAGAATTGAAGAGACATGAGAGTTCGAGCCGTGGGGCTGCTCAGTGTCCTAACAGGGTGGCAGACCGGACAGAGGGGTTGGGGGTTAGGGTGGTTGTGGGGGATGTAAACAGATTATTACTAATCACTGGCCCTGGTCTTTCTATGGTGGCTGTCTCACTGTGCCCATCCCCCGGCACACATATTGTACATACACACCTGTCTTGACACCACCTGTTTCACACCACCGCTAACTCGTCTCTATTATCACCTTTACTGTCAGTCCAGTTTATTTAATGATCTTCCAAGCACAATAGAGAATATCAGCTGTAATCATCAACATGAAAAATAAAAGGCAAATTAATAAAAAATGGTCTGACTTAGATTGAAGTTAACAGAGTAATCAGCATGCTTCTTCTGATCTTTGTATAACTAATAATTATGCTCCAATCCATCTGTACATCTTGACCAGATGGTAACAGCCATACTGTAACATCTCTGATGATGGCTCATGTTTTTTATGTTTAATGAAATCTGAAGTGACATCAATCATCATTTCCCCGACTGTGTTTAGGTATTATTTAGTTTTTTCTGCAACACCCACATTAGAGTTTTTATTCCATCCTCTGTTTATTAATTTCACTCTTTTTTCCCCCTGTTCCTGATTTAGCCTCACTTCTCTGTGAAATGGCTGAAGAGCTCACTCCCCTGCAACCTTTTCAAGTGACACACACAAACACACGGAGAGACACGGTCCACAATGGCTGAAATGTGATTATATAACATTATCATATCACTGGCACAAATACAAGTTGATATTAATACTAGCATGATGAACACACATGATCTCAGACTCGGAGCTCATAATAAGCAGTAATTACGTATGTCATTATATCTGTTGACTGGTGTTTATGGTGTTGATACGGGCCATATCATAGCATAAATCCATGCTTTCTGTTGTGGTGTCAATACCTGAAACAAACACAGAGTGACATACAAGTGTGTGTGTGTGTCTAATGAGGATTGGCTGAGCTAAATAAAGACTCTTACGGTAATCCACGGCCCACAGGAGACTTCTAATAATGAACTGTGAGGTCTCATACTGTGTGAGTGTATGTTTGTGTGTGATAGTGTCTGTCACAGTGCGTCTTATACTCGGTGTCTCAGTCTGTCTGCGATAATCGTTTTTATAGTTACACAACAGGCTACTCTAGTTGTAGCCAGAATATTCCAGATAAAATGAAACAGAACACACACGTTAACAACTTGATGATTCATCCAGATGGCCTAATTCTTGTCCTGCCAGTCCTTCTCAGGTGCTTTCACACCAATTTGCATCTTAGCTGTGTCCAAAATCCTTGCTCACTCATTGACTATAATAGACACCAAGACTTTACAACTATTTTTCTTTGTATGAAACGTGATGAATAGCATTGATAGATTACTAGCACAATGCTAACACACAAATAAAAAAGCAGTGATTATAGTGCAGTATATAGTAAGTAGTGGGAGGTTGTAGTCGAAGCCCTTAATTCATGAGACCCCAATAACTCACATGTGACCCCCAATGTTGTATGTGTTTAAATGACACCCCACCAATTTACAGGAGAGATGAGGACTAAACAACAACAATTGTTTGACATTTACTTTACTCTCATATCTGTATGTTTAATATTAGGCTGCAGCCGGTTAGCTTAATTTAGCATAAACTCTGGAAACAAGTCATTTAGCTTATCTAAGCATCAAGAAGGTCCGAAGGTAACAAAATCCACCAATCAGCACCTCTAAAGCTCACTAATTAACACGTTATATCTCGCAGTGACAATAATTCATGAAGTTGCAGCTCCCTGCCAAGACACAGTCTGGCACATAACCCCCTATAAAACAGCAACTTGTCATTTTTACACTTCAGTCTTTGTAGGAATTACATGAAAAAGAAACAGCTAGCTGTTTCACTTTGTTTCTAGTCTTTATAGGCTAACCAGCTGCTGGCTGTAGCCTCATATTTAAACAGACAGATGTGTGAGTGGTCTCGATCTACTCATTATTGATTTCCAAAAAATTGGACTATTACTTTAAGGACTGCAGCCCTGGAATTAGTTTAATTTTGATGAGACATGTTAGCTGTAGCTCCAGCAATGTAGTCACCAGCTTCTTGTTCATGTCTGCACATTGATTCCACTCTTCGATACAGCTATTTCTACACCAAGTGTATTTTCAGCATGTCCTCAGATGAATTTAAACCTCTTGCCTTTCGTGTTTAGCTGACCTTGCACAGACCACATGTTCACTACAAATGTGTAACACATACCCTCCAGTGTTCTTTTCCCTACATGACTAAATAAACTGTGAGTGTGAGTGTTTTACAGCCAGTAGTGAGAAATCAAATGCGAGCATCAAAGCCGCAGAGATGTTTGCTCTCCATATAGAGATAAAATCCTGTACACATATTTTTACCTTTGCAGCTTTCATTTTGTAATTGAGGTATGGGTGAAAAGGCACCTGTGACCCCTGTATTCACACTAATAACTGCTAATACTTCAGGTGGTTCATCTATTATATTTTTCCATGTACGATCAGGAGACAGTAATGGCCACTTGTTACAATAAGTGTTTAGTCAATTACCTGCACTGAAACACCATTACAAACATTCAGAAGCGCCCATCAGTGTATTAGTTCTAGTTAAAGAAACATACATTCATTAGGATTGTGCCTGCTCTCCAGAGATGACAGGCCTGTCATTTGTTTGCTTCCTTCTCACTGTCTCCCTCTGTCCTTATGGTGCCACCCCCTGACAGTCTCAATCTGTTGCCATGGCAACAGTACTGCACCACCATTACCACCACCAACAACCCACACCCACATCAACCCCAAGGGTCACAGACTGTGTCACTGTGACAAAAGAATAAAATGCGTTTACTTTGCAGTTACTTACAGTATTTGACTTCCTATTTTCCGGTTATTATACTAAAATATAGGCTATCATACTATATTAAGTGAATATTGTGTTAGGGGGGAAATGTTTTGTTGTTTGTTTTTGTTTTTTTAGGTTAGGAATTTCCTCCAGCCAAGATGCAAGAGAAGCACAGTGGCCTACATACAAGACGCTTGTTGAATTGCTCTAGAAATGGATACAGCATAACCTCATAGACTAAAAACCTCATAGAAGACAACGTGTCCATACGTGTGTACACTATATCATAATGGGTTATCTTATAAATAAAGTGTATGCACATATTGCCACCTGTCTGGAGTGTTTGTGGTATCAAGAGGTCAATAGAAGTTGCCTCCTGCAGTTGGAGAAAGAGGCTGTGGCTTGTACCAGCATCTATTTGCTCAATAGCTACAACAGTCTGTCACAGATGAAAGTTACAGACACACAGAAAACAAACACATGTACACAGCAGAGAATGAGGAAGCAATGGTCTCTGGTGCATGCTAGCATTAGCATTGTCACCTTTGGCTGTGTAAATAATGCAAGGCAGTCATTGGCTGATTATTAAATTATTCAGCAGGGGAGCGGATCACAAGATATAAGGTCCTAGCCCAAGACACAGGGACCAGACCTGCACAGCGACCACACACAGACACAGACAGACACTTACAGACATGAAAAGAAAAGACAGAGCCAATCAGACCCCCCCCCCCCATCTGAATGCAGTGTCATGCCACTGCTTTGGTCTGACTCAGTATTTGTGCTAGATGACAGTGATTAATCATAATTTGTCATAAGGTGGCCCCTGCTGTCATCTGTAGATGTGTCAATAAAGCTGTGAGGTTTGATAAATGTATTCAGCTGTGACTTTATGGCCCCACATCAGCCTGAACTCACTGATCGACAACATGAAATCAAAACAGGCATCTGTGCAGGTCGCTCACACAGCATCTTAGCTTAAAATTCACATTTCAATATGTATGTATGTGTATATGTGTGCAACTTAATTCAGTATCTTGAGCTACAATAAAGCTTCAATGTGAAGCTAAAGAAAGGAGCAGAGGAAAGGGACATTAAATGGTCTATCTCTGAGGATGACTTGTCAGTCTATCCTAAAATATGACCTTTTCTCCCTCCCTCTCCCTTTCTACTCTCTTTCCCTCTCCCTGGGTTTCCATCATCTTTACTGGAGGCTGACACAAAGGGTCACCAGAGGGGTCATCACCATGGCTACATCAATTAATTATGGCACCACACCCTTTCGAGCAAAGGGAATTAAGAAATGACCGGTCATAATGATGTGGTAGCTCTTAACGGCTGTGATGGCATGTGGTCTGGGTGGATGTGTATGCAGCCAGGTTAACCTATAGGCCCCGTACAGCCAGGGCCGTGCAGTAAGAAAGAGGAAGAATGACTACACTTACACTCCAGGTGCTTTTTCTTGGGCGCCATCACTTCATGAGTGGTGGCTTTGCAGACAGCCCGGGCCATATCTGATCCCGTTAGCTGGTATTGCGCAGCGGCAATGCGATCCGTGAGCGTTTGCCCCGACATTTTCTCTCCGTTGAATCGACCACCTCAGTAATGTATTTCACCACAGGGACGATTGGGGAGGGGGGGGAGAAATATATGAATATAACCCAGCAGCTTCCCAAATGGTTCAGCGAGCGGCGCTTTCCTCTTCCCCGACTGATAGGCCTGTGACCTTCTGTGTGGGCGGAAAAAAAAAGCACACAAAATGAGCTCACACCACCAGGATAAATGTTATATTCGCATCAAATCGCGCGGTCACGTTGATAATATGCGCGGAGACGTGAGTAGACTTACGCAAGGTTGTGAATTCCCCTCGACTCGTCCCGTTATAGTCCTCCAACCGTTCAGTTCAGCACCTTGGACAGCTAATGCCACTCGGTTATGTAACACCCAACTGGCAATGAAAGCTATTTTCTCAGCCCGCAGCAATTTATTCTAAGAAGAGAAAATAGGCCAGTGTAAAAGGCTGTGCACGCTTTGATTGTCCCAAAAAAGAAATCTTGGAAAATGACGGAATGTAAATCAACACTCCATAGGTCGGTCAAATATCCCGTTTGGAGGGTGCATCAGGTTTGGCTGGCTTTCCTCCCGCCTCGGTGCATTGAACACAAAAAAAGCTTTCAAGATGAAGGAATAAACTCGCAATTTCCTCCTCGGTTGTCAGACTGCGGTGTTCCTTTCCTCTCGGACCCTGTCAGTTTTGGCTTAGAGGTGCCGCTTCAGAGGCTTTGGTTCTCCTCGATCGACAGAAAAAATGCGCACAGCTCCCCGGTGGTGTCGCCAACACTGCGCAGCGCAAGATGCTCAGGAAGAGGAAAAGGCAGAAGGGAATTTCCTTTTTCTGCTTCCCCCTGTCGTTTGTTTATTTATTTAGCCTATCTATACGTCCATCTAGACTCTCCTCCCCCAGCGGGTGCTTGGACAGGGTTGGATGACACACGTCGCATCCCACGTCTCTTAAAGGGGAGTCTACATGGGGTCACTGTGCAGAAACTCCTATCACTATGCGCCAAAGGGTTAATATACGAGCGTGACTGTGGCTTATGTTGCTGCTGCATGTCGGCTATGCATCGCACAGGTTTGCACGCACAGGATGCAGAGAGACAGATGATGAAGGTGAAACACTTTCTGGTAGATTTAAGCAGGCCCTCTGATTGCCCAGATATACCACGGCATGTTTAGATTTGTGGTTGTGATCAGCTAAGTTGATCAGGGTTATGTTTGGGCCTACAATACTGTTAAGACAAGAACAAACATTTTGTGCTACATGGGCCTAAAATAATGCTTTTCTTGGGGATATTTTAACCTAAACTAGATGTAACCACATCAGCTGTGAAGCAAGCAGCATGATATTTTCTAGGAACAAGCATATAACATAAAATAATAACTGTATATAGTCATTTTGCTCGGTTGTGGTGTTCAGGGCGTCCCTGCATCAGAGCACTACTCCTATAATGGGAGAAATTTAGCGCACTGATAGGCACGCTGAACGTGCTTACGTCACGTGACGTACCCGGAACGGCAGCCACGTCGTCAATGAGAGGGAGGAACCGGAATAACAGGAAGCGTTTCATTGACTACACTTCACTGCTTCTCATCTGGAAAAACAGTAAGTGGATTAAAAAACAACTCAAAGCGTTTATAGTTACAGCTTTGTTCTGTCTCATACGTTCATAACCGGGAGCAGCAGTTTGTTCTGTGTGTTAACGGAGCTGAGTCATTGCTCTGTCATTCAGTTAATGTGATTGAGGTTATTGAGTTTATCTCTTTGGTAGACGACAGACTGCTGCAAACTTTGCCCTCTTGTCCTTTGACTTGTGATATGAAAGCTTGGGTGTTTTCAGTTGTCCTTTTAATCCAAATGTACGTGTGCATTATGTTTTCATTCATGTTGTAGCCTATGTTTAAAAGGCGTGGTAGATTTTTCAGTATGTTTAGTGTATCATATAACTGCAGTTCGACCTGCCTTAACCAGCTACAACATTAGAAGCCATCTTATACGTTTATGCAGTAATAATAGTACTGAAGTCTTAAATAGATAAATAATACTTCTGTGTGTTGGTTCTGTGTTCATGATGTGTTTTAGTGATGGCCCAGTTTCAGGAAGTATCAAAGAAGTCCAGTCTGCACCCTAAGCCTGCAGGTTTGGTTTTGCAGTATGGCACCGCTGGTTTCAGGACCAACGCCAAACAGCTGGATCACGTCATGTTCAGGATGGGACTGCTGGCCACCCTCCGCTCCAAAAAGACCGAAGCTACCATCGGAGTCATGGTCACCGCATCACACAACCCTGAGGTGAGAAGGAGGTTCAAAAACGTTAACATGCCACGTTATGTTAGACCTTGTGCCATAGACACACAGTTTAATTTGTATTCTGTGTGGAACAAATTGTTGGTTTTATTTTGGAATTCTCGGTTAACCTTTCAAGTCATAACCTTGTTTATTTGACCCCATGAGGTTGTACTGCCAGTTTAAACAACCCTAAAACACCTTGTAATCATAATCCTCCCCTTCAGCATCCTCCTGTGTGTCTCTTTATATCTGCACTCGTGTAGGAGGACAACGGCGTGAAGCTGGTTGACCCCATGGGGGAGATGGTGACTCCGACATGGGAGGGCTACGCCACCCAGCTGGCCAACGCCGAGCAGGAAGATTTGCTCGCTGCTCTGAAAGACGTTATAGAGAAGGAGGCCATAAACATGAGCCAGGAGGCTAACGTGTTTGTTGGCAAAGATACCAGGTAAATGAACTTGTTTGGATTAAACTAAATGCCCTTTTACCAGGCTTTTATGCCTCTTTGTGTTATTAATTCTAGACTCAAAAACAGGTATAACAAAAGACTAAAAAACACTTTTGCCCTTTGATTATAGAAGCAGCAGTGCCAGCCTTTCACAGGCAGTTCTGGATGGAGTATCTGCACTTGGTGGTCACAGCAAAGGTGAGTTAATTCAACTTTAATAACCTCATGATATTCATTTGCTTTCTTACTTAGTTTCATTCATTTCTGTACTTTTTTTCCCTTCTTGTCTTGTTCATCAGACTATGGTTTGGTGACCACCCCACAGCTCCACTACATGGTTTGCTGTCAGAACACGCAGGGTAAATATGGAGAAGCCACAGTGGAGGGTTACTATAAGAAACTCTGCCAAGCTTTCATTCAGCTCACAAACAATGTAAGAAAACGGGATGTGATCCTATGACTGTATTGAAGCCCTCTACATTTGGGTGTGTTTGTGCAATATATTCATCCATAATATAATAACTCCAGAAATCTCTGCTTTCTCCCTCCCTCCATCTTTTTCTCTCTGGTAGGCGTCCAATTGCACAGATGATCAGAAGCACCTCTCTGTGGACGGTGCTAATGGTATTGGGGCTCTAAAGGTGCGTGAGATGGAGAGTCACCTGAAGAAGGAGCTGCATATATCGCTGTTCAATGATGGCAGTAAAGGAAAGCTCAACCACCAGTGTGGGGCTGACTTTGTCAAAGTGCAGCAGAATGCTCCGACAGGTGCGACTTTATATGGTTCAAAGAGCAGAGAAAGTTGTAGATGGATATTATTTGTCTTTAAAGGAAAATACTTTTTTATCTACTTTCTAATTATAGTATACTAGAGTGACAGCTAAACAGTAAATATGATGTATTGGTTCTATGTTTCATACGAAGTCATTGATCCAATGTTTGACCACAAGATGGAGACTGTCAATCAGCAAACTGCCAAAGACTATAATATTTTACTTTTAATATTTTGAGTCCAAATCCAATAATGTTACATTTCTCTGTCCCTAAATGTAGCTTTTGTGACAAATAAACATATACAAGCAAGAGAAAGCTTCAATATTAGAACGATAGGTGCTGTTTTTAATTCCCACCTCCAGCTCTCTCTCTCCTCTTCCCTCTGTAAAGGCATTAAGATTAACCCAGGGGAGCGTGGCTGTTCCTTCGACGGCGATGCTGACCGAATAGTTTACTACTACATCGACTCTGAAGGACAGTTTCACCTGCTGGATGGAGACAAAATCGCTACTCTCATCAGCACTTTCCTTAAAGAGCTGCTCACACAGGTATTCCCTCAAATACAAACACGAAAACAACAAATAGGCAGACTTACACAAACTCTTAGTGAATGGTTTTTGTTTCTGTTCATACAGGCTGCTTTAGATTTGAAGATAGCTGTGGTACAAACCGCTTATGCTAACGGAAGCTCAACACACTACCTGGAAGACACTATGAAGGTGAGGAAACACAAGTGCATTTTTAAAATTTCTTTTCTTTAAATGAATCAATATGTGCTTACATATTTTCCTGTGATTTAGGTAATAGTGAGGTGCACTAAAACTGGAGTAAAGCACCTGCATCACGCAGCACAGGAGTTTGATATCGGTGTGTACTTCGAGGCTAACGGTCACGGCACTGTGAGTAGATCAGACACACACACTCAGACAGATCACACAAAGCACAATCTTGTGGTATATCTGGTGTCATTAATTAATTAGTAATACATAGTTCTAATATTATGTGTCACTATGTGGGTTGTGGTCAGGTGTTGTTCAGTAAGGCGGCTGAAGAGAAGATCCAGCAGCTAGCTGAGAACCCGGGCGCCGACGACGAGAGGAAGAGAGCGGCTCTCCTCCTGCAGAACACTGTGAATGTCATCAACCAGGTGGACACACACATACTAACACACACTGAACCATCAAAGCAACAACCTGATTGTTTCACTCACTCGCAGTTCTGATGTGTTACTTTGTGTTTTTATCTTCTAAAGACTGTAGGTGATGCTATTTCTGACATGCTGCTGATTGAAGCCATATTAGCCATCAAGGGTATGACTATCCAGCAGTGGGACGCCATCTACAGCGACCTGCCAAACAGGCAGCTCAAAGTCAAGGTTCTCATTAATTTATGTATTATAATGTAGAATATTTCTGATAGGTAATCCTGTAGGGTAATAGGTCACCTTAGTGTTGCGACAATCCTGGAAAGTGCTTGAAGTTTAAGGGAAATTATTTAAAATGTATTAGATAAATCTGAATTTTGGTGTAAAAAATATTAAAGACTTGGCCTCACTTCTCTCCATCCCTGAAGAGCTGCTTCTGATAGATCTTTTTTTATATAACAGCAGTTTTGTGATTTCTTGACTTGGAGAATTCATGAGCAAGTAATTAGGCTAAAGTGCAAGTCTTACCCAAACATGACATTCATTATGAGCTCCTAAATTTCACCAACAAGACCTTTTATAATTCGATATACCTGTGACTGCAGTAACCCTAGACCTGGTAGCGTTTCATTCTCTTACTCAACACTTCAGGACAGCAGACCTGTGTTTGTTACTTTCCTCTTTTGCTGTTTTGTACATGATCTGTACTCCCATCAGTTCCACTTCCACACACGTATATGTGCGTAAGCAGTTATATATAGATATGTATTTGTGCTTTCTGCAGGTGTCGGACCGCAGGGTGATAGACACTACGGATGCAGAGAGAAGGGCAGTGAGCCCAGCGGGACTGCAGGAGGCCATTGACAGTTTAGTGAAGAAGTACAGACAGGCCCGCTCCTTTGTGAGACCCTCCGGCACTGAGGATGTCGTGAGAGTTTACGCAGAGGCAGAAACACAGGTGAGAGTTTCTTTTGGTCCACTTTTGAGACTTTTTTCTGTCCTTTTGCTTTTATTCTCTGATGCATAGAGGCGTTGTGTTTGTGTTCTAGGAGAGTGCTGATGACCTGGCACATGAAGTCAGCCTTGCAGTTTATCGTCTTGCTGGGGGAGTCGGGGATGAACCCAAACCGTTGCACTAGAAACACAAAATCACACAATAATGAATCAATCAGTGCTTTTTGAAGGAAATGCCAGTCGATCTTATTTTCTAAAGTTGTAATTTATAAAAATTCCTTCCTGGTTGGCAAAGTGCCAAATTATTTTGTACTATTAATTGCACTTAGCACTTCACTCCAATTTTCTATTTCTTTGTGTTTGTCTGTCATTGTGAAGATATAGGACACACTGGGGAGACAATGAAAGGGTTTTACTCTGCTTTGAGTAACACTACTCTTGGCTTCTTATTGCATCTTAAACAGGCAGCCGTGTGCCTGTAAATTGTGGGTTTCTATTTAATATAGATACTTTACTGTATAGGTTTTAATGATGGTTTCAATCGGATTTTGGTTATTATGCAACTTCCTACTAAATGAAATCTTTTTCAACAGTTACTGTATGTAATTTCTTTGCTTTTGAAACATTGAAATGAAATCAAAAGTTTACATGAGAGGAGTTTGTAGCAATTGGTAAATAAATAGTGGAAAAGAAAAAGAGTCTGTGTAAGTGTGTGCGTGTTTTTCATTGTTCCAATTCACACTGGTGACTCCTTTTGATTTTAAATAAAAAAAACACAATTATAATTGCTTGCTGTTTATTTAGTTTCTTTGAAAGACATGTTCCCGACACACAGGAGGATTAAAAGAACAGAAAGCCAGAGGGAGTTAGGAGCAGGCAGAGCAGAGTGATGTGACACAGTCCATGGAGGACAAACACAATCCCTGAAATGGGCATAAGGACAAGTACAAAAATCCCTATTACTGCTGCACAGTGTGTTTTTTCTTAAATTAAATATAGAATTTTAGGATTTCAAAGCAGTGAAAACACCTGAATAACATTACATGAAATATTGCCGTACAGCTTATAGTTAGAAAGGGTTGCCCAGAGAGATTTGGGGTTGATGAATGGTCTATTCTTCATCTGTGTCTTCGGCTGCTCCAGAAATGATGATGGTGCGTTCCTGTGTGTCGCTCTCAAAAGTGTCGTCGTCTGTCTTAACTGTTCTGGGGATAAAACAAGAATAGGTGGAGAAATAAGATTAAGAAATGTTTCTGTATCCAGTGACTATGTCAGCAGTTCGGCTTGAGAACAATTACAAATGACACCCAATACCTGATGAGGACAGTCTTCCTCTCAGACACCTCAGTCGCCTGCTCCTCTAAGTCTGTTTGGGTGTCTGATGAGGCCACCTCCACTCGGGGTCCGCCAGCACCCGCAGCTTTCTCAGCCCCGCTACTGGACGAATCACAGAGGGCTCCGTCTAGCTTTGAAGCCGATGCAGGGGCTGAGCTATCAGAGGCTGAGGCTGAGGTCGCACGCATGCCAACACTGGAAGTGAGGTGCATCCCACCAGTCAGGGACAGGTTTTGGACCATGGTGCTCAGACGGCTGTCTTCCCCCTCAATCAGCTTCCTAAATAGACAAATAAACAGATGGGAGGGGAGTTAGAATGAATTCTGCATATAAATAAAGTGACAAATACCCAATGTGCAGAGACATTTTATAAGCACCAATCGCAATGTTTCTCCTTTCCACTGGACCTTATGAACTGAGGGCAGATGTTAGGTTTTGTTCACCTGTAGGTGATGATCTCAATCTCCAGGGCCATCTTCACATTTAGCAGGTCCTGGTATTCCCGCAGCAGCAGAGCGATCTTCTCCTTGGTTATCTTCAGATCCAGCTTGATTGCCTCTATACGCTCCTGTTTCAGTACAGAATAGATTTATTTTAAGGTGTCTCAGGCCACAGGATATCCTGTATCCTACTGTGTGAACAGCCTGAGTGAATATAAATAAAAGCAATGGCACATCGTGTCAGTTACCTGTAAGTCCTCCTCTTTCTTCTTATATTTTTCCACTGCATCACGAATCTGAGCCTCCAAGTACTCATTCCTCGTCTTCGTTGCATCCAGTTCACGTTGCTTGCTGAGAATCTATACACACAGCTTTTTTTAAGCAAAGAGGTGGTTGAAGTAACCATGAATAATAATAGGAAATCATACTCACATCCTTCTTATAGCCTGCGATTTCCTCCCTCACACTTCGAAGACTCTGAGCGTGTTTGGTGGAGGCGTTGCTCAGGTCCTGAAACTTTGACCCGTACCAAGCGTCCATTTCCTGAAGAACCAACATTAACAGTGTTAAAATAGATTATTGTATTATTCAAAGGTTTTTTATTGCCATACAATAGCATTTCTTGCATGTTATTTCTAACTCAAACAATAATGATGAACATTTGTGTTAATAACATCAGTTGTTACACTTCATTGTTGCACTAATGCATCGTACCTGTAGGTTTTTGGCAGCAATGCTGTCATACTGAGACTGAATCTGTCTGAGAGCAGTGGAGAGGTCTGGGAGGCCAAAGCTCAGGTCCACCTTGGTGGCTACTGTGTAGATCTGCTGCATCAGTTCCTCGATTTCCTTGCAGTGGATCATAAACAACCAGAAGTTAAAAGATTGACAATATATGCTGCACTAAAACACTGTGGTCTCTATCTCCAATATGAAAGATGATTATATTAATCTGGTATGTGGGTAAGTCATATCCTTCATAACATAAACGTGTTGTTATAAAGGAAGGTTCACTACGCCACTCTGCTCTATAGGTTAGTCACAGCTTTCCCCTTTAGCTTCCTATGAGGCCCTCACACCATGCTGATAATTGCCATGTTTACGGTCTCACTCACTCTGTATCCATCATCGAGATCTCAATGTAAGTATAACCTGTCATAGCAATACTTGTTAACCCATTAAACCATTAACGATAAAATGAAAGGCATGCCAGCCACCGGCCACTGACACATATACACAGTATGTCGTAGACAAACATGCATTACCTCTTTGTGCACTCTCTGCAGGAAGGCCAGTTCAACCTCCAGATGTTCCAGGTGTTTCTCCAGCACAATCCGTGCTGAGGTTGCTCTATCCACATCCTGGGACATTGAACAACATAATATTTGAAGGATTTGGTTCATTTGATTCATTAATCTCCAATTAAAATACAGAAACATACTAAATTCGATGTTGTGAAAAGACTTTCCACTGTTCCTTACCGGACGGAGAATCTCGATGTCATGCTCTGTCTTTTTCCGAGCGACAACAGCCTCATCATATTTGGCCTTTAGCATGTCCAGCTGGCCCAACATGGTCTCCTTAGCTGCCAAAGACACATCCTGTCCACAACAGATAAACAGCGATATGATCAAACAGTTGTTATATGGAAACAATGCATCTTAAAAGGAGCACCAATGTTATCACATTTTGAACCACACTTGGATTCTATACCAGCCACAACATTTACAATCTAAACATGTTGCTGTGATAAAATATGACCCTCTCACCCTCTGGGCTCTCATTTGCATGGCGACCCTGTTGAGATCGTTCAGCTGGGCCTCGTACAGCTGCCTGAGGCCTGATGGTCTGACATGGCGGCTCTTCAGGGTCTGAATCTCAGCCTCCAGCAGCTTGTTTTTGGACTCCAGGGTTCGCACCTACAGTATAAGAAGAAATACAGGAGACATACCTGATGATTACAATATTTGTTCAGATTGAAAGTTGATGATGATTTGTAGCAGATATGATACATCAGCCAATGTGTGTGTGGTTGGTCCACTTGCCTTTTCAATATATGCTGCCAGGCGGTCGTTGAGGGCCACCATCTCCTGCCTCTCATTGGTTCTAGTCGTCATAAAGGCCCGGTTCTCTGCTGCAGCCGCATCCAGGTCCAGTTTTGGCCCAAGTCCCATGGACATACCAAAGCACAGCGCTCCCATACTCACACTGCTGTAGACAGGACCAGACAAGAGTTTCCAGTAGATGAATCATAGTTTGGATTTCATGGAAATGTTTCATTTTGAGCAGTGTACTTTACCAATTAAGTGCTTATTATGCACCCTGTAACAGTGTATCTCTCATTACAGCTGCAATGGGAGAATCTCATAAATGCAGTGATTTACAATTATGTATTTAAATTTGCTGCACATTAATACAAGTGAATGGGAGTCAGTACAACACTGTGACAGACAGGTGACTCACCTGGTCATGCGAGCCCTATCGGAGATGGCCCTGCGCCCCATCGTCCCACCGCTCCTGGTGAAGCTGGCCGACCGATGGCGGGTGTCCCTGCGGGTGGGAGAGGGGCTAGACACCCGGACCTGGGAGGCAAGAGGGGAGGCAAAGGTGCCCTCGAAATGCCGGCGGTATGAAGACATCCTCTCTGGACTGCGGCTCATGTTTACGCTCCTGTAGCTTCTGCAACTTAGACTTGGAGACTTGAAACTGGTCACACATTTAGTCTGTGGTGGGCTCTTTATACCCTCAGCCCTTCCCTAAACACTACAGAGGAATGTTGAACCTCCCCAACCCGAGGGTGAATGTCCCTACAAACATCTATCAAGGTTACGTCAATTAACTTATTATAGGCGGTTGAAAGAATCTTAATTGTGTAATAATGAAAATATCTGTTGACTTATCTGCACGGTCTGATTCATCGATGTGTGTAAATACATAACTGCATATACTGCTGTGCACTTACTCATAATGCTGTGTTAAGTGTTTTGCTCTGAGTGCGTTTAACTCTGGAGCACATCCATCAACATGTCACTCCACACACACGGAACTTAAAATCCGGAACCATTGCACCGCACCAGCTGTCATCCACCGGAAGGATGTTATTGTTACTGCGGTGTCTGCTTAGCGTTACTACTTTGCCCGTGTTGTCTACTTCTTTGTAGCAAAGTAAAATCAGTTTAAAGTGAGCTTCTCTACCTCAGCTGCTGCGACATGGCGGGAAACTTCTGGCAGAGTTCTCATTAGTAGGTGTTTGTACAGATTGTGACGTGTTACGTCTTTATTTGGTAAATGAGCGTCGGTGTTGTGAGGCCTAGCTAGCGCTGTCGTACGCCAAAGCCCTCAGTTTCTCTCGAAGTATTGCTACGATGTCAAATGTCTGTATACATAAATACAATGGGAAAACATATTCGAGATAAAGGCTGTTGTAAAATCTGAGTTAGACCAGCTTACTTTGATGTTTTTCATGCTTTGCGACGGGAATGTAGCTGGCTAACAGTGGCTTATGTTGATACTGTGGGACTTCCCGCTAGCTGGGTTGATGACAGTTTGACTAACCAGAGTAACTGTGAGTTTAATGACATAATGCTGTTTTTTATTTAACCCGTAATAGCTTGCAGTGGGTTCTGGACAAACAGGACCTGATGAAAGAGCGCCAGAAGGATCTGAAGTTTCTTTCAGAAGAGGAGTACTGGAAGCTGCAGATTTTCTTTGCCAATGGTATTTGTTTAATTTGAGGTTTCATAACTTCTTGGATTAAATAACACAGTATGATATGTATGCTACTAATGCAGTTTAACTGATTGTTGGATTGTGTTTTCTACATATAAGTAGTCTAGTTGCCTTTTAAATATTCTGTGTATTTGTTCTTAATTATGAACAGATAGTTAAGTTAATGTTTAACTCTGTCTGGTTCAGTGATCCAGGCTTTGGGGGAACACCTGAAGCTGCGGCAGCAGGTCATTGCCACTGCAACTGTCTACTTCAAACGCTTCTATGCAAGGTAAGGAAGAGGTATCAGCGTAATACTCATGAGGTGATACTTGTAGAAGTTGGATTTTGGACCTTGGTTGTATTAATGTAGCTGTCCAACTTAAATATTGTCCTACGATTGTCTATCTTCACTACATTTGGCACATTTATGTGACATTTTTATCTGAAAACGTGAATAAGTCCATCATATTCAGATTAACTACTGATATTTTATTCTCAGAAACCATGTGACCCACCTCGTTTAGATCAGAATATTATATAAAAAACACTTTGTCCACAATAGAACACATTATTGTCGATTAGCTATAGTACTGTTATGATGTTAATATTATACAGCCCAAGTTAAATGTTTGAGCTGATGCACACCTTCCCTTTTTCCCTTAACATGTTTACCTCACGTATTGTAGCTCTAAGCAGTGCTTATGATTTTCATTGTCACCTAATCTCCACTGCATCCCTACTCATCCAACACTGATAAATCTCTTATCTCTTTTTGTTCTCAGGTATTCCCTGAAAAGTATAGATCCGGTGCTCATGGCTCCTACCTGTGTTTTCCTGGCCTCTAAAGTTGAGGTATGGAAGTCTCTGTGGTGCCAGTAAGACAAGAATTTTACACTTTTGCACATTTTCAGCACCTCAACTGGTAAATAATGAGCTAAATAGTCTGTCTCATGTTTCCATTTCTTTTACATCTTTGGAAGAGGCAGTTTTTGTGGGTGGTGATGTGGCTTTCACAGAGAGTGACATGCTGCCCTGCTGCTTATCTGAGTCCCCCAGTAGCTCCATCCTGGTCTGTTTTATCTGTGCTATATTTATCTTATCTAAGCACAAACATTTATGTCCTTTCAGGAATTTGGAGTTGTGTCCAATACCAGGCTGATCTCTGCAGCAACATCTGTGTGTAAGTCGTTAAGCAACAAATTTACTATACTTGAAAGTAGCAGTAGCAGTAGTAGTAGTAGTAGTAGTAGTGGTGTTTCCTGTTCACTGAGACAGTATAATAAAGTTTTGTTTTTCTCCAATAGTGAAAACAAGATTTTCCTATGCCTTTCCAAAGGAGTTCCCTTACAGAATGAATCATGTGAGTAAAATACCTGTTAGAATTTACATTTTAGGCCGTTATGATGTTATCTAGACTTACACTAAGTGTAAAGTTAAAAACTAGCATTAGAAATAACATTAATTATACAGTAAATTCAGCAACATAAAGAAGACAAGTAAAGTCATAACCCCGCCAGCTGTCAATAATACAAGTGCCTAATATGTGTGTGTTTGTGTTTAAGGGATGAACAAAGTTTGAGTAAGGGTCAGACTTAAAGGAGAGCTTGAAACTAAAGTGTGGTGCACAGATGCTAAAACAACGTTAGAAATCATTTACCAGTAACTCAAGTATCAATATGCTGGTGGATTAGCAATGCTGTAAATCAATCACATAACAGTTCCCTGCTTCCTCTGGAGAGTTATTTATGCACTGCCGTGCTGCATTACAGCATACCAAAAACCCCTTACACTTTATCACAGTGTTGCCATGTGAGTGCGTACCAGTGTGCGAGATTCCACAACTAATGTTCGCAAACCTCCGATAAAAATCTTGTTGCTGTGGGAGATGGCTCCAGCTTCGGCTGCCCGTGTACCACTGCTAATGCATTCGTCCTGCATTTCTCACTGTGGTGTCAAGTGGTGTGCATTTTATTTGTCCAGTGTCTCCGCCGAGTTGCCAGGACGTCACCAGCGTTGTTCTGACACGCTGCTGTCCAGAGAGCTGTGTAAACTATTATTTATAGTGAGCCACCGGGGAGTGATAAAAGGAGGGAGTGGTTCACACAGTAGAGAATGAGTTAGCGGGGAGCTGCAACTCCAAAACATAAATTCTTGAGTCCAGCCTGCAGACGTAGTAATAATGATGGCGTAAAAGGTTTATGTGTTGGACATGTGATTGAGGAATGGTGTTCTTCCCTTATCAGGCAAATGTATACATTTGACTAGGTCTGAATATTTCATTTAATTTGCTTCAGTGAGGGAGTTTAAAGTAGTTAAAGCATCGTTTTCAGCTTCGAAATTGTGTATTTTTACATTGAACTGCTCTGATATTAAAAATTTGCATTCACAATTTGTGTCTTTACAGATATTAGAATGTGAGTTCTACCTTCTTGAGTTGATGGTGAGTGGAGAGAGCTTTGTATCATTGTTGCCTGTATTTTGCTTGATTGGATGGAGTACTTACTTTTGATATAATCTATTTTTCAGGACTGCTGCCTGATAGTGTACCACCCCTACAGACCACTGTTGCAGTATGTGCAGGATATGGGACAGGAAGACATGTTGCTGCCCCTGGCTTGGTATGATGGCTTTGTACATTTAATTGGAAATGATCTGGTGATGTGACAAATAAATCCACAACATACCCGATTTAGCTGTTGTTGGTGGGCTCACTTTGTGTCTCTCTCTTCCCCAGGCGAATAGTCAACGACACATACAGGACAGATCTGTGTCTGCTCTACCCTCCCTTCATGATTGCCTTGGGTAAGATCGACAGCATGCGTTTCTCATTGCAAATATTTAACGTAGTTACCGACTTAAAATAAGATATATTAGATGTAACATGATCATCTGTTCTTCATTTCCCTTCCACAGCCTGTCTGCATGTTGCGTGTGTGGTACAGCAAAAAGATGCCAGGCAGTGGTTTGCAGAGCTCTCTGTTGACATGGACAAAGTAAGAACAGCCTCAGTCTCACACGTCCTTTTTAAGTGTTTTTATGTTGGAAAATCTGAACAAATTCTTGTTGAAAGACACCTCCACATGTATCCTTGACACACCTAATGAATAAAAAATGAAAAAGCACAGAAGAACATTATTCTTAAGAGGTACATTATTGTATGCTACCTGTTTGGTTTTGTTATGCAACCTCTCACTTTTAAGGCAGCTCAGTGCAGTGTTGGTCACATCCTAGTTTCCAGTTGGTCTCCTCACAACATAAAGTGCTTTTCATCTTAATGTCTTCCTTCAAGTAGCATCCAGCCAGAAGTTGAGCTAACTGGTATCCCAGAAGTCACCACAGCTGTTGTTAAAGCAGATGATGAATTCAGACAGTCTGTATTTTAGAAAAATAGGCAATGTTCATCTGTTTGTGATGGAGTTGCACACTTACCTTCACTGGTATTTGTTACAATCAAGTGTGAACATACCGTGACCTTTGGCATTATGGCCATCGCCAGGTCGGTTTTTTTGCTGCCAGCAGTGGGACATGTGCAAGATGAGCTGTGCTCATTGGCTGCACTTAGTCTCAACTAGCAGGTAGCAAGGAACATTGGCGGCTTGCCTGGTCACACACTTTCTTGTATTACAGCTAAACAGTGCACTAAAGCGTGTTTCTGAGAAGATTTTAGGCAAGAAAAGGGCAATACTGTCTCACTGCTGTCTCTGTTTTGTGCAGGTGTGTTTATTATCAGGATCACAAACCCTTAATTGCGAAGACCCAGAAATCAACAAAAATAAATAAATGCCAGATACACTGGGGAAGTGAAACACAGACTGATCATATACTGTATAATGTATCCACTTTTACTCATATGTTAACATGAGAACATTTCTGTAATGGTTGAAGAACATTGTGTTCAAACTGCAGAATTCATCTGACCATGACTGATTCACTGTTGAATTAAAGAAATAGTGAAATCATTCTGGAGGCAATCACTGTATCTCTAGGAAGGTCCTCTTTGAGCAACGACAGCCATGTTAGTTATTGTTTGTCGTTCATTTTTGTAGGCTCATTGTGAACTGGAACATCGTCCTGTCTGATTTTTTACTTTGATGCATCAAATATACATATATAATATATATTGTAACAGTTTTTATCTGACTCAGCCCCTCTGAATTTAGGAATGGAACTACAGTTGCTGCTTTACAAAAATCATTGTACAATATATACATTTTACTTTTTGACTGTTTTGTGTCTAGAAGCTGTGGATCAACGTAAGTTAACTTCTGGGTTTTTTTTCTGTCAAGATCCTGGAGATTATCCGTGTCATTCTGAAGCTCTATGACCAGTGGAAAAACTTTGATGACAGAAAAGAGATAGCAGCCGTGCTAAACAAGATGCCTAAGCCCAAACCGCCTCCCAACAGGTAAACCTCAATTGGTTTTATGTGTAAACCCAGTTGTGAAATAAAGTAGACATATTTTATTTGATAGATTCTGTCTTCAAGTACAATATACAGTAAATAAAGTACAGTAAATACTTTGAACCGTACATACACAGCATGAAGTTGCTTTTTCTGGTCTCATTGTGAATATAAACTTTGCTGTGGTGAGATCATGAAGTCAGGAAAGGACTTGAGTGGATTTTACAGAATGTGATGCATCTGGAAAATGTTCCCTGACAGCTAAATTAATCACGTTAGAAAGATCAATAGACTAGATTTTGTTTACTGCACGTTGAGCTATCGTGTGTTGTTTATCTTTCCATATGTCTTCAAATAAATGAACTCGACACCTTGTAATGTATCTCGATGAGCTTTATGTGATTATTTTCTCTGTGTTGTCTACAGTGAGGGGGACCAGAGCTCTAATGGCAACCAAAGCAACTCCTACAGCCAGTCTTAGCGTAGCGTCTCTATTTCCACGGGTATCCATAATGTTGATGGACGACCTTTTGTGGTGTCAGATGACACCCTGAACAAACTTTTGAGAGCCATGTCTTCACTTTCCCCCATCTCTGATCATTATGGGTTCATGGATTGAGCGAGCGGCCCGTTGACGTGTCTGCAGTGATGAGCCGATCCGTGACAACAGTTTTGATGGGGCCTCTCTACTCTGCTCCAGACTTGAAGTGAACTAAAACTGAGGAACAATTCATTGGGGAGGGAGGCGGGGGAGACAACTGGTGGAAGAACAGATGTGATGGTTTAATAGAAAACCTGTTTTTAATGTCATTGTGATGATCCTGACATCCTTGAAGAGCCCAGAGGAGCAGAGTCCTTTTCACATGGAGCTCCGTGGGATTCGAGAAAACTTGATCACGAGTACTGTGTGTGCGTGCGAGTGTGTGAGTGGCCAGTCTGGGTGGGGTTTCTTTACTCAGGGACTATAGTAGTCTTCTCTGTAAAACAATTTGATCCTGTGCTGTTTTAGAGAGTGAATCTGATTGGATATCACCCTGCGCAACTGTGATGTGATTGGACGCTCTGTGAGGAGGTCGGTGCTGGTTGATCATGAACCCAAGAGAAGCTCCTCTTCATGGTAGAAATTAACTCCTTGGGTACAAGAATTTACTGTTTTGAATCATGACAACTTCACCTCCTTCCTCCCATTCCCTCTTCTCTTTTGTAAATAGCCATATGTTCATTTATTTTACCTTTCTGTTTTCGCTTACTTAATTCAAATTAAATAGAAATCATGAGCAGACGTTGCTTCGTACTTGTGCTTCAGATGAAAGTGCCCCTGTTTGTTTCACTGTCATGATTCTGTTTGCCTGCTGCAAAGCCTTTTTCATTTTATGTTTTCATTTATTCTGCTTCAGTTGTACAGTAATGTTCTTTGTAAAGCTATCTTTTTGGTAAAACTTCTGTTTTTAACTTGTCAAGGAAAGACTTTTTGAGTAAATTCTCTCTAGATTTGTCTGCAAAGTATTGGTTGTACGTTTCTTTTCTTTTTTCATCTAACTTGTGCCATCCATTTAATCACTCAATTGTGACGCTATGTGTGTGCATACACATGTAGATGTCTGTATATTTTTGTGATGTAACACAGTGGGAGCTGTGTGTGGCTGAACTCAAAACAAGGTGCTTGAAGCCTTACAAAATAAAAGCTGCTGGTTACAGAGAAGCCCCTTCATTAAAGCACATTGTCCCATTCAAGTGGACTGGGAAATGTATTTTAGGGGGTGTTTTTTTGTTGTTGTTGTTGTTGCATTGCTTGGATGCATCTTTTTCCCCTCAGACACTTCCTGTGCACCTAATTTTTATCAATTGGAAAATCATTGTATTAAAGGTCACTTGCATATCACTGTTTCATACTGGATCAAAGAGACAAGTGAGACAGAGAAGCCTCTGAGGCAAGTTGGATGCAGCCTACTTCACCGTCTGCCATTTTCCTCCCCTTCAGCAGGCTCCATCTGTTACATGATAGTTCACATGAATGGGTGAGAGAAAAAGGGCTTCACCCCACCTTAATATTCCTACTACTTCTGTTAACATTACCCAAAATTGTTTTATTACTTGAAAGTCTCTGTTTATCATTTGGGAAATCACTTATGGTTAAATAAAAATGTATGGTGTGCAAAACAAAGTGGTTCCTAACTGTTGTTATTTAATGCTCATATAATTTGTAATGGACGAGTCTTCCAGCATGTTACAAAAGTCATATTGACTCCCTTTACCTAACTTCAATGTCACTTCAGTACAATGACTGTGGTAGGACCCCTAGTGGCAGATGCAAAGAATACATATCATATCACATACCAGTTTTCCCATTAAAATAATTTATATTTTTATAGTAACAAAGAGCTTGGAGTTAAAGTAAACAGTGCATGAAATGAATTAGACTTTTCTCCAGTTTGTGGTTGAGAGAATGTGTTAATTCACTGAATAGTATCAGAGGATGTATTTACCTGTAGTTGCCTCTAGGAGTTGGTACCATGGGGTACACTCAGTACCCGTGACGTCACTTCAGCTGCGTGAAGCCAGAGAAAAACTACAGCAAGCGGGAGCGTGTCCCCTTCAAAATAAAACCCTGTGTTTTTTTTTAATTAAGGGGGAGAAAAAAATAAAGTGGTAAAACTCGCAGAATTTTCAGATTAAATGAGGAGCTGGACACTTTCACAATCATGACTTAGTGAAATAGTTGAAAATAATAGAGTCTGTTACATGTACCTGTGCTTTATGTCAAGTTAAAATGTCTGCTGTAAAAAACATGTTTAATATATTTTGTTGTGGTATAATAGAAAATAGAAAATAAATAATAGAAAATAATATTTGGAACAGTTTTCCACAGCTAAAAGATAAAATATACATTATTTTTTCAAGAAATAGGCTTAAAGTTGAGGCATTCGCTTTATTTATGTTTTATACACATGATTTATGGGTTTTATGCCTTTTTTCCTTTGCACAGAAATCTTGTCTTGACTGTTTTGATGCAGGCGCTATTGTTATTATTAGTGTTCATAGTCGAAGCAGTGGCTCTATAGACTTAAAACTAATAGTTTGTACTAGTACAATAGTCCAGTTACCCATTACTGAAGGCCCATACACCCCTACTTACATCTGTCTCTGAATATCTGCATAACACAAACTGTTTCCTCTTAGTGCTAATCAAACTGCAGCCTGGTTGTCAGCTTACAACCCAACAAAGTTCTCATACAAACTGTGTTGAAGACATGCAGAAACAATTGTATGTATGTTTTTATTTTGGAGTACTCCTGGAATGTTACACAATATAACGCGCGAATCAACTTATATTATTTTGAAAGACGCAACCGGAAGCGTCGCAGTGTGTTTGTGTGACTTGACGGAGGCAGGAGGGAGGCTACAGCCAGCGAGCTCCGAGCGGGCTGCGGAGGATGTCGACCCCGCTGCGGGGACAAGCTCCGGGCGGGACGCTTGTGTCCAGTCGGCGGTTCCTCACCCAGTCGGCCCGCACCTGCAGCCCCCCGCACCCATGAAGCCCCCGCTGATGAAGCCCCGAGCTGCCAAAGTGAGGCGGAAAGTGGCCGGAGACAGAGAGCATGTACTGGCGCGTCGGGTTTGCCTGGACGCGGTCGTGTGTGGTTGATCTTGGCCAGAACCAGAGCTTCTCCTCCGGCCTGCTGGGCTCCGATGAGCAGCTCTCGTTTTATGGGTACATCATCGCCTACCCACTGCAGGACTACGGCGGGATCATGTCAGCTTTGGGCTCGGACTCGTGGTGGCGGAAGACGCTGTATTTGACTGGAGGGGCTCTGCTCGCCGCCGCCGCTTATTTGCTGCACGAATTGCTGGTGATCAGGTACCAACAACACAGAGGCTGCCAGAGGAGTCACTGCAGGAGCTGCAGAGCTCATCACTTTCCACAGCCAGGGCCTCCTGAACCCACTTCTGGTCTGATCCTGGTCTGATCCGGGTCTTATTCTGGTTTTATGCTCTTATGTATTTTCTCTGGGGTTTGATATTACTTAATGTTGTCAGGTTGGGCGGGGTGAGAGCGGAGTCAGTGGGAATCGTGAGTGGGTGGATTGTGATGTAACGGAGCCCCCCCCCTCATAAACACACACACACACACACACACACACACACACACTAGGACATTTCCATCTCCATTGGCTTTGTTGGGGATTTAATGGCACGAGCGACCTCCTGCAAAGGGTTGTGGTTTATATTTTTGGTCTCCATTGTAAAAACGATTACAGATGATGTTACTGAAGGATGTTCTAATGTTGTTTGCTGGAGAGCTCCGTCCGCCGGTCTGCAGGCCTGTTTTCTAACAGCTTTCCTGTCATATTATTGACAGTAGCCTCTAGACTGTGACACAGGGTCGCTTTCATGTGGATTTCAAGGACAAGGTGACATTATGTTCATCGCGCGTGTGTGTGTGTGTGTGTGTGTGTGTGTGTGTGTGTGTGTTTTATTATGACCCCCAGCTCCACACTCATGGAGTTTGGTTTCAGTCTGCTGCAGCTATGAGGGGGGAAAAAAACCTCTACTGTAATGTTATCTGTTTTTTTTATACAGCTGGGTAGGCATGACAGTTTTATAATGAAGTGGTAATGAGATAGATGTGAATATATTGATTATTATTGATTGTTCATTGAATGAGGTTTCAAGGATGCAGGCTGTTGTGCTTAAATAATCTCGGGTTACCTGCAGTCCCAATGTTGTTGACTAACGTACTACAACACATAAAATAAAGGTGGGCATTCACCCTTTGTCAGGGATATTAAAAGGATGTTTAAGTGATTTTAGCTCATATATATCTATATACTTTATACCTGTGTATCAATACAGGCTGTGTGTTCATACACTGTTCAGTTCATCCTGTCTGGCTAGACATGTTTTTCTTCCTCTTGCGGTTGTTTTTGTCCAGTCTGACATTGAATGTTGCAGCTCTCTGCCTCTCTCTGTACACTGGGCTTCATTTTACAGCACCCCCGTTCCTTTATATCAAATAGAAATTAACTCATTCTAGGTTATTGCACCAGAACCGGTCTTTCTAAGAAGTGAGCTTTGTGTTTCAGCACCACGTTTAAATAGACAGCTCCTCTGCTGTGAGGCTGCTTTTATAAACAGTGGACAGCTCCCTTTAATTCTACATTATGCCCACATTAATTTGTTGCCATTTGCAGGCCTGCCCTTGTCCTGAAGTAGCCTCCAACTGTGTCCGTGTGAATGCACCATAATCTTTCACAAGGGTACGCTTCATTATTTTGACATTGCAGTTTTCCCTCGGCTTGTGTAAAGGGCTCCGGGCTGACAATCACTCAGGGCCAGTTCATTATTTGATTTATTCAGTCCATCATATGATAGCCCTATCCTTCCACCCACAGGCACTTCATCTTACCACTCTTAGGTTAGCTTAGCATAAAGACTGGAACCAGGGGGAAACAGCTAGCCTGCCTTATGGTAACAAAATGATCGTCACTGTGAGGTTGACAATCCAGGATGTCACTGCTCCCAGCAGAGAAATAGTCTGATACATAATCCTCATGAACCCACAATTTGTTATTTTTTGTTGCCTTGAGTTATAATGTGTTAATTATAAAACTCTAGAAGTGCTGGTAGATGGATTTTACTATCAGTAGACAGACTAGAACCCCAAAATGTTCCTTTAAGTCCAGTACAACCAGTACAGCTGGAGTAAAACTTGTGATTTAACACAACTTTATTTCAGAATATACAACATGTGAGCACAATATAAAGGGAAATAATAAATCTCCCAACACTTTGAAAAAGAGCCCCTCTACAGGACAGGGCCACACAATAAATTAATAATGCTGAACCCACTGATATAATAATATAATATAGAAGTATACATTTCATGACTTCACTATCCTGGGGGGAAAAATGGCTAACAGGACACTGCTGGAAAGTAGCAGGGTCCCACTTTCAGGCTAATAAGTGATGTAGTACCTGACTGGTACACAGACTCTTGTACTCTCTTAGAATTGATACCTCATTTTAGGCAGTATAACTTTTGTTATTATAAACAGAATACAAAAGGTTTTTGTTTGTGATCGGACAAAACAAGACATTTGAAGAAAGGGGTGTGATGTTTTTTCACTATTTTGTGATATTTTTTCGTACAAATGATTAATCAAAAAAAATAATTGAACTTTTATTCCATAATGAAAAGAATAGATACTTAACTAGTCTAATGCTAACTTGAATTTTCAATGTTGTGGGGACCTGCTTTTTGTCCTCACACGGGAGGGAAGTCCCCATAATGTGACTGTGAAAAGAATTATGTACAAACACACACACAAAGCCTCTCTTTCCTCCTGATTTGCAGCTCTGTCATTCTTTCCTCCCCACAGAAAGGAGGAAGAGCTGGACTCTAAAGATGCCATCATACTCCACCAGTTCTCCAGGCCCAAAACTGGCGTCCCATCCCTGTCCCCTTTCTGCCTTAAGTTGGAGACCTACCTCCGTATGGTTGACCTGCCCTATCAGGTAGAGCTTGTGTGTCTGAGTAGAAAAAAACACTTCATCTGTTTTTCTTTTGTTCTCCTAAGGCAACTAACTAACAGTGCATTGAGTGTGAGGATGTTTTAATGCCCATTTCTTTGTGGCAAAATCCTTAGTTTGTTCTTCTGTTGTAATTACTTTTGCTGTGATTAATTACTGTCTTGCCTCTGCTGCTACTTTCACTCAGTTTCTTACAAGGGATAATTAAAATTTCATTTAAATGTTTTGTCTTGGTGCAATTCCTTAATACCAATCACCAACCACTTCCTCTGTTCTGTATTTTTGACATTTTCTCCTTTTATTTATTTATTTATTTTTTTCTTCCAGAACTACTTTGATGGGAAGCTTTCGCCACAGGGAAAAATGCCATGGATCGAATACAACCAGGAGCAGGTGTGTGGCACCGAATTCATCATCGACTTCCTGGAAGAGAGGCTGGGCGCAAGCCTCAACAAGAGCCTGACTCCGCAGGAGAAGGCCATGTCTCGAGCCATCACCAAAATGGTGGAGGAGCATTTCTACTGGTGAGAGACCAGTTTACTTGTAAGGAGCATGAGGGGGTGGAGGAAAAGGGGGCAGAGGGAGCAGAAGAAGGTACTGGGCAGAAATCCTTGCATATAAAAATGACCTTTATTGAAAGTATAAAGTACTCTCCCAATCCTCCCCTCCTCTGCCTGAAATTATATAGAAAATACAAATAGTAATGATAATAGTTATAAACATATTAGGTACAAAATGTTAAATGTTGATGAACTGAATGGCTAAATAAATTAATTCAATCAAATCAAATAAAGCAAAATAATACAAATAATATCATTCATAGTAAGTGGATGTTATTAACAACAAAATAGGACCACATACATATCTAACTATAAGATGTTAACAGAAACAAACTTTTTCTGGAATTTGCTACAATTATTCTAAGAAACTATAAATAACCTATAAAATAATCTTCTTTTAAGATTACAAATTTTAACTTACAACAAAAACAAGTTCTTAGCATTAATTGGAGTAGCTGTTCCAGTTCTTGAATCCTAGGTTGTGTCTGTGTGTGTGTGTGTGTGTGTGTGTGTGTGTGTGTGTGTGTGTGTGTGTGTGTGTGTGTGTGTTTGTGTTGTGCAGGACCATAGCTTACTGTCAGTGGGTGGACAACCTGGAGGAGACCCAGAAAATGCTGTCAGTGAGCGGACCACTGAGTGACCTGCTCAAGTGGATCCTGAGTCACCTGACCGGCGGGATCGTCAAGAGGGAGATGTATGGGCACGGGATCGGACGCTTCTCCAAGGATGAAGTTTACGCCCTGATGGAGAAGGACATGCGCACCCTGGCCACTCTACTAGGTGACAATCTGGAAATATTTATTTATTAATTTAAAAAATCATCATCATTAATACTGACCTCCTGTGGTTAAGATACAGCATTGCAGTCTAAAATCAATATATAACCTGTGGCAGTTTATGATAAGAGATGCAAGAGAGACAGATCTGAGAGCATGCAAGGGATGTGTTGTTCTACTAATAGTGCTTACCAATGTTCACAACCCTAAAGGCATCAATTGATCTCTGGCACCTTTTACTTTGTTGTCATAAGTGGGGTTTTTTTCTTTTCAGTTTCCATCTCATTTTCTGTACAAATGTATGTATATTTTAGTGTCAGAACTTAAGATGTAGCTTTTGCATGCTGAAACAGTATCTGGAAATTCAGCATGTTATGCCTCACTACAATTTTCTCATTGTAGAAAACAAGGGAAAGGGGGATTTAAATGAATAGTTGTTTTATTAAAAAATCCCCGCCCAGAAAAAAAATAGCCAAACACCCCCCCCAAAAAAATCAAATTTTTTAAAAATCAAAAGGGGGTTTTTTTATTTTTACCATTTGGAGCCAGGCTAGCTGTTTCCCCCTGTTTCCAGTTTCTATACTAACCAGCTGCTGTATTTCTATTTACCACCAACATAAAGGATAATACTCTTTTTTAAAACTAAAAAAATAACAAAAGAGTCTAACTGATCCCTTTCAGGAAATAGCCCGCTGCACAGGGATTGTATTTTGGTGTTGTTATTTATTTGACACATCTTTTTCCTGTGTGCTGTTTAAGGTGAGAAGAAGTATCTGATGGGCTCTAAGCTGTCGACAGTAGATGCTGCAGTGTTCAGTCACCTGGCTCCTGCTATGTGGACATTACCAGGAACACGGCCGGAGCAGCTAATCAAAGGTGAGTTCACCAAAATAGAAGAAACTAACTGTCACATCCCAAGCTAGTTGATGACAGTTTAAGTTTTATTAGCTAAGACTTTGAGATATACACACTTTAAGGTCTACTATCAATTATAACTCTTATACACAGTAGAGGCATCAGTACTTGATTGAGTTGTTGCTTGTAGTTTAAGCGTAATTATTTTGAAACAAGTTATTCACAAGCTAAGCATATTTTTTTTTAGCCATACTTCTCTATCTCAAATTGCATACATTTTTAAATTCATTTTATGGAACATCTATAAATAATAAAGAGATAATTAAGTAAATTAAAGTAAGTAAAGTAAAGTAAAGTAAAGTAAAGTAAATTAAAGCTCTGGGGCCCAAGCCTCACAAGTTGTTTATGTCTATGAGCTGTTTCTCTCTCACAATGTGACCTGATGAGGTTAAACTCCTCCAGCATTTCACTAGACTAAGATTATGTTAGTTAGGGCTGCAACTAACTGTAACTTATTGATTAAGCAAATAATTAGGTACTCTTCATAGACCACGATCATGACATTAAAAATAATCAGTTTACCTTCACATAAGACAAAGGCGAGAAACTACACAATTGGTGGAACCAGATCATTTTCGGTATTGTTGCTTGAAAAATGACTTAGATTAATAATTGATTGCAAGGAATTTTCAGTGCGTCTCACCTGTCTGTCTCCTCCAGGTGAGCTCATCAACCTGGCCATGTACTGCGAGCGCATCCGCCGGCGATTCTGGCCCGAGTGGTTCGTGGACCTGGAGGACCTCTGCTACAACGACACCACAGAGGGCAGCGACTCGGCCTGTAAACTCCCCGACCTGGGCCTCTACTCTCGCACGGACTCTTTCCAGGATGACACGCACACGCACACTCCACGCACTCACACGCCACAGGACCCGCCATCGCCGGACAGCGACCCTACAGGCCACTCGCTGTATGACTCTGACATGGACACAGAGTGCTCTGAAATCGACCAGCTCAAGTGTTGACAAAACACACACACACACACACGTATATACGCACACCACAGGAGGGAGCTGCATCCCGCCTGTACACAAGCCCCCCTACCTCTTTGAACAGAAAATAACTGGGGAGTGTTTCTGTGTCAGCAGAAAAGTTGAGGACCTAGAGGTATACCTTGCACACTGTAGTGGAGGAATGACTGCAGTAGAGGGGAAGAGGGAGTGAAACGTAGCTCAGAAGTGACAGGTGGAGAGAAAAAGAACGAGAAAGCAGACTAGGTGCAGAGGAGGGAGAGAGAAAAGAGAGGCGGAACAAGATTCATAACGAGAACCAGAAGTATGGAAACCAGGAGTAAATGACGCCGCTGCTGAGAAACTCCTCTATGTGGTCGACGTCATCAACATTTCCCTGTCGTAACCATGGCAACTACGTGCGTGCGTGACGCCCCCGCTGTCCATCGTAGCAACTTGCACCACCCGGCCTTGTGTGTGTTTTGACTCAACCGAACCCTTAACGCCTTGTACTGATATGACAACGACACGTAGGGAACTGTACAGGATTTATGTGAATGAATACAATTCAGTGTAAATATATAAATGGATCTGGTTTATCAGATTTAATAGATAGAATATTTGATTATATATGAGTATAAATAGTATAGAGAGCCTGCAAATGTAGAATCATCCCCTCTGTCATATGGTGTAAATGCTGTAGGTGTTTCTGCTATGAAATCCCTTTTGTGTTGGACACAATGACCAAAACCGTCTTGTGATATTCTCCATGAATACCGACTCTGCTGGTCTAGGATCAGTGGGACCTATGACTTCCTGTACTGTATGTATCTGTCTACACAACTGGGATATTACAGTAATGCCTGCTGCCCATATTTTAATAATGAAGTAAAATCTAATGGAAGATAATGGACAGTAAATCTGCCATAAGCACTTTGAAACTATCTTTTGTCTTCTTAAGACAATTATTTTGCCAAAAAAATATATAATTGTTTTTCCCACATTAGAAGCATAATATGACAACATACAGTACACTCTCATGCTGCTGTGTTGTTGGGACAGTAGCTTTAAGTCAAATAGACATTTAACATGCATTGAGAGCGAGTTAAACAATCATGTAGAAATAGATTAAATAGATATATTGTCCGAATGTGCATGGCTGGTACGTGCCGATGAAAATCTCCCTTTACACTTCACAACATTTCTTCGCTGGCTTATTCATTAAGTTTGACGTTTGTTTGTCACCGCCTCTCGCCCCATCAACTACACAAAGATGTAGCCAACTGATCTTGAAAAATAACTATTTTTTCCCCCCAGCAAGAAAACGTTATGCAAAGCAATAACAGTCTGTTCATTTCTAATGTTAGGCTAGACTGTGTGGTATTTGGGGTGTGTGATGGTTAGGTTGAAGTTTTATGTGTGTTTGTCACTCAGCAAATGCACATACAAACATGTTGTGTGTAAAAGCTACTAATATGGATGCGAGCGAGCTGTGTCCAGTATGTATGCTTCTGTCCATGTTGCGCATAGATGAGTCACCCTCTGTGTGTGAATGATGGCACACTGGTGACGTTTCACAGCTGAACTTTTCCTCCCTAACACACACACACACACACACACACACACACACACACACACACACACACTCATGGTTTCACTATTTAGTTAAGTGGTAGAAAAGGTGGTTGTCTGAAAAAGAAAGTGAATATTGATGATGCTTCATGGTCTGACTTAAAATAATGGTCATGTTAGGAATTAAAGGGAATCTTCACAGAGGCGTGTATTGATAAATCGCCTGAGGTAATATATTGATATTAGCTTTAAGGCCTGTTCAGAAAATGGTACAGCGAAATTTGCTAAATATTTGGTTTTTCAGCTTGGTGACATAGTGGCAGGGCCAGCGGGTGAACTGCTGTAGCTTGGGAGCGAACTGCTAACTCACTACCCGGCCAGGCTCACATTAGTCACGATGGCTCTAGAAGATTCTCTCCACTGTTCCTTAAGCTCTACCGCTAATTCAAAAGTTATATTTGTACCTTCAACTCCTGTCTTATAACTGTCTGCAAACATTCCTCATATGTGCAGCTGTTTATATTCTGACAGAGGAGGTTAAATAAAATGTAATTGTGCAACACTGCTAACAAGCTACAACACCTTCACCATTTTGAACAGTTGGTCTTTCTGTCCCCAGAAAGATGGATATATCTTGTTCTATTATTGGTCTATTAGCCATCTCTGGTTAAAAATTGCACAGATTTTTTTGCAAGGGAATCCACTAATCACAATATTTTGCCTCTTTAAGTGCTAATATGCTATGACCGGCCTTAATGCTGATGCAGTATTTGAATTGGTAAAATATGTCAGTACAGAAATGCCAATAAGATGTTTCAGGTAATTTAGAAACAGTTTCTCTATCACTTCATTTGTCCAACAGAGACCACTGACAAGTTTATTTTGACTGCAAAGTGTACTGCTCTGTGCACATCTTACTCACAATTTCTTGACAACCAAATTACAGGATCCAAATCAAATATATTTGTGTTTCAATAAAATTCATATTAGCCAATATATTGTTTACAGAAGTCTCAACTATAATACAAATAACTCGAATCAAGCATCAGTCAGGCTCCTCTTGTGAAGATTCTGCACAAAAATGAAATTTGTAACGAGTTAAACATATGTAGCATTAATATGTAGCAGCATGTTGTGAACTAAAAGTTACAAGATGAGGTCATAAATAGAATTTAATCCTTAGCAAAAAGGTTAGGTTATATGGTTATGAAGGCGTCATTTTAGACTGACCACGATGTCGAGGATGGCTTTTGGTGAAGAATATTATAATGATTTAACGGCGGCAAAAATCACCATTTTCCACTTTCCTTTCCTTTTAAGGGATTCTGGGTTCACTGCTTAACATAATAATGTTAGTTAGTTGGGCTCAACAACAAATCAACCCAGCCTTTAATAAGGAGACAGTAAAGCCTTTATGTTTCTGTGCTGCAGATTCATTTTAATACAATATTGTCTGAAACTGATGAAATGAACTGAAAATTTTCATTTTGTGTCTTAAAACCTTTCGCCTGCATGCTCTTGCCTTCTCTTATCATCATTAGTCAGATTTAGCCTTATGGAAACTGACTCCTAAAGCTGTTTACTTTCTATATGTGCCAGCATATGACTTATGTTTTTATATTTTATATTGAGTTATATTTTATTTATTTAATGTTGTTTATATTTATTGATTTTGATGGGGGCTGTGCTTGAATTTAAGAAACAATTATATTGTTCTTTATTTTTGCACTTCTTATGTTTACATGTGTTTTTCTTCTTTGGCTGAAAGTTCCTTTCAATATAAATTTATTGATCTGTGTCAGTTGATCTGTATTCGTGCAGTACTGTAGATCATCTGACTTCCGTTGACACTGAACAAACTGCATATTTTAGCGTTGCCAGTCATTGCAGTACTTGCATGCATGTCCATGTTTCGAGATGTCATTTGATAAATGTTGTAACTCATATCATAATATCAGTATCATTGTGTTAAAATACTGCAGTCCCTCGTTTGCGGCAAATTTTGCTGTCATGAAAAAAAACTGAAAGTTTTACTCTGCAGAGCTCCGTGTCCAGTTGAAACCTTAAAAAAAACATTAAATATTGACCACTACAGCTCAGATCTGCACGGTGAGGTCAGCCATCCTGCTGCTCAGCTGATAGTCAGTGTATCTGATCCCTCTTGTAAACTCACCCATTACTGGAAAAACTGCAAAAGTCCTTCCAGATCAGTGTCTGTGGTCAACTTCATCTGTCTCAGTGTTCCTCAGCAGTTAAAGGTCAGGGGTCGGGGTTCAGCCCTGTTGTGTGTGTGAGACTCTCACATCGAGATCTGTGCTTGTAGACCGTAGAAGCCATATTGAATTGTCTTGTGGTGTCATGTGTGTGCTGAAACACTTGTGAAATCTCATCAAACTGTAAATAAGACACTGTTAAAAAAAATAATAATTATGCGAACATGATCTAAAAAAAACCCTCTGTAACATTAAAAAAAAAGATTCTTATGAATGTATCATACCTAGAGATAAAAAGCTGTATGACAATGGATTACTCTTAATATTTCATTAAATATAGCTGTGGTATTTTACTCTTGTTGTGTTTCAGTTATTGTTTACATTGTTGAGTGTTGAATTTAATGTGCATGAAAAGTCATACCTACCTAAAAAAAAAAAGGTGAATCTTTTTGCAAAAACTGCTCTGCATCAACAGTTTTTAGAGGTGGGTATACTCAGGCACATATCTGTCTCGTAATCCCTCTCCCTCTGTGCTTGCTACCATATGACAATACTAAGCCCACCCAACAATGCTGAGGAATTAGCTCTCTGCCCTTTTCTTTGTGCTTGTGCTGGAGCTCTGGAGAAACAGAGAGAAAAAGGAGGGCAGAGAGAGAGAAAGCAAGTCGTGGGAGCACTGCTGTAGAGACGTAGCATGGGGTTCGGGTGAGAAAAGGGAAGAGAGACAAACAGTCGTGAACAGATGAATGATATTTGATGACTTTGGCTGGTTGCATTTCTGTGGCCATTGTGCAGAATCCCTGGGAGATCCCTTCCACACAAGACAGAGGAGACAATTGAGAGCTGACAATGACACCAACGTAC
>NW_026136708.1:9873973-10013973 GCF_905237075.1 Dicentrarchus labrax
GTTTGGTTGATTTTTCTTTTTTTCCCACCTCAAAAACTCAAATTCCAGATGAAGGATTACTCAGTCAGAATTAAAGTATAAAATGTGGGCCTTATTTAAATTAAGGAGGAATTATTGTGTAATATACCCTTAAATATACCTTATTACAAAACATAGCATAAACATTGTTATGCTTCTTTTTTAAAGACTGATGAAGGGATTTGAAAAGGGAGTGCAGCTTTTCATTATAGTGCTACTTTGACATTGTTAACTGGGCCTAATACGTTCAGAAAGTTTTTGAAATGTAAAACGTCTCATAAAAAATTGCCCAAAATTCACATTATGGGTCTATTTAAATATTATATTTCCCCTCCATACATCTACATCCTTCACTTGGATTTGAGTTTCTGAATTTCTATATTTTCCTCTGGATTTTAGTCAGAGAATGAATCTCCAACTAGTCGTGGATTTCCCTCAATAACCTTCCATCATCAGATCAGGTTATTAATCACAGGATTTAAGTGGCACAAGAACACGTGTCTGTGTTTGTGCTTTGGCACAGACTGACAGAGAGAACGGAACAAACAAAACAAACATACAAACAAACGAAGCCATACAAAAAAAACGAATCGAGATACATCCCACAAATAGTCTTCTCAGTGAATGAGTCATACAGTAGAAGTAGAGCCACTGCGGCCAGAGCTGGTACCAGGATATATTCAGTTTTTCTGTTGTTGTTTTTTTCTTCTTAGGAAAGGAAGGCAAAAATGGGCTGGATTGCTTTGAGTGTTCCAGCCGGACAGTCTCGGTCTTTCTCGTCACAGCATTTTGGAAAAGTACAGAAATAACAAACAGCAAAAACACACTGTAAACAGGCGCACAGAAATGTCTGCACAGAAAGAAAAGCATTAAAGTGAACCAATACTCAGTCTACTTTATGTGACATTATTATTATTATTATTATTATTATTATTATTATTATTATTATTTCGCTGTCCATTATAAACTAAATTCTGTAAGTTAGAATTATTATTTTTTTTAATTTAAATTAAATGTGGATGCAGCTGACACTATAATCAATACCTTACATGAAATGTATACAAAACACCAGAATTGTATAATAATAATAATAATAATAATAATAATAATAATAATAATAATGAAAGCAGTTGGCTGGTATTGGCTTTCATTTTTAACGTTGTACAGCAGGTGTCTGCCATTTCAGCCCTCTCTTGCCACAAGCTGTGAAGAACCCCTGTTGCTTTTGTTATGATGGAAAGATGGCGTTTATTTACCCACACTGACTGCGACTTATCATCGAGCCCCAAGCTTGTTTTTATATTTTTCCCCCCTTGCGGACACCTCGTGTCCACCTCACACTCTCGCCTTTCTTTAATGACACATTACATAATGACATATCGGCGCCTCGGTAGAAGGTAAAAGCGTTTTGTATCAATGTCGCTGTTTTTTCTTTTTTTTTTTTTTTTTTTGGTTAGCACACACCGGCTGTATCCCAATCTGCTTGGCAGTTCCGCGGCATGAAACCTCTCCATACAGCTCTCTACTATGCGTATTTTTAGTGCTTGAGTGCCACTGTATATCCCCACTGTGTGTCCGTGGGTCCGACATTTAAACTGGCTAAGGTCCAGTTCCGAGCGGTCCGGCACAGAGAATCAAACAAATAAGGAGGCATTATTCCTCCGTAAGGGGTCCGTGTTCTGCTCAGAATAACGGACTGGGGGTCACTGAACAGGAGTTTGTCCTCCGTGATGTGGAGGGGTGTCCCCGTACATGTCCTCTCCTCCTGGTATCTGTCCCCCAGCGGGTGTCATCCTCTTCTCCTTCTGCCGCCTGTTACAAAACCAAACCCTCACCACCTCCTTCTCCAGCTGCAGGCTGTCCGCTAGGGAGTTGATCTCCGCTGCTCCTGGTTTTGGACATTTGAGAAAATGGCTCTCCAGAGCCCCTTTGACGCCCACCTCGATGGAGGTCCTCTTTTTCCTTTTCCTTCCCTGTGCCGCGATTTTATCCAGGCTAGTGGGGCTCCCCGAGGTGGAGTCCGCCTCCTCCAGCCACTTGTTCAACAAGGGCTTGAGTTTACACATGTTTTTGAAGCTGAGTTGAAGCGCCTCGAACCTGCAAATGGTGGTCTGAGAAAAGACGTTTCCGTACAGCGTCCCAAGAGCCAGTCCCACGTCCGCCTGGGTGAAGCCCAGCTTGATACGTCGCTGTTTGAACTGCTTGGCAAACTGCTCCAACTCGTCGGAGGTCGGCGTGTCCTCGTCTGACTGGTCCTGATGGCCCCCGTGCTGGTGATGGTGTGAGAGAGACTGCTGGTGGGCCCCAGGGCCGCCTCCATGTTCACTGAGGTGCGGGCTGTGGCTGTGGTGGTCCTCGTCCCGCAGGGGGTGGTGGTGCATCCCCCCTTGCTCTCCCCCCGGCATCAGACCGAAGCCGGACTGGGAATACACCAGGCTCTGGCCCTCAGATGTCGCCATACCGGGGATGTGCGTGGTGGCTGTGCTGGTTCGCCATGCTCTGGCGTCGTGATGCGCCTGCTGGTGCGCTAGGTGAGGGTGTCGCTGTTGCTGCTGCTGCTGTTGCTGCTGCAGACTGCTGGAGTTCTGCAGCTCCTCTCGGTCACTGTCGTGCAGTACGGGCTTCACGTCCTGTTCTCCGAGGGGACTAGATGGCCAGGGCGCCCCGCCGTCACCGTGAGACAGCGCCGTTATCCACTGGTGCGCGTGGCTGAGCGGATGTCCACCGCCCGGTAACGTGCTATAGTCGTTCTGGAGCAGGGTGTGCGCGTCCCTGTACGCTGCCGCCTGCTGCATGCTCCCGGACTCCGAGTGCGGCGGCGGCGCGCTGCTGGGGGTGGTGAGGACGCTGTAGTGGTTGGACGTTGCGGTCGCCATAACTATCGGAGCCAGAGTGATAGCTGGAGTTAAAAGGAGGCTGCCTTTGACAGTAACTCTTTTGCGCCACGGGGCAGCTAGGCGTCTCTCTCCAGCATCTCCCGGGCGCTGTGCCAAGGGGACGCAGAGGCGCGCACCTGTGGTCCGCCTCGCTCCGCTCTTTATTGGCCAAGAACGGTTGACAGATGTGGTTACCCCTGACAGCACCCCGCTCATTGGTCACGGGAGATTGTACAGAAACCCCAATCACTCTGCCCAACAATACTAGCAGTCCTGCAGCATGCTAGAGTACAAAGTGGAGGGAGAAATCGGGCTGCGGAGTGTAAACACAGAAAAGACTGAACAAGCTGAGCTACAAGGAAAAAAAAAACATTTTCCTCTATGCTGGAAGTACTTTATTAACATTGATCTGGGTCAGTGGGTCACATTTATTTCTTTCGTGCGTCAAAAACGGTGCGTAAAAAAGTTAGAAAAAGACACACCGAATTCACACATTAATTGATGTAAGTGGCCACATGTGCGCTCCAAATTATAACTTTTAGCACCCAAATCCTGGAAACTGCCAAACCTGAAACCTGAATCCAAATTTTGTGTGCATTTGAAGCAGAATATTTGGGACATTTTTTGCGCCATGAAACAGTGAGCAGTGATCATGAGGAGAAACTTCCAGCTGCCTCTCTGCCCTCAGGACGCTGTCCAGAGAGAGGGGCTGCGTGCTTCCAGGGCCTCTGCCCCGTTGCCATGGCGAACGCGGTGAATGGAACAACGCCCACGTCACAGCTGCAATTCGCTCCTTCTTTTCGTTCCGTTCCAAAGGGCTCATTGGGGCCGCGCGCTCGGCCGTCGGGACAAATAATGGGGGGCGCGCGGAGAGGGCAGCTCGGGGCCAAAGAGAGGAGGCTGCAAGAATACATCCTTCAGCCAGCTCTGCGCCCACCGTGCACCCTCACACCTGCTTGTTGGGTAAACTTTGAGATGGATGCACACACAGCGGCACGCGAGGCGAGGCTTGCCCCCCCCCCAAAAAAAGAAACCTTGAATTGTCAGTAGTTATATGAGGATTATTAAAAACGCTGCTGCTAAATAATAATACAGCAAAATATACTTTTCACTCTCAAACAGTGCATTCTGCATCATAAGTATTTTATCTTTAATATTTATACTACTTTTTTGAATGCAGGATTTTTACATTATTACTACTTCAACTTAAGTTATGGATTTGAATTCTTCTTCCATCTCTCATCTGATAGGACAGTTTTGTCATCTTTTGGCACTGTTGGTAAGAAAATAAGTAGTTTAGTGAAAATTCATCAAAGCACTAATTTTGCACTATCTGCCAGTCCTATCTCTAAATGAATGAACGATATTGAAATTAAACTAATCCTCATTCTGCTGAGCCCCCCCTGAAACCCTTTTAGACCCCTGGGGGGTCCCTGGACCTACTTTGGCAACTACTGGTATTTAGGAGATGTGATTTTATTGGCTCAAAGTGGGACACCGGCTGTAAAACATAACAGCTAATAAGAGGTTAAAGGAACCTCAAAGGACAAAAAATATGCAAGTTTCACCTTCAAACAGAGGTGCCCTGCAACATCATGGCCACCAGTGAAAATATATGTGTACATATTTTGCTAATTTAAAGTCTTAGCTATACTCACACAAAGACGATAACATTTCCCTTATATTGTTGATTAAAGACCACAGCACAATAAAATTCTACATAGGAAGTGATTGGCTAATTGATAAATACTTTGAATCTAATCAAGCTAAGGATGCGCAGACATAAACTGACACACATTGAATTATAGGGATCGAAAGAACACTGGTTTATGATTAGGGTGTAATTCTGAGAATTACCAAATGTGTCGCCAGGGGCTCTGGCAAGTCGTGTGTTGAGAGAGGCAAAACATATTATCCTAATAGACTAATATGCAAACTACTGGCTGCCCAATTACAGGACTTAATAACGCATAAACGATGCGAGTCCTGTTCTTACAAGACGAAGAGGTCGCTGTTAATTCAGTCAAAGGGTTGGGTATGCTGTCAACACATGCTGTGGTTCCACACACATACTGTCTGTGTTTCCATGTCCCTCGTTCTGTATTCAGGAGTGGGAGTTAATGATGGAGAATCTGAGCGTTAAATTAACAGTAATTATAGGGCCCCAGTGCTGTAAAGATTCAATTTCTTCGCAAGTCTAATGGGCCTAAGTGTCCCTATGCGCAGGCAGAACTCTATGACATATTTATGATTGAAACGCACACAGATGGAACAAAAACAAACACACAAGTGTTGTATACACCTATAGAATAAAGGCTTTTTATATGTCCATCTGAAGAGTGAGTTTTTTCTCAGTTGTAGAAGTGCGGCACTAAAATTGTATTCAAGGCCAGAACTCTTCAAATCCAGATGTGAAAAGCCACTTTTTAGCTCTTGAGTAAATAGTGCCACCCGCTCCCCACATTAGTTTAAGAAAGAGTGGTTCAAGTGTGAGGTGAAACCATTTATGTGAGTGAATGTTTGCAAGTGAACCAGTATTCTGGTTGCTTTCACTTTCTCCAGGCCAGTGTGTGACCGGGCCATGTCCCTCCCCCTGTGGGAACTCTAACGCAGGGGTAACTTGGGCAGGGGGGCTTCTTTATGCTGCCGGACACAGAGAGATAATGGCCATTCCTCCACAGCTGGCCCACACAATCAAAGCGAGAGGGGGCTCGAAGGATTCCAGCTTTAACCAGGCCATTGTCTGGGCTAATTACATCTGAATGAAAGACCCCAAGAACTCACCTCCCCCCTGAGCAAAACCTGCACAGAATACCCCAAACAACCCTTAAGGGATGAGGGAGAGTGCACAGACATGGAGCGCACACACAGAAATATATAAACCCTGGACTCCTTCATTACCCCTAAACGTAAGCACACAAGCATACACACACACACACACACACACACACACACACTGTGGACTCGTTTATTACTCATACACACTCACATCCCCAGCAGGCTCTCATCAAAGTGTTGTGTTTCTCACAAACACACTCGCATGTGGCACTCGGCATTAGATCAGATCTCAGCTTGCTGCTCTCAGAAGAGATGAGGAGGTCTTACAGGACTTAGGTTGAATAGAAAACACACTGAAGAGCCTTTCCCCAATGCACCCCCATAATCCCAATCTACACACTCCCTCTGCCCCCCAACCGCCAGTGCTCGGCTCCATCTGTAGCCCGCGTGAGCTGCGTAGCCTCAGCTTGGTACAGTGCAGATTGTGTCTGTAAAAACTGCAGAGTGATGTCAGGATGCTGTTTTGGTGCTCTGTCTTTTGCAGTCAGAAAATACATCCAGCTTGTTTCCGCACACACTGATACATTGATTTCTTCCAATAGGATGAGCACTGCGGTGTGTTTGCTGCTGTGTGTGTTTGAGAGAGAAAGAGAGAGAGAGAGAGAGAGAGAGAGAGTTGTGCAAGACAATCCTAAAGATGTACAAGAAAAGGCAAAAATTCGGACAATTGCAGGTGCAATAACTTAATGGGTTAAAATGTGTTAAATTGGTAATTGTTTGCTTTTGACACGTTGAATGGGGAGTTGCAGCTGAAGGTGAAGCACTGAAAAGGTTTCAGGTCTCTTTTGAAGTGTAAGAGCTGAAAGAATTTGAAATGTATCATTTAAAAACAGCAGTGAAAGCAGTTGAACTGTAAGTTGAAATGTGAAAGTTCAAAGTAATTGAACTGTAAGTTGAAATGTGAAAGATGAAAGTAGTTGAACTGTAATTTAAAGAGTAAGAGATGAAACCAGTTGAAATTAGTTGAAGTTTAAGCCTGACTAAGGGCACTTTAAATAGTTAAAGTGTCAGCTGATGTGCAGAGGCTGGAGGCAGTTAAAATTGTAGTTTCAAGTAAAAGTGCTGTAGGCAATTGAACTGTAAGTGAAAATAGTTGTACAACAGTTTGAAGAGTAATCAGTGAAGGCAGTTGAACTGTCAGATAAAGTGTGAAAGCACCTGTTGCCCAGAGTAACAGGTGACAACCGTCCAGGAACTACAGGTACAAAAATAGCTTCTTGGATATTAACAGTAAGCAGATTTACAGTGATGTTTATTAATGTGCATTGTACATATTGTTAAATAAACACATTAATAAATATAGCAACTGAAATGTCAGTAGATCTGTAAATGACGAAAGCCTTTGAAATTTCAGCTTAATTTGAAGCACCAAAGATAGTTTAAGTGCACTGTAAATAGTTAAAGCATCAGTTTGAATATTTGCTGTCAGTTGAAAAATATAAATAAGTATAATAGTGGATGTATAAATAATAAATATGTATGTATAATATGTATATGTATGTATGTATAATAAATATTAAAGTGTCAGCTGATGTGTAGCAAAAGACTGAAATTTAAATTTCAAGTCTAAGCGCTGTAGGCAGTAGAATTGTCAGTTTGTATGAAAGCACTGAGAGAATGAGTAGTGAAAGCAGTTGAACTGTCATCTAAGAGCAAAAGATATGTGAAGTGTGTGCACTGTAAATAGTTGAAGTGTCAGAAAGCTCAGGAACTGAGGAGCGTGTGAGGATGTCCCCAACAACTGTATATATTCTGTGTAATGCACACCAGCACACACACCTAACCACCCCCTTTTCTCTTCTCTTAGCTTGTGTGTGTGAGTTAAGGTTTCTATGGATATATACGGACATATACAACATTTTCCCTGGACACATTGTGTGTGTGTGTGTGTGTGTGTGTGTGTGTGTGTGTGTGTGTGTGTGTGTGTGTGTGTGACAGTTTCAGGGTTAGGAGGTCTCACTGGTGCTCAGTTTAGCATTGATTTATTCTCTTTCTCCAATTTATTTCCCCTTCGCCTGATCTGCCTCTGGGAGGACAAATGGAGGAGAAACGCCAAGCACAGTAACCATCCCTCACACACACGCGCACACACACATACACAGACACACACACACACCATGCACACACATATACGAAGTGACAAATGTTTCCACAAGCAAAAATGCACTCAAATTTGTATTTCTGCAAAGCACTGGAAAGAAAACACACATACGCACACACTCAAATACTTTAAAAGCTCAGCTTTCCCATTTCTAGCATTACTGTGCCGGACCAATCAGAGTGGTGACCGTTCTGTAGAACTATAAATTCACAACACTCCCCAAGTCCCAAGGCACCAGGGTTCCTATACGACTTCCCATGTTGTCCCATATAACTGTCTTCAGAGAACCCATAAAGACATAAAGGGACGTTCCTACCTCTAGGTGAGTGGTCATAATTCACCAGCAGGTATTTTTACCGTGACATTGCTGTCGAGGTGCACAGATTCATCTCATCTGCTGCTTTATAATGTCCAACACAAACTCCAGATAGGAAAAGTATGAGTGCAGACATATTTTACAGGCAGCTTGCTGTCACTTCCTACTGTAATGATTTTGGTATTGCAGGAGTTTGTTGAAAGAGGGGTTTGCGGACTTGTAGGTACAAGCTTAACACCTTGCGTCACTTCTGCTTTGGGGTGTAATAACAAACCTCTCCCTTTCCTTCCCAAATAGAAAAAGAGGGCGGGAGGAGGGGCAGGTAGGTCGTTAAACCCACTTGAAAGCTCAGCGCCCTGATCGATAGTCTTGGGCCAAGCAGGGATTAAAATCAGGCTAAGTCTGTTTCAATCAATACTGATGGCTAACCCTGGGGTTAAAACAGGAGTAAATCTCCATACACGTCCATACACAAGTCTGCACTATGGCCTACAGTACAGATAAATCTACAGCTATCCATGCAAATGGACACACAATGGGTTACCGTGCGAGTGTAGTCGATATGAATGAGTGCTGTATAGGCCTTCAGCAGCGACATATCTGGTTGTATCTATGTGGATATACACTCTGTCTAGTTAGGGGATTGAGGCAGTAAATTTAGACTCATCGATGGGGATGAACGGCGTGAGTAAAGCTCTCATAAATGTGCTCGAAGAGGTGCAGCATGTGAATGCACGTGAAAGAGGGAGAAACAAACAGTAATGTGTCTGCGGTTATACACACAGCACAGCAATAATGGAGGGGAGAATGACTTATAGACATAGAGCTGACATGCATGATTGACTGTTTCACACCCTAATGGAGGACAGACATCACTGCTCGGATTGATCTTACAAGCGCAGGTCTGCGTATCAATTTCCGATACTAATCAATGTAACTATGGACGGGCAACAGCAAGAAAAAACTGTTGCGTGTCTATATTGTGATCAGCTAATTCTACCGATGCAGAGATTTATGTCTCTTTCTTAAATGGTATGTCCCTAATCACCAGGGACAGATTTCTGAGCACAAAACCCAATAAAATTGATAATGTCAACATTTTGGGAAATACATTCAATGTCATTCGCTTTCTTGCTGAGAGTTAGATGAGAAGACTCATGTTTCTCATGTTTGTATGCTTAACATGAAGCTACAGCCAGTAGTTGGTTAGCTTAGCTTAGCACAGAGACTGGAAACAGGGGGAAACAGCTAGCCTTGCATAAAACAACAACAGTCGTTTTTATACTTAGTACAGATTAAATATATAACATGTTAGTTAGAGGAGCTTCAGAGAAACTGGTAGGCAGATGTTGGTACATTTGGACAGAGCAAGGCTAGCTGTTTCCCCTGTCTCCAGTATTTGTGCTAAGCTAACAGCACAGACATTAGAGTGGAATGGATCTTTTCATCTAACCTTAAGCAAGAGAGCTAACATTGCTCTAATGTGCCCTGAAATGTAATAGACATGTCTTGAAACAACAGTAATTTATTAGTAAACTTAGAAGACAAAGTATTGATTGTACTACAAGAGTTTCAATACATTTTCTGCCTGAACTGTTTACATGCTAACACCTGAACCTGAAACACAATGACGAAAACCTGACACCCATGTCTCAAACCCTTGAAACCATTACTCCAAAAATACAGGCACATTTTCCATTTTTCACTCAGATGGCATCACTAAATCACACTTCCACTTCCACTGCACACAATTCACCACATTTGGCACAATCTTCATAACAAAAGTCTGTTGTGTTCATGTTGACAGCATTGTCCTTCAAAACGCTGAAGTGAAATGATCAATTGGCCACAGTGATGACTCACAGGTGCAAACACTAGTTACTAAATTGCTCAATTACACATCAGAGCAGGGGGCCGAAGGTGAGCTCTCCTGTTTTGGAGATGAATGGATGGCTACAATATGATTAGAAAGATATGGAGGGAGAGGACAGTGTAGGGTTAGGGTTTAGTATTGGCCCCGAAAAAGAGGAAGAGGGAGGTGCATCTTGGATGAGGTCTGGGGCTCTTCAGTTGATCATGTTGTCACCATGTTGTCACTTAACGTCACTCTTATTGTCTGCACTTTTAAAGTGAGAATATGCAGGTGAGCTGCTCTTCACACACTAATATTCTACTTTAGTACTGCTCATAGGCCTGACCATAGTTTACTTGTATTATATTTCTATGTATTATATGGTAACTGGGTATTTCTTTTTGTGTGTGTCAATTGTTTTTGGGTTAAACTTGTTGTATACTGACATTTATACATCAGGATTAAGTCAAGAAATATGAAATATCAAAGCCAAACTGAGTAAATAAAGCAGGTTTTTATTTCATATTTCAAGCAGCAACAAGAAACAACAATTTTTTGTTGATTCTGGCGGCCCCTGTGGACAAAAGCGGTAGTCTTTGCCTTGTCTTGCTTCATTGATTTCAATAGGAATCAAACCAAATCTGACCCAGTGGCAGGCATTAAGAATAACTATATAGAAATAGCCAATCTTCTCACTGGTAGTCTTTGTTAATGTAGGTCATATAGAAGCATCAGTACTTAACTAAGACTGTTTCATAACCAGTTATAAACTTCTTGTCGTAGGCTTAAGTAAATAAATCTGCTATATCAAGCTAAAATTAATGTATACACTCTAGAACTGAATAGATAAAAGAGGATTTTATTTCTTAACAGGTTTGTTTCTGCCATGACTGCAGTTGCAGATGGTTAAATCATCAGCAGATATCATGTCAGATTTTCTTTTCAGATACAGAACACAATATATAAATGTCCTTTCTAGAGAATCAAATTTTTTTATGCAATGTGCTTAGCGTGTGTTTATTCTACCTCAACCTCACTCTTTGCGGCTTGCCACTCTGTCCTTTCACCAGAGACCCCAGCTGTCCCTCCATCACACTGCGTCCTCCATCTCTCCTGCAAGCTGGGGGGCAGGGCGGAGGGAGGCCTATTCATTGGACCTCTTACTTTTGTGTCGCCTTTTTAAACACGCTCCCAAACACACTGACCCCCATCCACTGCAACATGCAGCACCCTCGGCAGGCCCAAATGCAAAAGCTGTAGCTCGGGGAAAGTAAGTCATGCTCTCCTGAATTGATAAAGAAGCTAAAATTGCAGTTTTCACCTCATTGCCTGAGAAAATAGGCACAGTGAAAAGTGGAAAGCACCCAAAAAGTCCTTGTACTTCTCCACATTACATTATTCTTAGTTAGAATAACTTGGGCAGGTCGACCCATTTACAATCAATCCCAGTAACCTTAAGCATTTTTGCACTTCAGGTACTTTAATTAATTACAGTACTACCAAAACTATCTTTAACCTTTTTCTAATGTCAAGATCAAGGTCAAAATATGAGATACAATGAGTCCCACCAAATAGTCGCGGTGTGAGGCTTGATTCAAACCACAAGTACATTTAAAGATCCTGAAACTAAGCCAAGATGTGTGTCCAGGGATCGAACCAAGATGGATAGGGGAGAGACCTTGGGGAGCAATAATGGTTGTTCTCACTGTGGTAATCAAACTAATCTCTGTCTTCTTCCCTTAGTTGTTTTCTATCTCAAACACGCAAGCTCAAAGGGAGTGTCTCTCTTTCTTATCAAGGTTTTTCTTTCTCCTGCGTTGCCTTCTCTAAATGTATCTTTACTTAACTGTGACAGTTTGCACGGAATCAGTTTGCTTTCAATGTATGCCCCCCCCCACCCACGCCCAGTATTTCCTGCCTCTAGTTACCACGGGATACTGATTTGCTCAAGTTCATTACAGTGTCTCTCAGCATGTGGAATTTGAGTGACTCCTAATGAACATATACATAAACAAATTCACCTTGAAACGCAGTCAAAGCAGTGCAACAGACCTTGTGGTTTTGTCAGAGTGGATGTATTTTGAATATTCAGGGCTGTACTCTATGTTATCAGCCTATATGTTCAGAAAATTACACATGTACAAGGATATAACCCCTACTCTCATTATATGAGTGGCAGATACAAAAAAGTGAAGCAATGAACGCAAACACTGCTTTTGTGTGAAGGAACACTGCTTTACACGCTTTTTTTCCATGCATATCAAATGTGTTTCCGCAATTGGAAAGCATAATTCAGGGTGGAGGAAAAACAGAGGAGCTACTCTTGGAGGCAACCTAGCCAATTAATTTGCAGCTCAGATCTCAAAGCCTCACTGGAGAGGTGCTAGGCTACATACCACTAAGCTAATTTGTGTAGCAGGTCCGTATTAAATATATGCATGAGGCTAATTCAGTTAGTGTCCTCGCCCTGTAGCTGTGGTGAGTGCGGCGCTAGCTCCCATTAGCGATGTTTCTGCCTCCAGTGGAAATCAACAGAAGTCGAGGCAGGCGCCGCTTTTTTGCATAAAGCAAACAAAATTAAATTTACTTCGCTAAATCAAAGTGTAGTGCCAAAAGTGGGTATCTCTCTCTCTCTCTCCCTCTCTGTATGTTCGTTTGTATGTCTCCTTCTCTCTCTGAGGGATAAATTACTCCAGAATCATAAAAGAGTAGAAAAAATTGCAGAGAGAGAGGAAAAGAGAGATTTTAGTCAAGTGGGATTCCCCCTCCCAAACAATCCCAGCATGCTCCTGCTTACTGAGATGTTGGCTTATGTGTCTCCAGTGTGTTGTGAGTGTTTCTCTGATTTTGTCTGCCTGTCTGTTTTCCTGCATGCATTTACAGTATTTGTGTGTTCCTATCAGCACGATCTCACAGGAAAATTCACACTTATTTGTACAAAAATAAATGTCATGTTTTGTGACCGACAAAAACGGAAGTGGGCCGTGTGAGGCTCAACCGGGGTGTTCTTTTACTTTTAAGTTAATACATGTCCAAAACCTTATCCAGTCTTAACCAAAATGACATTAACTAAAACATTTTAATCTAATTCTAACCTTTAACCTTGAATTGACTTATAACCATAAGAATATGTTGTTTCAGACTTGTTTGGTACTGAAGGTGTTAAAATTAGAGGCGATGGATGCTCGAGAATGTCATTTCATCACACAGCTATACGTGCGTTCATTTATTTTCCGAATTGTTGTTATTGTCAAATCCTGGTGCCAGGTTCTGTGTGTGTGAAAAGAAAAGAAAGAGAGTCTATTGGTGTGTACGCACGTGTGTGTGTGAGAGAGAGAGAGTGACAGAGAGAAAGAAAGAGAGAGCTCCTTGCAGTATACCGCAGAGCTAGTCTGTAAAAAAAAAAAGGGCCGCTTGGCTGTTCCTATTGAACTTGACCTGCGGGCCAGATCAATGTATGTGTGTGTGTGTGTGTGTGTGTGTGTGTGTGAGAGAGAGAGAAAAAACGTATGTGTGTGTGTGTGTGTGTGTGTGTGTGTGTGTGTCAACGAGCATGAGTGCGTGCTGCCAGATCAATGTGTCTCCGTGTGCCACGGAATGAGAGAGCACACTGATTACCCAGGGGTGGCGGGAGGGAGGGGAGGAGGAGGAGGAGGAGGAGGGAGGGAGGGATGAGAGGATGGAGGAGGAGGATGATGATACAGAGGGGAAGGAGGAAGGGAGGGAGGGAAGGAGGGGGTGATGAGATTGAGCAGAGGACGGAGCTGAGACCAGGATCAGGAGAGAAGCTCAGATCATTTCATTTTCATTTTCCCTTCATTTCACTGCGAGCTGAGCTGTGTGTCGGGGCATTCCACATGGATGAGGTGCCAAAATTTAGATCCGCAGCCAGATGCCAAGGATCAGTCGGGAAATAGCAACACAATCTGAATGCAATGGGATGGTTGGGGGGTCAGTGATCCATGCTCCCGTCTTCCCTTCTTCCTTTTACCCCTCCTTTTCTATAAAGCACCTGAACATTCATAAACCCAAAAAACTCACACAACCAGAGGGACATGCTTCAGGTTTACAAGGCAGACATAAAACCTCGCCAGCCTCAAGGCCACTGACAGTATTTCTTTATGTGTGTATCAAGACGTTTGCAGTCTGAGCCCTCACCCGTGTGTCTAGCCTTGTTTTTTTGATGTTTTCATCGTTAAGAGTATGAAGGACTGCGGCCCAGTCCTTCAGCACTGCAGGGGCTCCTCTCATCTCTCTCGTTCAGTGTAGTTCCCGTCACCAGCAGTTCTGTTTGCAAACCCCTGCCCGTGTCCAATCAGCATGTAGCCAGTGTAAAGTGTATCTGTGTGTGTGTGTGTGTGTCTATGTGTGAGAGAGAGAAAGAGATAGAGATGAGGGGGTTTTCAGTGGAGGTGGGAGGTGGTCTGTCTTCTTTTCGAAAGGCTATATTTCGTCTGTGATGTATTTTGTATGTGTGTATATGCAGCCCAAGTAGCCCACATCCCTAATGTATAAGATTGTGCAGTGTGTGTGTAAGAAATAACCCAGGGGACAATTAAAAAAATCTTGTGGGAGAAAATGAATTCCCACGTTTTGTGTTAAATTAAAAGGTGCAGTGTGGAAGAGAACGGTTTTCACACCAAACATTCAAGTACATTGCGGAGTAAGGCTGATATTTTCCAGAGCATCTCCACCAGCCATAGAGGCACAGTGCCATCATTTTCAACTAAATTGAGCTTTGACTTACAAACTCGCCGTCCTTCATGATCACGCCTAATGCCATTCCAGCATTGACAAATAGCAAAACATATGATACTGCTAATTTTACAGTAGAGAATAATTCTTGAAGTTGGGTCACTCTCTTCTTTATTTTCACAGGGACCCCTGTTAAAAATATCAAGGATGTAATATCAGAAACGATCGGGATTGCCAGGTTATACTGTGAATTATACTCTCTATACATCGCAGGCTGGTGCATTTACTATAACACATTTGGATTCAAGCTGTTCAGGCTCTTCTTGAGTCTACTCTATTTTTTTTACCCTTTAACCTTTATTTTTGTTGTTGTTGAGTTTTTCCTTACTCAAGTCATGGGGCCAAAGGATGGAGGCCCTCATATGTTGCACAAATTCTGAAGCACTTTGTGGCAAATTTGTGAATTTGGGCTATATAAATAAGAGAGAAGGGAGATAGTGTTGGACATCCATCTCCAGTACTGAACGTATGGTCTCAACCGGGTAACTTCTTAAAATTAAACTATAGAAAATTAAGATTCCGCCTCAAGTGTATGTGAGTACTCGGAGAAAGCGATGGGATTGCAATCATCTTTTGCGTAAAACAAAAATGATTCACTTGAAATGGCATCAATCGTATGTGTACACAAACATGACTGCTACTTTGTGAAGAAAATATGTTAGTAAAACCTCAAAATAAGCTATACATCTTTGTACAGAGCATGTATTAACTTTGCATTTAAAAAACACTGTCATCACCATTACTTATTGCTGATTGGAGGAGCTTAATTAGAGCTATTATGAATGGTCCATGTTGCAACTGTATCTAGCCTTCACATGTGCGCACACACACACACACACACACACACACACACACACCCCTCCATTCTCTAACCCCTGTCTGTGCAGCTCTACCTCAGGAGGAAATTGAATTGGAAAGTTGACCCTACCGACACAAGGCAAGCACCATTGATTTTTATTGAAACATGAGCCATCGATACTGAAATTGCTTTTGATTCACGATGTGTCTGCTTCGGTGTGTTTGTTTCCCCAGTGAATGGTACGATCTAGATTTGATTGTCATTTCAGTCATCCTGTGGCTTGTTTGCAAATAAGTCCCACGCCTCATAAATGACTGGAGAAACCATTTCAGTTCAAATTAATATAAATTAAATTTGATTTTCATCAAACGACTTAATAGTAGTAATATTCAAGGGTTACTATGTCATTATGGGTTTTGTATGAAAGATTAATTCATTAACATTAAAAATCAAAACAAATGTCAAAGTTCGACCTTGGAAACAGCAGCTGACAGTGTGTATTGCGATTTATTTTATTCAGTTCCAAAGTGTGGCAAACTAAACCAAAAAGTCCACCAAGAAACAGAATACAAATTTCATATTCAAATGTATCCAAACTTTGTTATTATTGTTATTTTGCAACCTCCTGGAGGCGTCCCGACCCCTAGGTTGAGAACCACTGACTTAATACTGTCAAGACTATCAAGAAAGAACCTCACTCTGCCCCTTTCAAGAGTGGAGAGTTGATGAGTCTGTATACACATGCAGATGCATAGGCACAATGACAAAAACACACACCAATGCTTTTACATAGAATAATCACAGACTCACAGCTCAGGTACCTACTATCAAACACACACACACACACACACACACACACACACATACTCGACTGATGAAATCCAGTGCAGAGGAGCTGTGGTGGTGCATATTGATGGCCAGCCAAGAGCTCCCTGCTGGGCTTAGCTTGATCCCGGTGCGCCCATGAATGGCTTTGCAACTCTAGAGACCAACTCTGTAGTTAACCTGCAACATATACACATATAGAAATACACACGTACACACACACACACTTTTCACAGAGCCCTGGAAAGCTTTAGCTTCAGGTATGTTTTATGAGTCTGAATTTGGCTTTCAGCACATAGCCACAATTCACAGTCACAAGAGAACAAAGCACAGTGACCTGTGTGAGGGTGTGTGTATCCCCACATGTACTGTGTGCGAGCAGAGTGTGTGTGAAACTGTCAGTGCTGCTCATAGCTGGGACTCTTTCCCTTTCTAACACATGCTGATAGACACTCATATTTCCTGTGGTAACAAGCGTGAAAATGGCCTCATAAATCCAAAGTGGTTTTACAGAGACCACATCAGCGGCCTAAAGAAGATGTATTATGTAAATAAAACAACACGCCATCAGTAATGCTGGCTTGTTGCCGCCACCAGATCATAATGACTCAGTGGGAGACTTTTAGCGGAATACGGCAACAGTTCGATTAGGTGTGTTGTTGTACATATATGAGTGTGTGTGCGTGCAAGCCCCCACGCAGACAAACTGCTCTGCTACATAATTTGATATTTCATCATAAGTCTATATCCCAGCATGGTGTGGCTCTTTGCAGCCCACCATGGTCCAACAATCTGTCAGCAGAGCACAGGGAAGGCAGGGCCAATCCACTTCCTTGGTGTCATGCACAAACACACACACACACCAGTCACACTGTTTATTAAAGGTGAAGGGGTGAGGAAGGGTGTATAGGTGTGTGTGTGTGTGTATGTGTGTGTGTGTGTGTGTGTGTGAAAGCTTGCATACAAACATAAAATGGACTCACGCGCACAGCTGGGTGTTCGGTGTGCACTACAGTGGTACTTTGATGCGCAAACACAACTGAGACACACATAGTCACTCACACACACACGCGCGCCCTAACGGCTCGCCTAGCTCCGACCCGTGATGGATTGGCTGCACTCCTGCCGTGACAGACGAGCGATGGATGGAGAGCTGAGAAGATGAAGGGAAGAAAGGGACGAAGGGGGGACTGTGTGTGTGTGTGTCAGAGAGAGAGAGAGCGAGAGAGAGAGGGAGAGGGCGTGTTGGAGGAGAGGAAAGAGCTGAGTGCAGTGGTCTTGGTGCCAGGGAGGATCTTACATGGGGCCAAGCAGATCATTTCCTCCTCGGCAGCACGTGTCATTTCCTCTAAACAAACAGCCCTTCTGTGGACAGGAGAGAGGCTAGAGGCCTGTCCTGTCAATCTCGCTCTCCTCGCCTCCCTCTGTCCCCCTCCATCTCCTATGTGTGTGTGTGTGTGTGTGTGTGTGGGAGGAGATGTGTGCATGTTTTGTGCCATAAACAAAAGAGCAAGTGCAGTGTCAGTACGGTCATGTGAATCATGCATGGACTTCCGGTGCCACACAACATTGTGATGAAATATGCTACAGAATGCACTAAGGAGAGTGTTTGCATCAACTTCCTCTGTTTTCAGTCTCGGGCATCTAACCAGACATTGTGAAAGTGCAATAGTAACTTGCTGGAGTGCTCCTTTAATTGTCTTACCACTTGAGATTTATTTTATTAATTTAACACTTTATTGATGCAACGGGTACCAACACAGACGGCTATATTTTCCAGCAAAAAAAGTTAAACCTGGTTTAACTTTTGCAGCAATGCATTGCAGTGTCATCCAGAAACACTGCACTGGCAAACAACATACATGCAAGCATACCATCTCAGACGATTATTTTGTAGCATGAGCAGAGTAACTGTTTACCTTGTGATCAGCATGGATTGATGCTTGCTACCAATGTAACTTTTCAGAGTTGTAAAATGGGTCTGCATAGCTGCTATGCAGAGCTTTCTAGATCACATTTCATCACCTCGCTTGTATCTGAAACAACACAGCCTCGTCAAAGCAGCTGTTTTCAGAGTCATTTATCAAGCAAAATACCACACATCCACCAGTTCCAGCTTCTCAGTGTGAGGATTTGCTGCTTGTCTTTGTTTTATATCATTGCAAATGGGATATGTTTTGGTATTGGATGGTTAATTGGGGGAAAAAAAAGGATATTTAAAGGTGTCACCTGTGATGGAGATTTATCACTGTGTTTTCACATTTGTAAAAATAATTGGTTCAAAAAATAATTTTCAGTTGGGATGTCTGGTAGCCTGGTGGTTAAGGTGAATATTCCCATTTCAATTCCAGCTGGGGACCTTTGTTGCATGTCACACACCTCTTTTCCCCAACATTTTCCATCTCCATCTACACTTTCAGCTATCAAATACAGTATGCAAAAATATCAACAGTTTCTTTGATAATAACGCAGTCCTATTTGAATACAAATAAAAACTGCATGATGTGCATACATAACCTCCATGCAAGGGCCTATAGCACCTGTCGTTGCTGCAGCAAACAGCCATGTTAAGCATTGTGTCAGACATGATTTGTGTTTTCCAACCAGGAGTGTGTTGTGTGTGCAAACCACCAATTACATTTGCTCCTAATTACACACTTAAAGACGTAATTAGGCTTGCCTGTTCCATTGCTACACAAAGAGATATCACACAGTACACCAAGGCACTCTATGGAGGGAGAAGGTTCACACACAGGAAAGTGAACATGCAAACACACACACACACACACACACACACACACACACACACACACACACACGTTTTAATTAACATATTAATCGTGCATACTTAACATATATGGAAACCAACTTGGAAACAAATATAATGGCTTGTTAGTGGCTTTATGTGAAATGGGGTGAGTTTTTACAATGGCCGAGAGAGCTGAATGCACTGCAACGCAAGAAAGTAAATGCAAATTAATAAAAAGAAAAGAAAAACGTATTCACTAGTTTGACAGCACTTATGTCACAGTAGAAAAAATGCTGCAAATAAATAAAACACAAGCAGATTAGAAAATGCAATCACACAAGTGACAAAAGCATAAAGAAACCATTCTGCAAATACATAAAACAAACACCCGAACCAAATGTTAGATATATCATCATCAGATATTTATAGATACTGACTATACCATTAACTAACATGTTTATCATCATGTTCTTTGTAGTGTCCCACAGAAATGTGTGTGTTGTACTTCCTTTCTGTTGTGTTTTGTATAAATTGCAGAATTTCTTCTTGCTTTTGCCTGTCTTTTTTATTTGCAGCATTTTTCCCAAATGTTATGTATGTATGTGTTGTCAAAGTAGCAAAGATGCTTTCATTCATTGTGGTTTGTCTATTTGTTTTGTTTTCTTAAAGGTTATATATACCAAATTCACATGTCGCCTAAAGTTGCACTAAAGCACAGCATCTCAGACCAAAACAACGGGCGCTATGGCCGACCAGACTCCCTTGACAAAAACAGTAATTTTACCCAGCAGATAATTGTAAAACACACTTCAAACTGAACAGAAACTAATTAAAACTGACTAAAACTGTCTTTGTTAGTCTTTCCACAGTCTTTCCAACAATCACCAACTCTTGCTTGATCCAAATAAACCCTTAATTCACAGAGTTAGATGAGAAAATAGTCACGAAACGGGCTACAATGGCCGCCATGTAACATTAGCTAATCCTTGTCAAAGTCCACTAAAAGTGCTTGTTTTTGCCACGGACAGGCTCAGATTGTAATTCTAAGTGTCTGAAAATATTATAAAAAAGATCCATAGGGCTCCACAGACAAAAATGTTAATTTTATATTTCAGATCATTGTAACATCGTAACTTCATTCAAAGTGGACAGAAACAAAATAAAACTCACCCAAACGGTCTTCGTTAGTCTTTCCACAGTTCCAGCAATCACAAACTCTGGTTTGGTTGAAATAAATCCGTAATTCAGCAACGTAGATGAGAGAAACAGCAGTTTCACTCGCTCTCCTCAGTTGTACACGTGACCTACATGCACTAACATGCAAGCTGGGCCAGACCGGCTTTTCAAACAAAGCACAGAGAGGCTGCGATTCCAACAACACAGGAAAACGGAGAGTGACATCATTCTCTGCTCTGAACTCTATTACTCCACTGTAGCAAACAGTTGTTTGCTGTTTTTTTGGTCATTTGAGTGCAGCAGGAACAAAACATTACATATTATCATCATATAAAGTTGCTAGAGAACATGTTGCTTCTTTACACATCCAGACGGGAAACAACATTAGCATTCATTTAGAGTTGTGTTTCCGGTCATCTGATGAATGAAAGTCCAATATTCACTTTCTTTTTCAGCTCTGTTTTTGACAGCCAACACCTCCTGATGGAAATGTGGACCAGCACCAGCTAGTCGCTAACTTTGTCTGCTGTTTGTTTGGCCTTTTGAGCTTTTTTCATTCCCTGTTGCATCTGTAAATAATGCTGAGGAGAGTGAACCGAACCAAAAACAATGAACTGAAAGATGCTAAAATGCTCAGTAGACCTGAGGGAAACTACAGAGTAAGGTAATAATTCTCTGCGGGTCATTTCATCCATTTTAAATATAAAAATATAGATTGAAACAGCTTTGAAGTACAGTGTGTTAAGCTCGCTTGGCTGCCGTAATTTCTAACAAATTGCATCAGTCAGAATGTCCTTGAATGGACTTAGCTAAAGGTGTACTTTCTGCTTAGTGTCCCCTTCTTCATCCTCTGTTGCCTCTGTCTAAACTGCAGTATCTAATAAAAACGTCACTTCCTTTAAAAAAAATTACCTAAAAAGTCAATAAATGTGATCAAAATAAAGATATGACACCCTGGGAAATCACAGACAGAAGCGCGCAAACACACCTAATCGTTACCTCAACAAGCATGCTGGGGCATCCGAGGCACCGAGCTACAAGAGGAATAAGGCACGAGCCTTCGTCTGAACCTTGAGATATGAGCAGTGTGTGTGTATGTGTGTATTTAGCAGCCCTCACTCTCTAGCTGGCTGCTTAAGAATCCAGTCACATCTCATGCTAGCAGGCAGGCAGTAAGGCGCTTTCACGCTCACAGGTTTGCTTTGGTTGGGTCTAATACCCCGTTCTCTCTCTGTATGTGTATGTATACGTGTGTGTGTGTCTGTGTGTGTGCACATGACCATATGCTTAAATCTGACTGTATGTGAGTCTTACTCTCCACTTCTTTGTTTTTTTACTTTCTGATTTATGTGCGACAGTTGTGTGTTCATGTTTATATGTGTGTGTGTGTGTGTGTGTGTGTGTGTGTGTGTGTTGGCTCTCGGCAGCACTGATAAACCCACTTAGACTCTCCCCTGATCTGTTCGCTCTGGGCTGGCAGCCCCCTGCCTTGGCTGACACACACACACACACACACACACACACACACAGAGCCCTCTGCTTTAGCTGCTAGCTGATCTGTGACGGCCTGCCACTCAAACGCAGCTCCGTTGAGACACTGCACAAAGGAGGAGAGGAGGCTGGGAGTGGAGGGAAGAAGGGAGGAGGAGGTGGTGGGGTGGGGATAGCGAGGGAGAGAGAGAGAGAGAGAGAGAGAGAGGGTATCAGTGTCTTTCTTTTGGGTGCCTGCTAGCTCCCACTCTCTGGCTGTCTCCTTATCTCCCTACTCCTCACTCTCCTTCACCTGACTGGCTTTGGCAGCTGCTCTTCACTCCCCAACTCCCCTCCCCTTTTCTCTCCCTATATTCCCCTTCTCTTTCTCTTTCCCCATCTCTATTTCCTCCTGTCTTTATTTCCCTACCTGAGCGAATGCCAGTTCATCTCGCCCTCATTTACTTCTCAAGATGGGAAGACTTAGCAAAGAGATGAAAGGGAAAGGCAAAGAGAAAGAAAGAGAGGCAGAGCATGTCATTGAGACAGTCTGCAAAGGCCTTTAGCAAAGAAAAATGCAGTGTATGGAACAGAGAGGAACATGGTTTGTAAAGGAAAGAGGAGGTGAAGACAGAGAGAATGAGCAGAGGAAACCTGCAAATTTTTTGTGTCTAAGCTGTATCACTGGAATGCAGCTAACATACAGTAAGTAATCGCCAGCAGCTCAGGGCTCATGCTGTGCAGCTCCCACTGTTTGGTTTTTCACAGCAACCACCTTTCATGTACTCCCTTACTATAAACTAAATAACACAATTAACTAAGGATTGGCACACACAAATTCTAGTGGTTCTCGCCATCAGGATGATTTATTTGTCCATGTTTTAAGCAGCAAGTCTTCCAAATTAAATGACAAATTACATAGTTTGTATACGCCCTCATGATTGACACATAGAGGCGAAGCAGGATGACTTTGGTTGTATGTGCTTTTCAAAACCATTAGAACAAAAAGGACTAGGTAAAGTTTAGGGAAATCTTTATGTATGTATATGTTTTGGACTTTTTGCCTAAATTGGATTGGGCAGCTGAAGATTGATAGTTACGAGGGAGAGACAGGATGACAAGGGGCACAGGTCGGATTCAAACTCATGCGGCCAAGAGTTTGAATCCTTGGTACACGGGTTGCTTTACCACGTGAGCTGTAGGGCGCCCTAGGTTTAGAGAAATCTTTGTTTAGGTTAAAATAACTACTTTTCTAAGGTTAGTGGACCTTTATTGTCATGGGTATGGTAATAAACGCGTGGTTAAACATATGGAACAATTATGATCATGCTTAAAAAACAACAACATTGACTGGAAATGAGAAATAAACCACGTTTAGGTCAAGTGTTTTTGTTGATCCTGACCTCCGCACTATCCAGACTTTGTCGCTCTACAGTAACCACCTGCCTTCCTCCTTTGCTTCCGTCATAATGATTACAGCCGCCAGAGGGCTTTGTTGTTGTTTTGGGGCTTTTGCTGATACAACTGATGTTCTTCTTGCAAGGACTGTTTCATTTTATACCTCTGTGATTTCTGCTTCCACCACAATACAGTGGAAGTGAATGGAATTTCATTTGTGGTGCTTACAGAAAAATTCAACAGCAACTCAGCAGCAACAGTGTGTATTTGGACAGATAACCTCAACAACTGTTTTTGTCATTTCAGTGAAATGATGCTTTAAAGGTCCAGTGTATATTCATAGGTATGTTTTCATTAGTGTATAATCACCTGAAAATAATGTTTTTATTACCTTAGAATGAGCTGTTTTCATCTTCAGAGGGGGTGGGTCCTCTTCTATGGAGTCCTCCAATCAATATTTTATATTAACCATGAATACAAGTACTGTGTGTAATGTGAAAGCTCAAAATGACCCCCTCAAAGAATGATCACATCTGAAGTTTCCTTTAGTGTTACAGAGTATTTTAGTGACTTTGCGCTATTTATTGGGGGGTTTATAGCCCACAACGTTACTGTTTTGGTTCCCTCTCACTGCTCTCATAGAATCTATTTTGGCTGCAGCAGGTAGCTGTTTTCTGCAAAAAAGCACAAGTACTACTTGTCAGCAGAGTGACATAATTAGTGACTAGCTGGTGAACATAGTGGCGCATATAGAGCCAAATATTCCCCTCAGGCACAGATCTAAAAGCAGACTGAATATTGGACTTACATTCATCGCATGTCCAGAAACATAACTCCAAATGAATGCTAATGTTGCTCTATGATTTGTAAATAAGCAACATGCTTGCTATACACACAGGTGATAATATGTCAGTGCTGTGTTTACAGCTCATTGTGCTGCCCCCAAGTGGCAAAAAAATCAATTAGTGTCGATTTAATGGAATAAAAAAAGGTTATTCTGAAAAGTCAGGAGTGGGGATTTTCCTCCTCAGCATGTGGCTGGAAAATCAGCACCACAGCATCTCCTGCCACTGTGTTTCATTAAGGTGAAGATTGTGTGAAACAGAGAAAACAGTGCGTGACAAAACAATCATGATAGTGGAAGCTTCTATAGGCCTATGTGCCGGACTGGAGGGAGAAAGATAACGGAAAGACACAGTGGGACAGAGCAGGAAAGCAAAGCACAAATAGAAACAGAGAAACAGAAAAACAGCGCCGTGATCCCCAACAAGCTGAGACGAATGACAGCAACAAAGTTGGCGATAAGACTGAGGTGGAGTAAAGAGACAAAGGAAGGAGTTTGTGGTGGAAGAGAAAGAGCATGCTCAGCAATATGGATCCATAGCCCTGGGTTAGTGAAGACAGAGAGAACTCTTCATCAGCACCTCGACTGCTGCCGATATCGCTGAGTCATCATCGCCCCAATACACCGCTGCAGGATAAAATTTAAAAAAAGGCTCCTAACATCATCACCTTCATTATCACCCATCAGTCTTGTCATTATCACAACACAAGATAAAAGTTGTCATGTCTCTTGTTCAATATGAGAAAAAGACAAAATATTTACTTTTAATTCACTTTATAAAAGAATCAAACTGTTGGTGGAGTTCATCCCTTTAACTATTCTTCCTAAAGCCTGGTGGGAGACGCCTGGAGCTATTGGGCATCTTTCCCGGTGCCAGCCTCGCACCTGCCCCTGGCAAAAAACAAAATAACTATGCAAAACTCTCTTTCGCTCTTGCAGGCTCCCCTCTCCTTCCTAGTTTCCTCTTTTCCTCTTTCAGTTTTTAATTAAACTGAAGCAGAGGGCTGCGAAAACCTGCTACTAATTACACAGCCACTGCCTCTCTCTCTCTCTCTCTCTCTCTCTCTCTCTCTCTCTCTCTCTCTCTCTCTCTCTTCTGTTTGCTTGTTTCTTCTCTCCCTTCTCTTCTCCCTTTCTCTTCCCTCCTCTCTGAGATGGACTGGAGCTCCGCCAACAGCCTGTGGAATCACTTACCAGCTACCACAACGGGGGAGAGAACGTACACATGTCGATGTGCACACACACACACACACACACACACACACACACACACACACACATACATGCACACACACTGGCAGAAAATGTGTGCATGCAGGGATGCAGACAAATCCGTTCACAAGTCGAAATGTGCAAAATGCAAACTTGCAAACACACATGTAGGTCACACTCAAGACTTCCTGACAAGCTCGTGCTTACCCATTCTGCAGCTTTGCATTCCCACTGTAACTGTGTGTGTGTGTGTGTGTGTGTGTGTGTGTGTGTGTGTGTGTGTGTGTGTGTGTGTGTGTGTGTGTGTGTGTGTTGCAGGCACGAGGGTGATCAGCTCCCTAATGAGAGAGAACACTAATCATGTTTCACACTGACACAAACACAATCGCAACATCTGTATCCACTGTGGCCCACCCTCTCATTCCTCTCCCCCTCTTTCCCTCCAATGCACAGTAGCATCCCTCTCCTTTCCTCCCTCCTTTGCATCTTTCACCTCAATCCCCTGCTTCCCCTTCCATCTCCTCCATCATATTCTCCAGCTCTCTATCACTTCCCTTCTCTCCTCTATCCTCTTTCTCGTTTGTCCTTTCTGAAGCGATGAAGCAGACATTGAACTTGAGACTGACACCCCTCTCACCCTGCTCTCCTTTGCTACATCTCTTCCTCTGTCTTCCTTCATCAAACATTGTATCTCTTCTCTTTTTCTCTCTCTCCTTTCCATCTTCATAAAGCACACTCTTATTTAAGTGTGTGCTTTGAGGGGGGGAGATGGCGGTAACACTGTTATTTAACAAAGGGTCGTCCAATCCATCATGCAGACAATGTACACACAGTGCTGCCATGCATCACCTGCAGGAGAGTGTGACTGTGGTGTGTTTGAGTAAGAAAGAGCAAAAGAGTGAATCAGTCAGAAGAAAAAAAGGGGTATAGGACGGAAACAGGGGTGGGGGGCACAGAGAATAAAGAGGAGGGGATGACGGTAGAGATAACACAGTGTAATATAAAAGGCACATCCACAGAGGAAACACGCAATAATGGCTCTGTGCAGTGTTGGACAGAGGGGGGAGTGATAAAACAGGAGTGGTAGCTTGATGATAGGAGGTAGAAGGAGCAGATAGAGAGATGCAGCTTTAGCTAAAGTAGCTGGACAGCAGGAGTGGGCGGGACGCAGAAGCCCCCTCTGCCGCAATCAAGCCTCTGTCACCATCTGGACGCCATTTTAAAACCATCAGCTCTGGCTCCCCATGTAAACAAGGGCACGACCCCAAACATGCTCCCCTCACTAAATGGGCTCTTTCTGGCAGCTGCAGACCCCAAAATGGCTGACTTTGTGGGGTGAGAATTGGAGCCAGAATGGCTGGCTGACTGTATTACAGGGGGGGAACGTTCTGTTCTTCATTACTGCCGCATTTCTGACTGTGTACTAAAGATGTTGGGTTGTCATTTATCCAAAATGTGTTAGTAGTAAAGCTCAGCACTCAAACACCCCCAGAATGGATGACTTTGAGGGAAGGGAGTGCATGGTGTCTGCAGGAGTTGAATGTTACATTTGCTCCAATCTGGAGACAGATAGGCACAGTAAGTAAAGATGTGATTTATTACCAGGAAAACTCAATAAATTACAGATTCATTAAATGCAGAACCAATTTATTCGTATGGACTAAATCATTAAAATTAAGTTAACACAATTTAAAAGTGGAATCTAGTCCTAGATTTTTATGCAGTCTGTAATAACTGCAACTAACGATTTATGTTGTTATGTATCTATTTGCCAATGATTTCCTCAATTCAACAAGTGAAAAAATGCCCATCACAATCACAATTTCTTATTTCTCAAAAGTTGACATGTGCAATTTAAGCAACAGTTTAAAATTCTGAGATATTTGCTTTAAGGAAAACCAGCAAATATATTTTTAGCTATTCTTTGTGCTCTTGTTATTTTTTATTCTGCCCTTTCTGTATGCTGTTGCAAACTGCAATTTCCCCATTGCGGGACAAATAAAGGTTTTCTTATCTTATCTTATCTTTATATTTTTGAAACAAATTGATTTAAATGATTCACCGATTATTCAAAATAGTTGGAAAAGAAGATGACTGGTTGTTCTGTATATCAAAAATGTGTGAGGTGCTCTTGGGAATGGGGAAAAAACAGGATTACCTGGAAGGCAATACAGGCAAGCCCTGAAGAGGATCTACAATAGTCAAAACATGTTGGGTTGTTTTAACGATTCAGCAACTACAATAAATACTTTTAATACTTCCTTCCTCACTGCCGTATGTAAGAGTGTCTGATTGACTTCCAGTTTATGCCTAAAATAGTTGTTGATTTATTTTCTGTCAATTTATCAGGTCCATCTCTTTCTCTAAAATAAGCGTTAGCTATTGTTGCCATCCTTCTTAAAGGTTAACTTTAATTGGCATTTAGATTAACACAAACAAATAAGCAAACGAGGATCATGAATGGCAGATTATTGAGAATTATGATGTGCTTACATGGGTGTGGGACAGAGATAGAGAGATAGAGTCTATGACAGTGAAAAACAGAGGGAGCATGTCAGAGGGATGTGTGTATTCCTATGGGGGATTTTGTGTGTGTGTGTGTGTGTGTTTGTGAGCAACACAAAGGGAAACAGTTGAAGATCTGATGCAAAGTTCAGACACACGCATACATGCATGCACACACACAGACACACATTGCGGGCAGAAGTATGATAATGACATGGAAATGATATGGTAATGATATGGTAATCTGGCAACATTATTCTGCCCACCAGAGACTAGGAGGGAGAAGAACCTGCCACAACACACACACACACACACACACACACACACACACACACACACACACACACACTTACCACTGCACAGGGATAAGGTGAAATCTATGGACTGACATGGCTAAGCAGAGAGTTAGACCGGTGTGGGGGATGGGGTGTGTCATTGTCAAAATGTTGATGGTGAGAAGTATCTTTGGATGATCACGCACACGCGCACACACACATTTTATTTTGCTATAAATTGTAATATACTGCACTTTTTGTGTACCACTTCACAAAACTTACAAATGAAAATCAGCGCTGTGCTGCAGAAGAAAATTTCTACATATTAAGAGTTTGACAGAATTTTTCTTTTAACTCTGTGTCTACTTACTAGATATATTTGAGCTTTTCATCCGAATCACTGCTGACGACAACTGAGCAAACTTCATCCACTGATGAACTGTCACAAGATAATTGCTGGAAAAAGGCTGGTTAGAGGACTAACTTCAAACATTTTGTGAACCTGAACCCTTACACTCAAATATATTTATATTTATAAATAGGCAATATATAAATTATATAGGATATACATATATTGTAAAAAGTGGACTATTAATAGACCTTTTATTACACAGGCTGCAACTTTTTACATTGAATACAACACTGCCACCCTCTGGATTAACCTGTACACTACAGGCTCTATAATGTACAGTATTTGCAATATACTGATTGTAATGAAACTGTGGCATTATTGTAACTTGGATAGCAGTTAAATGGAAGTGTTAGGACTTCAGAGCTTGTGATTTTATCCATACGTATGTCTATAGAGCTAATAAAAAACATACATTATGCAATTATATTATTTTTGTGAATGAAATTATAGTTGTATGGTGCCTGTATCCTTTTCAAATCTACTGAATTACAATAGAATTTTTAAACAACCCTTTCTAAATATATATCAAAAAGTAGAGATGATTTAAGTCATCATTTGTGAAAAAAGAGGAGTAAAGTAAGGGCAATGAAATACAAAAGACATCAACAGATTGTCGACAAAAACAAACCATATGAGCTTTCAACCACATCTTGTTGTCTTGTTTGCTCTGTTACTGTTATTTCAGACTACCCCCATAATGAATATATACAGTATATTTGTTCAAAGGAAGACCACAAGACGCTCTGGAAAGAGATAGTAAGTGGACCTTGAGTGAGGATCTTTAAATGTGAAAAAATAAAACTGCTTCCAAAAGTAAACTGCTGATAAAAAGACCAACATCACCATTCCTTATTATTTCCTTTCCTCTACCTTTCTCTCTCTCTCTTCCTCCCTGGTTGTCACAGTGTTTCCCTTGCTGCTCCCCTTTAAGTGGCTGTGATTGACAGTTGGGCTATATCCATGCAATATCACCCAGCGCACGTTCCTATTCCCTCCTGGAGCCTTCATCCACCGGTCAAATTAACCTTCCGTGCCAACGGGAGGGGGCCCTGCGTGGGCCAATCAGCAGGTGATTAGGCCGGGGGTGGGAGGGGTGAGGGGTCACCGCGATGGGGCCATCGCAAGCCTGATTGGTTTCAATCAGCAGCCAGCCGCAAGGACAGCTGGGAGCTGAGCCGCAGTGAGCGCTAATCAACGCGTCCCACAGTGAGGCATGAACAGTCACCACACACACACACACACACACACACACACACACACACACACACACACACACACACACACACACACAGGTAGATTGATGTGTGTACACACTGACAACACGGACATCACTGTGTGTACACATTCACACAGAGACAAGAAACACACACAAATACACACAGCACGACATGGGAAGCAGAAATGAACAGTCAAGACCACAACAGATAAACAGAAAATCCCATAATGGAAAAGCAGGGAAAAAAAGAGAGAGAGGATGAGGCAGGGAGGGAGACATATTCTGAGCAACCACAGAATCTCACAGTAAATTGAATGACTAATTGCATTGGATTTGTTAATTTGACCACTGGCACATCTGATAGGGGCCCGTGACATTGGTTAGCGATGCTCTGTCCTACAAACCACAACAACACCTCTTCTGTGATGTCTCAAATGTGGAACAATTCAGATTCTCCCCGCTATGTCTGATGTTATGCTAATTCTTGTTCAAATCTCAGTAAAGCACAGCATTGATCAGATGAGATGGAAGAAGTCACAAAGAGTGCATTATAGCTCCTCTTCAGTTGGTTGAAAGAGGAGAAGACACACTGATCTGCTCTGGTTTCTATTTATGACAGTCAGTGTAACTGATCATTCAGAGGAATGTCTGCAGAGCTACAGGAGGAGGATTTGGGTGTGTTTGGTGCCCATCAACAATGAGACTTGCTTGAAGTGATTTTTCCAGAGGCACAGGAAATGTATAATTATCAGCTGTGATGCAACAGTGCCGCCAGCGTTTAATATTTGACCTGGTAAACAACAGGTCAAAGTGTTTCGTTTTCATTGTCTTTTCTTTTCATAAGGAACACAATAAGTCAGACATGATCTTCCCCTAATCACAGTGACACAAACGTAAGGAATTTCACAGTTGCAAAACAAGGAAGGGAAACTTTTTCTGTTTATTCCCCACCATGAGTTGTTATTAGTTGTAGTGCCACAGACAGATGCCATACCAGAGCCTCTTCTTTTGGAGACTAAATATACGTAAGAGATAATCAGTCTGAATTTTCCATTTCCTCTTACCGCCATCACAAGGTGGCACAAGATTTTGAAGATTTTCAACATCTTTCCCTCTCTAAGGTTTGTGTGAAATGATATCAGCCCCAAGAAAGATGCTCTATACTTTCAACTATCACATATATTTAAACAGATACAAAAACATAACAGAGAAAACCATAATAATTCAAAAGGGTAATTCAATTACTTAATACTGATTCGTGTGGCAATGGCCTTTAACAGGAAGTATTTTTGTACATCAGGAAGAACAAAATAAGTGAGTAGCCTATGTTAAAAATACCAAATAAAATCGCAAAATGTCTATAAGGGCCGATGAATTATTCCTTTGATTTTTGAATGACTACATTATATTTATCTAAGAACTCCTGTGTGTCAGAGTTTTAGAAATAAGCACATAACTGCAACTGATTGACGCTTCACAGTGTGTATTTTTGTATTAGTATTGTTTATGTATTATTTGTTTTGTACTTCTGTGCACTCTTTAATGTTTTCTGCCTATATGTACAAAGTATACATCTATCTAACGGATGTTTTTATCCAAAGTGACTTACTGTAAGTGCATTTCCCCATGTGGATACATATGGGTATACATTTGTTACTTAGCACAAAAATAAAGTACAGCTGAGGCTGATCGAAATGTCATTAGTTTTGCAGGTATTTAGTCATAGTCTAAAGTGTTTGACGGATTAAAGCTCTGACATGATGGTGGCACTAGATTAAAAGTTAATGCATCACTAAAATTATTAAATAGATATATAATACATTTTCTTTTTGAAATTTCTGTTTATTGAGGTTTTGTAAAAATAATGTTCGAAATCTTACATTTCTTTATACAAGGGAGAATAAAATACATAAAATAGAAAAAATAGATAGGCATCCACTAGCTTATACCATACATACTGAACCCCAATACACGCAAGAATATAATAAAAGGAAAAGTGAAAGTAAAGTAAGTAGCTAGCAGAGCTACTACAGAGAGCTGTTATTATAACAGAGTAAAGGAAGTAGTGCAAATGTAAGGTGATTAAAAAGTAAAACAAGTGCAAGAATAATGATTACTGTGGATAATATAAAATGTAAACTGAAGATAAATATATAAATAAAAACAGGGGCAGATTGTGCATAAGGCTAACATAACCACAAACAGGCAGTCTAGCAATTACAATTTGACCTGAGAGGAACATGAATCCTTGTTGCACATTTCATAGCAATTAAATTTTAAAGACATTTACAGTAAAAGAAAATGTAACTGCTGGTGGCGGTAGGTGAAAAGTCAGTTGATCCTCATCGTCATTAGGATTAATTCTCTGAGGAGCAGGTCCTAAACTAAAAGGATTGCTTTTTGAAATCATCAAAGTGAAAATACTTGGATTTTGGACTGATTTTTCCATTACTATTTTTCAGACATTTTAAGACAAAAAATAAGCCCATTAATCAATAATGAAAATGTTAATGGCAGCCCTTGATATTTGAAGCATTACATTTTGTGCTGCAGTTTTAAACATTTCAATTGTACACTGTCCCTGTTAAAATAAACCAATAAATAAAAAATAAATAAAATAAAATAAAACTTTTAGCTCTTGCAAATCACTGCTGGCAAGCTCGAATATCTCTTTAAATGTTTCTTATTGAAACTGTCGTCATTCTGCAGCCTAGTGAGCTGTGGGTTGGAGACTGGAGAAAGAGACAATGATGACTGATCAGAGCCCATGGGTGGGTTTTGATCAGTCAGTGGAACTAATGACATCGAATTTGACATTGGTAACTCCACATCAAAAGCAGGGTTTTGGATCCCTATAGAGGTCACTGAAGATGAGTTAATTTCTGAGATACTACCCAAGGAATGATTTCTAACATCCTGGCGGAACGCATGCTCTGTGTTTGCTTCCTTCTTGAATAGAATAACGTAACACTTTGTAAAAAACTGACAAAACAGGATGCCGTAGGCTGAGATGAGGATGACGACCATCTCCACTGCTGGAAGGTACTGGCCTGTGACATTGACATAAACTGGGACAAAGATGATCCAGCAGATGAAGTAAATCAGCATAGCAAAGGTGATGAACTTTGACTCGTTGTAACTGTGAGGCAGCTTTCTGCCTTTGAAAGCAACACCAAAGCAGATAAGACATAAAACACCAATATAGCACAGCATGGCTCCAAATGCCTCATTAGATGTCTCCTCGCACCTGAGCAGACGCTTCGTGTTTTCCAATTTGGCCCATTTGGTTTCTGGAGACTTGAGTGCAAGCCACAGAGCACAGATTATAACTTGACCTGACAAGCACACTGCAATAATGATGTAAGGCTTGTAGAGCTTATTCAGGACTCTTTTAATGCTGGGGTCAAACTCAAAGGCCAAGATGATCTTAAAGGACTTGACCATGATACAGGAGACACACAGGGTGAAGCTCAAGCCAAACAGTACCTGCCGTGCTTTGCACTGCTTGTTGTTGGGTTTACCACCAAATAATATCACACTCGCAAATGTGCTCAAGAGAGAGAAGAGAAGGATGATGCAGATGGGGCCCACAGATGCACGCACAACTGGGGTATTCCAGCGTGCAACGAAGATGATCCCAACAACAAGGGTAAGCAGTGCACCTAGAGCAGTAAATGCCAGAAGCGTTTTATGATACTTATCAGTCCATTTCAGGAACAGAATTTCTTTGAGCATACATGTTTTACTTCCCATGGGGGAGTAATGGGTCCTGGTATCACACAGATCACAAACTGTAGAATCTGTAAACAGAGGACAAATGCTCATTATAATCTTCAAGTTGGATATACGTGATTCCTTACAGTTGACAAGATGATAGACCTCATAGCTTAATGTTTTTTTTATTGTATTATACAGTTAATCAATGTTACTGGTGTTTACTGATACATACCACTGGTGTTGGAAAAGTGGTTCTCGGGACAGGATTTGCATTCATAGCAGCAAACAGGTTGGCCCTGAGCTGACTGCTTCCTGGTACCTGGAGCACATTTATTTGAGCAAATGGAAATCACATCTCCCTAAGAAGAGAAAGTGTCCTCATTATGCAACTTTTTGGTAGAGTTCATCAATATACACAACAGTCTTTGAGATATAGGAAGAACATTACAACTAAAGCTTTGGTGAACACTAAGATTAGCATGCCAACATGTTCACAATTGCAGTGTTAACTTGCTAAGCTTAGCTTAGCTTTGCATGTTAGCATGCAAACATTTGCAAGTAATTGGTCATTCACAAAAGTATTGAACAAAGTGAAATTTTGAAGTTATTACAATTTATCCTAGGGATGACATAAATGTCGCTACCAAATTTCATGGCAATCTACCCAATAGTGGTCAAGACATTTCACAAATAATTTAAAATGTCAACTTCACTGTGGCGCTAGAGTAGAAGTTAAGGGGATCACCAAAGTCAGTAAAATTAATCTTCTAGGGAATATTAATGCCTATAGAAAATGTCAAGGCAATAATCCATCGGTTACTTATGTTATATTATTTTTAAGCTTGCGCCAAAGTGGTAGACCATTTGTCTTTGCCATTCATAATGTCACACCACTAACATGTACTGTAGAAAATGAGGATATGTAGACACATAAGAGTGATTAATAATGATAAGAGTAAAATAACTCATAAGAGGACAACCCTTACTGTGACACTGGTGACTTCTTGTTGTTTTTCTTGTGAGATAAAAGTCAACGTGTGGTTTTTTTTAATACTAAAAGTAGCTACAATATTGTGCACATCCACAGTGGTTGGTGATTTCTGATTCCACAAGATGATATCGTATCCTGAGTTAAGATCACCGTTCTTGTCGAATGTATAATTATTCCCATCCATGGTGAACGTTTGCTTCCTTAAGGCATCTCGTAACTGAAAGAAAAAGAATTTGTGATTCTCATTTAATTTCCACAAAACATTTTATATCATATACCTTAAATCAGACTTTTATCATTGATAAAGTTTATAAGGTCAACTTTTTTAGCAAACAGTGGTCTATTTATACATCCAGTAGATAAGGAGAAGCATTCACATCCATTTGTTTCTGGCCATGTGATGAATCTAAGTCCAATATTCAGTCTCATTTTTGCTCTGTTTTTGGTCTCCACCAAGTCCTGAGGGAAAAATCTGGCTCTTTAGCTTCAAAATGCTGCAGTTGGTTCACTAGCTAGTGGCTAATGGTTTCTGTCTGTCAAGTGGTGCTGGGAAGGTAGTGTACAGGGGACTTTTAAGAGTGTTTTGCTGAAAACAACTGAATGCAGTGAGAGTGAATCAAAACAGTAAAATTGTGGGACTTTAGAGTCAGGTGATAAATCTCTATGGATTTGCTTAAAGGGACCCCATTCACATACAAGTAGCCATGTACTCCAATATTAATATACAAATATATTATATCCTCTTTAAAATGCAGTGGTTTCATCATGAATATATATGTGTATGTGTGTAAGTGTGTTCACCTCAGAGGGCTGTAATCTCTCTCTTGTCTTACAGTCCCTTTCGATGCAGAGGTTTGCAACAGCCTGACCAATAGCTTCAACTGCCAACTCAACACTGAACACAGCATATGGATATATCATATTGATTAATGTCTCAATGGCTGTGTCATTGGCAGTTCCTGGCTTCGCCCTTTTTCCTTGTTGTGTCTGATTCTTTAGAAACTGATACAAGAATACATTGTTCCTGTGGTGTTCAGGATCTACATCAAGATTCTTGAGATACTGCTCAAATTTGGTTGGGTTTCCAGATTTCAATGTGGTCCCAAAGATTGTTCCTACTTCACTCAAAGTCCTCCCCCTCAGTATGCTAGGTGATTGCGACCAATTATCACTCGCCACCCAAACTTTCCCCTTGCCTTTAGGCTCCTTGAGAAGACGGTTAAAAAGATACATCATATGGTTAGGTTTGGCAAAGGACACAATGACCTTGACATTTGTATTTTCAGTAATGCTTTTGACTGTAGCACTGATAGAGTCCTGAAGTTGGCTGTCACGCAGAACATCTGGAAGAACAGAAGTGAAGGCGAAGCAGATGTTGGTGCCTTTTGCATGCTGCTCGAGGCGTTGAACTGCGTAGCGACCATAGTCACCATCCGTTGTCACTATACCGACCCAGGTCCACTGGTGGCTTTTTAGAATATTGAGGATGGCGCGCACTTGGTGATCATCCTCTGGTACAGTCCTCATAAAGCTTGGAAAACGTATTTTATCACTCAGGAAACCAGTAGTTGCACCGTAACTTATCTGAGGGAATATCACAGAGCAGCACAGTAAATAGAGAAACACACAAGATTGATATCACAAATTTTGTCTGCATTCATATACTAGATATCTTTAAATGGAAATTTTTGGACAATATGTACATTCGCTTTCCTGCCAAGAATTAGATGAGAATATTGATCCCACTCTTGGTAAATATGAAGCTAGTGCAAGTGGCCAGCGATCTTTATTTAGCATAAATACTTGAATATCGAAAGATAAAAAGGTCTCATTTGTTGAATCTACAATTTTATTGGCTGGGAAAAGTTGCTTCCTGGAGTTTCTGCTGAAGACTGGTTTTTGTTCCCCTTATTTTCAGGCTTTCTGCTAAGCTAAGCTGAGCTAACCAACTGCAGGTAAATGTTTTAATTTCTATTTCTCTAATTTCCCCAAATGTCGACACATTTAAAAAAGATTTGATGATAATTTTTTACATTTTAGATCTGAGTTCTGAAGTTTATGAATATAAAATCTGTCATCCAAAATCATACAATACAAAATACATAACAATCAAGAGTAGGTCTTTAAGCTCAGTCATACCTGAGGAATGTTCTCCAAGTTGAGTAGCCTCGTAACCGCAATGGATATCTCCGAGTGGTAACCACCGACGACAGCCAATACAGGTGGGGAGGGCTGCTCTGCAACACTCCTGGTATCTGAAAACATGTAATATAATATGATCAAATAAACATTATATTATATTACTATATATTACTGTATATTATATTATATTCCTAATTCTTTAGGATTTTTAAACTATATCAATCTATAGCTGATAATTCCTTGATTTCCATTACTGTACATCCATCCCCATCATGCCATCATTTTACATTGCAGTTGGCCCATTTCCAGTCAGGTTCCTGTAGTTCAAAAGTTGTCATAACTAGGGATGGGGATCGAGACCCTTTTCTATAAAGACTCTGTTCCAGATTCCGCAAAACCTGAAAATCAATCAGGTCTGAGCTTATCAATACTGATATCAAGACTAGCGGGTCCCATAATGTTATGTCTCGAGTAGGGCTTAAACAAACAGAAGCCTTTACTCCACTGCTGAAAGAAATCATAGAGGAAACTCTGAAACAAATGTAAAAGGCATGTGTTATTTTCTCTATTGTATTACTATTGCATTATTTCTACTATTAAATAATCAATAGAATACTCGATTACTTAATTAACCGATAGCTTCAGCCCTAGTTGAGAGATGAGAGTCATTTAAATTATATCACTGATACACAAAGATACATCGATTGTCTAATAAAGTTTTTGAATTAATTTGCCTACCAACTGTAATTAAGCAAAACAGCAATACCAGTTCTGTTAAGAAGTTATTGTCGTCTCGTCTTTCTACCAAATAGAAAATTATTGATAGTGTTATTGATAAAGACTCAGATCAATAAGGAGTCTCAAAAATGGTGTCAATATCAATAAAAAATGAATGATCCCCATCCCTAGTCATAACCAACAAGACAAAGTCTACACTGGCAGATAAAAGTCATTAAAATAAACTTAAATATTTTTCTTTTAGATAGTTTATAAGAATAAGACCTAATACTTAAAACATATACATTTACCAAAGAGTGACAGCATAGTATCTGTGATCTGCTTTGTAATGACCAGGATAATTACAATGCATGTTACAGAAACATTTTGAGTAAATATATTTTTATTTTTGTGTTTGTTAACACAATGAGTGTTAGCTATGATCCTAGGAGCAGCAGAGGGTGAGGCAATTTGAGAAAGAATAATTGTTTTGTGATACAAATGAAGAGACAAGAAAAAAGGGTGAGCATCAAATACTTTTACAAGCCAGCTCTTGTATTCAAGGTAAGATTTGAGCACAGCAAAAAAGATTGTTAATAAGTTCTTACACTAAAGTTATTGATAAAGTTATTTTAAATCAGTGTATTACACTTCTGGTCCTGAGACTACTCACTGTTTTTCCTCATGAAGGAAAGGGCCTTTTTCAGGGAAGTGGTAACGTCAGAGCAGGAGTCCACTATACGATACCCAAGGGTTAGATTCCCCAACACCTGCCTCTTGTTTACTTCCTCCACCGCATGCACCATTATCAGAGACTGGACCAGCCGAGCCGTGCTGAACCTGTGTCACACACACACACACACACACACAATTACATACAAGTGCACCCTACTTTAACACATTCACATTGTTACTGCTCAGTGTGTCATAACAACACACACACAGCAAGGTAAAAAAACCACACATACCTGTCACAGATCCATGTACCGTTGACCTCTTTAACACTTTCATGTATTGGGAACAATCCTCCAATGATAATGTCACCTGGAGCTGTGGCATCATCCAAACATGTGGCACCAAAAAACTGGTCTAGTAAAACCGAGGAAAAGATGTAGAAAGTAAAAAAATGTTTCATCTTCTTCTGTTATATTAGTACAAATCTGCTTCAAAGTGGCTCTGATTTCCAAAATCTGCTCTCAAATTTCAGTCGTGTGCGTCAGGTCAGTGTGGCAGCAGAAGACCGAGTGTAGATCAACTTGATACTTGATGCTACTTAACTTTCCCAGCGGGTGTCACCAAGACGTCATACGTGTGGAATGTAAATAATGTCGGTTTTCTTCCTGTTCCTATCATTAGTGACCACAGGCTCATGATTTAGCTGAAGGTTTGACATATGCAACATGTTTTGTTTTTTTATTAATTGGTCATGTTGCTGTAGTTCAGTGATGTGAAGTCCTGTTCACTTTGTGAAAAGATCATTGTAGTGACAGTTTAGTGGGCCCATGCTTGACGGCAGCAGTATTATATAATACCAGCCTCTCATCAAACTTTACCTTGGCAAGAAGATAAAGGAAGGTATTAACCCGAGTAAAGGAGCCTGCTCTGCAACCAATTGTTTATGGATAGGTTCTGTGGAATAAACTACTTCCTTGTCTCTGTTGGCTAATTTCCCAACAAAACACAAGCAATCAAAACTACAATAGCATATTATTAGTCCAAACTGACATTTTACTGACAGCTGAATGAGTTTTAAATTTCCAAAACTGATGAATTGACTTGGAGCTAATCATTGAGTCAGTCACTTGAATCACGTTTTGTCTTTGTACCGCTCAATAAAATTATAACTAGAGATGTGTAGTGCACTAAAACCCTAGTGGTGGCATTTCCAAGTTTCAAATAAGAAGATTTTAAAACTGGCATTTAAAAAAAAAAAAAAAAAAAAAGACACCTGTTGTTTACTCTTTGTTTGTCATCTGTCCGGCTATGTTGTTGTTTACAGAAGTTCCTGACGGATAAATAAAGTTATTTCGATAAAGTAAACATATTTTCCAGTCGTAGTAGGTTATTAATGTTGTGCTTAAGTAAAATATACTTTACTACTTCTCCTCTCGGGTGTGTAACCAGAGGGAGGTCCCTGCCGCGTGTCACTACAGGATGTTTTGAAGCACGGGACGTTTAGTGTGCTGCAGCTTCTGCGCATACGCGGAACATAAAGGGGAAGAGACGCAGCGGAGACGGCGTATCTACATTATAAAGACGGTTCCTTATCGGTAGGATAACAGACGGAAACACAGGTAGGACAGGTTAATGCCGCATACCCACGGAGGTTAACTGGAAACGCGATACTTGTGCTATTTTGAGACATGTAAATTAAGTTATGTTAGCGGATGTTGACGTAGCCCGTTGGGAAACTTTTTCTTAACATTGCCTCATTAGCATTAGCAAACTTTTCGTATAACTTGTGTACAGTGTAGCTTTTTAATTAGCCCGTCCAAACACATAGACACAGTACGCTTTTGTTTACCTTAAAGCTCGGTGAGTCTATAAGTTATCTACTCTAACCAACACACAGTGGGCTCAGTCAGGAGAGTCAAAATATCAAACAGCTGTCAGGACAAGGAAGAGGGAGAAATGTCTGCAGTCAAACTGAACCTAAATTATCTGCTGCGTTGTTAGTTGTGTTATCTCGCCATCACATTTCACAGGAAGGGTCAACGACCATCTTATAAACTTTTAACTATATCACTTTATAACTGCGTCCGCGTGACTCTGGGTGCGTGCTCCATCTATTTTAGGGCGGTGGGGGCGCGAGGGCCTTGTTAATGACTTGTGAAGATTTGGGATTGGACATGGACTGCAGTACTGCAACCACACAGTCACTGACAGCCTCATCTGTGCTTCAGGACAGGTCATGGTTCAGCGTGACAGAATCAGCCTAAGACCGAGTTTAATCTTAGAAAAATTAAAGCCCACTGTTGTAATTATGATGCTACACATGTCTTTCTAAATAAAGTCAAATAATCAAGATGTTGTAACTCAAGTTCTGTATAATTCTCAGGGTTTCCATTTAATGTTGCTTTGAACTTATGCTTTAAAATTCAGATGTGGATATGAACTTTTTACATATCTACATAGTTACTTTTGTTCTACATACAAATACAGGTGGTCAGTTTATAAAATACTATGCATTTTCATAAAGTACTCAACAATATATAAAGTATACTAGCTTTAGTTCCAGAAGCTACAAAAAGCTGCTCACACAGCAATGCGGCTGTAAAATAGAGCTGCAACTAACAATAACTTTCAGTAGCGAATTTAACTGTGAAGCATTTTCTCGATTAATGGATTAGTTGTTTGGTCCATAAAATGTTGGTAATTACCTGAAAAGGACATGGTGACGTCCTCAGATGTCTTGTTTTTCCCCAACCAGGGCTTGAATTTAAGTTATTCCTCATTGTCCAACTGTCACTACGTCTCGCACTTTCAGCCGTCTGACTTAACAACCATTTAAGTTTCTTTTCATTTTACATAGCAACTGTAGTTTAATAACATCACATTGACTCTCTCTGGTCGTCCATGGAAGTTCCACTAGTCGTTTCCTACAATTATATCGGAGTAAAAAAATGAAATCACCCTAGGTGTTTTTCTACAATCAGTTTTCCTTATTCTTTTCTTTATTCTTCATTGGTTGAGTTACTGTTTCTTGTTTATTTCTAACTGTTTGATCAATAAATGCATCACTACAAACTGCAGTGCAAATCCAAACCTATTTCCTTGACTGGTATACAGCGATGGAAATTTACATAGACTTTGACCATTGTTATGTTTTTTTAGCCAAATAATCACAAACACACTACAGGGACATTGTATATTTGAAGTTAAAAAGTAAAATAAAATGAAAATCTACAAAGAGAGGGAGAAGATCAAATGAAGTATTTACGTATAAGCTATAGAAACATCCTGAGAAAGAGTGAGAGAGAAGGTCAAATGTGCTCCACAAGCTTTACCTACTGACTGCCTTCATACAATGCAAGAAGACAGGTAGAGACCCTGACGCTATTGGCACAAGATCTGTGGACTTTGTGTGTGTTAGCGCACACGTGATGTAGCGTAAAACTCTTAACACATGATTTAAATGATATACATACAGCTCTACTGTAATAATATTCCAAGGATATTATGATAAAATGACACCAGAGAGGGCCCATTCTGCTGCATAATGAGCCAAACATTCAAATCCCATTAACATACCATTACTTAAGATTTACTTGCTTGTTACAGAGTTTGTAGAAACTTTTATTTTGCTACTTTCATAAGATCTGAAACTGGAAGCAAGAGCTGGTAGGCTTTCAGTGCAACCAATGATGACACCACAAAAGAAAAGTTGTTTTAAAAAAATTTAGTCTGGTTCTCTATTTTTAAGGATTTTGTGCTGTTGGTTGGACAAAATGAGCAATTTGAAGACGTCACCTTGGGCTCTGAGAAACTGTGACCAACATTTTTCAATATTTTCAGACATTTTATTAACTGAACAATAAACTGACAGATTAATCAGTCATGAAAATAATTGTTACTTGCTGCTGTACTATTTTTCCCAGGACATTTCTCAAGATATACTGTAATCAATCTCTGCAGACAAACGGCTTCCAGTGATGTCTTCCCCGTGGTGGGAGCAGTGGCCCCTGCTGGACAGAAATGCCACCGATCGATCAGGCATAGACAACAGTAGCTGCATCAGCTCCAAACAGAGCACCGTACTCAAGGGAGTCCAATTTGGAGGAGTTCCAGTTGTGTTACTGCTTGATTTCTGTGTCTTTTTGGTATGTGTCTGTCCTCCTGCGTGTGTTGAAGACCCCAGTGATGTGTTTCTTTCTGTATTGTCCTTGTAGGCAAGAGACAGCCCCAAAGTCCTTTGTATTTTCTTTGTGTCACTTTAAAAATTGCACAAGAATGTCTTTACCATTATGCAACATTAAGCATTAACTAATAAATTGCATCTTTTTTTTTTTTTTAGGAACTTTACTCATGTCAAACAATGACGTGAAAGCTCACTGGTTATATTTCTCATGTCACCTACAGGTGTTGCTGATCCTCTTCACTATTATCAGGCGGAAGTTCTGGGACTATGGACGTCTGGCATTAGTTGCTGACGATGGGTTAGTTCATGATCTCACACGCTTCAAAGTTAATTATTACCATGATAGACAAGCACTACAAGTAACATGCATATACATAAATACTGACCAGAATAGTGAGATCTTCTCTTTTTCTTTTTTTGTGAATTTGATTTAGTCTTTGACATTGAACTTTATCCATTAGGTTAAGTGAGTCAACACAACGTCAGGTTGGACACAAGTCGTCAATTCTGGCCAGCGTGGATGACCCTGAGTATGAATTGGTATGTAAAAGAAAATCTTTGTCATCAGTTTCAGCTGTAAAATCAGTATTCATAAAGCATAAAAGAATAAGTAACGAGATAAGTGAGATAAATAATCACCTTATATGTATCACATCATTACCTACTGGCTTATCAGCACTGCTATTTTAAAACACACTTAAATGCACTTTAAAAAAACTGAGATGATTTTTATTTTGCTGACTTGACATGATATTGTATTAATGTGGTTTTAGTCTCAAGTCTTGTATGTTGGTGTAATCGGAATGTATCTCTTTCTATTTAGGGATTCTGCTCTTGGCTGCCTTACATCCTCAGAATGGAGTGAGTGTAGTTTGTTTGCTGGTCATTATCACGCTGTGTGTACAAGCCATGTGTTGATTCCTTCTAATCTGTGTGTGTGTGTGTGTGTGTGTGTGTGTGTGTGTGTGTGTGTGTGTGTGTGTGTGTGTGTGTGTGTGTGTGTGTGTGTGTGTGTGTGTGTGTGTGTGTGTGTGTTTTAGCAAGGAAAAAATAAAAGCCAGATGTGGCATGGATGCTGTTCACTACCTGTCCTTCCAGCGTCATCTGATCGCCCTGCTGATGGTCATTGTTGTCACCTCCCTCGCAATCATACTGCCTGTCAACCTGACTGGAGACCTGCAGGGTGGGTTGGTGTACAATAGTGATGACAACCGGTGTCCGTTAATAGCTAAAATTACAGTTTACATATTTTTAAGGCTGTTTTATGTGCAGATTATGAGTCAGGTGTGTATTTAGTGTGTGTATTATTATGGCTTCAAATGTGAATCAAGCAATCAAAACTCAGCAGCTGCACTGTCCACTTCACAATCAGTGACTGTTCACTAAAGTATGTTCTTTTTTTCATAGCTGATTTTGACCAATTGATCATTAAAACACATTTTTTAAATCTAGGGTTAGGTTGCTTGTATTCTGACTCTTCCTGTTCATGTTTTAGTTTTTTTCAAAAAAGTTTTCTTTTAATGCTGTTCATGTATTTTAGGTTACGACCCAGAGAATTTTGGAAGGACAACTATTGGGAATCTTCAAAAAGGGTAACTACAGCATACGATATATAAACAAAAGTTTGTACTGGAAACGACCAACAGTTTTGTGGTTTGGTCATGACAAAATGCATCTTGGTGTCTTATCAATTTTCCTTCTAGAAACAACCTGTTATGGCTACATACTGTGTTTGCAGTTCTGTACCTGTTCCTGACAGTTATTCTGCTGCAACGTCACACATCAAAAATCAAAGACCTGCGCAGAGACACAGTAAGTCTCTGACTACAAGAATACAAGATTCATTAAAGCTATGCGCATCTGCACTTGGTCTAAATGTCTCCTATAAATGTATACATTTGAATAGAGTCATTTTACTTGTGCATATTACTTGTTTTATTGTCTCTGTTTATTTTACGTTGGATTCCACCTGTCTCTGAGGAGCTGAGCACATAATGAAAGACTGTTTAATTATATGAAGTAGATGATGAATGTCACTCACCTATAATGATCATACTGTCTCTCTATTTGTAGACCAGAAACACTTTGTTTGTGTGTTCAGTACCTAAAGGTGCAACAGCAGAAGCTATAAAGACCCATTTCTCGTGAGTAGGCTCAAGTGACAATTTTTCTGTTCTTTGTTAGATTGAATTTTGTTGTAGAGTCTTGCTGTAGTGAACTTGCATGTCACTTTAAATGGTGGCCACTTTCTCCATTCCTCAATGTCAGTGCTGTTTTTGTATAGAGAGGCGTACCCTACCTGTAAAGTGTGTGCTGTGACCCTGGGCTATGACGTGGCTAAGCTCATGTACCTTGATAAGGAAAGGTAAGTAGTCAGAAATGACCCTAAATAAGAATCATGTGATCTGTGAAAATGGCCACAAAGTCATGACCGATAGAGCCTTATTGTGCACAGTTCATTGTAAATAATAAGGTTTCTTTTTGGTGCGTGCTACTAATTAATATTTTTTATTTTATCAGTATCTAGCTTCATTTTGCATTGTGAAATTATTGTGTGCAGAAATAATAGTCACCTCACACAGCAGCTGTAGTGAGCGTTTTAGCATCCTATGGCTCATTATTGAGTTTTATGGCCCACAAATTTAAGCATCAACATGTGATGCATATTCCAGGCCTAGATATGTGTATTTAAAATGTTTAGGGATATTTAGCTGTATTTTTACTAAGTCAAATCAACTTGTATGTGCGTTTTTGTTTGTTTTCTTCACCCCAGGGTGAGAGCTGGAAAAAACCTGCGCTATTATGAACGTGTCTTAGACAACACAGGGATACGTGAGCTGATTAACCCACGTTTGTGTGGTCACCTCTGCTGCTGCACCAGCTCTGGGAAGGTGAGATGGACCAGATGATAAGTCAGGTTTTGTGCAGGGGTTCTGGATGCTTTCAGTTTTTATTTCACAATTTAGGTTAAGAAACGTAAGCAAATAGTGCATATACCTATTATTATAATTATAATTATAATTTTTATTATTATTATTATTATTATTACTGCAAACTCTAAATATTGTGATAAAATGAAAAGGGTTGTTTCAGTTTTATTATAGCATTTAATCTTTGTGTGTCTTTCTCCAGGTTGATGCTATTGAATACTACAGTACTAAAGAAAAAGACCTGCTGGAAGAAGTGAGGAAGCAGTCAGAAGTGGTGCCAGAGCGCCCCCTGGGGATTGCCTTCGTCACCTTGCAGACCGAGGCTATGGCCAAGCAGTGAGTGCCAATTTAAAGGTGTTTTTCTGTCAGTACCTGTGTCTGTATTTACGGGAGAAGGAAATACCAGGAATGATTGGTTGGAATATAGTATGTGCCAATGTTTTCTACCACGAGTAGCTGTCTGGCAGCGGTGTTATATCAGCTGACTTGGCTTGCTTCTCTGTTTTTTTTTTTTGTTTGTTTTTTTTTGTCTCTTGCCTGATCAGGACGGTGATCTCTGGATTTTATTGTCCCCACATATATTTTTACCGGAAGCAGGCCTTTGGGCAGCCGTTATTGTTGAAAGCTGGCTAATATGTAACAGCTGTCATTTACTCACTTCAGCATTCTGAAAGACTTCAATGCACTCGAGTGTGGGGACAGAAGCTGCTGCTGTGGGAGGCTGCCCCAACCTTCATCCAACTGTCAACCTCTGAAAGTGAACCAATGGAGGGTCAGCTTTGCACCCCATCCCAAAAATGTGTATTGGTAAGGTCTGAAACACCAACCCTTCACCCACTAATTGCTCCATGCAGATCATATGACTTGGTATTTATAATACTGGTGCCAATATGGCTGGGCAATAATTCAATATTATCATTACTTTATTTTTAGTGGAATAATATGATCTTATTCTTTGACAAAAGTCTGATGGCCAAATGAATGACTCCAATTAAGTTTTTATTTTTTTATACGTTGTAATGTTTGTTTTGTAATGCAACAGTGGAACATAGTTAATTATATTGAAATAGTTAAATAGACCAGTTCAAAAATGTTGTATGTGATCTTGCAATGTGGCAAAGCAAGATCAGACTCTACACTGTTACCAGTATCGAGTCCGGTTGTCATTAAGGAGAGCAGCACAGCAACACTAGCAGGCTGAAGTGGAAAAAACACTATAGAGTTCAGTACCAAAAAGATTGGATTATGACGAGCTTCATTTTAACTGGTATTGAGCCATTAAAGTATACCCGGATCTGATTTAATACTGATCCCTAGGATGGATTAGGGATACCCCTTTACAGAAATGCAACATGGCTTTCCAAATATAAACTGTGTGCAAAATAAGAGAACAACTTCAACTTTCATTGTATGAATACTGAAAAGAGTGCTAAAGCTAATCGCTAGCTAAGCGCTAGCTTTGGTTAATGTGTTTGTGTTAATATTAAAATCATTCAGCTTTAAATTGTTTGCTTGTTAGCCACGGTTAGCAACCAACCAGTCTAGCGTGTAGTAGTAGTTGTTGTTATACGTCATCTAGCGCGCGCCGGTAAACGTCCCATGCTGCGTTCATGCAGGCTCGGAAATGCTGAAGCCTACAGAACAAACCGGTTATAAAAACCCGATACCGATAATTCCCGATATTAAATTTTTTAGTGAATATCGTCTGATAACATCGGAGGGCTGGACATCCCTACCCGACACTGTTGTGTTTTCTCTGCTTTGAACTGCCTGGTTGTGTGTAACTGCTCTGTTGCCTCTGTTATTTATTTTTCCCCCATTCCCACAGGCAAAGTCTCTCAGTGCAGGGTTTCTCCTGGTTCATGCGCTACATGACCATCAACTTCTTCCTTTTTTTCCTGCTCACCTTCCTCACAACTCCCACCATCATTATCAACACCATTGACAAGTTCAACGTGACTAAGCCCATCTACTATCTCAATGTGAGACTCACGCGTGCAGACATTCATACTTGTCACAATTGTGCTTTTCCAAGCTAAGTTTGTTTTGTTTTTCACCCTAGAGCCCTATAATCAGTCAGTTCTTCCCCACTCTCCTGCTGTGGACCTTCTCTGCGCTGCTGCCCACCATAGTCTACTATTCTACTCTAGGAGAAGCACACTGGAGCAGGTATTACACACACAATGGTACTGTAGTGATTGGTTTCTGAGGAAGAAGGAAAATGTTTTGATCCGGTGCCATGTATGTCCCAGGTCCAGTGAGCAGCTGAGCATGATGCGTAAGCTGTACTTCTTCCTGCTCTTCATGGTGCTCATCCTGCCCTCGCTAGGACTCACCAGGTAATTTGCATTACCATCAGTTTGAATAGGCAAAAGATTGCCCAGCATCTAGGCTAATTGTTTATTTATAGTAATAATTTAGTTGTAGTTTACTCTATCAATCAGTAACAGTAACATATGGGGAACATACACACTTCAAAATTGAGGAGAATGTGACTTGCAGTTGACATGTAATATTTTAGAATATAAAGAAGTGGCTGAAAGGGACCCCTCCCAGGCTAATGGATTCACTTCTGTTTTTCTCTGTTAAGTCTCGCAGTGCTTTTCCGCTGGCTGTTTGATAAGGAGTTTCTCTCAGGCGCGAAACTGAGGTTTGAGTAAGTATTTCCTCTTATTGCTTCTCGGTTTTTAAAATTCTAATCAAAAATGTACTATCAATTTAAATGAAGGATTTTCAGACTATTTTATAGTCCTCTCACATTGATGATATGTATAAAAAGAGATGATATTTCAGTTTAGTGACACAGGTTCAGCTGTAGTCAAACATCTCTTTTGTTTCAATGTTTAACCCACTATTGCTGCAGTCACCAAAGACTGCATTGTTTTGTAATCTAGTTCCATATTTCACTTTTTAAAGGTTAGTTGTAATTTTTATTAAAATGTTCTTAATAAAAACTGTTTAAGTTTAAAGTGTTTGTAAAATTGTCTTTGGTTGGAATTTATAGTCCTCTTTTCTTTTATCTTTCTGTTTTCCTTTCCTTCCTTACACCAGGTGTGTGTTCTTACCTGACCAAGGGGCATTTTTTGTCAACTATGTGATCACAGCGGCCCTGGTGGGCTCTGGGATGGAGTTGCTACGGTTGCCAGGGTTACTGCTTTACACCATTCGCATGGTGTTTGCTCGCTCAGCTGCTGAAAGGAAATATGTCAAACAGGTTTGTGATGTCGTTGTCCATTAAAGGAATGCTACACCTAAAATCCATTACTATATTTTGTTTCACTATCTCATAAAGCCTGGAACAGAGAACTAATCTTTGATCCTTGATGAAGTTTGATGAACCAGCTGTGACTTGTGGAAGATTTAAAAAATATTTAGTGAGTTTTTGAGAAATGTCTTGATACTGTGCTACTGTTTTTAAGGGTCCTTAGTCAAATTCATAAATGGTGACCACTTTCAGAATATCTTGTGTTGGTTGCTTGGTGTTCCAGCCTATGCAGAATATGTAAACAAGTGTAAATGTGCCTATAAACAGATGTACAATGTGTGATAGAAATATGTATATATAATCTATAAGTGCTCTGGCCAAACAGTGATTCATGTATTTTCTCATGTGCTGTCTTTTCTTGTATATTCTAACTGAAAAGTTAGAGAAGAAGAAGAGAATATTTTGTTTGTGGTTTGCTTTATTCTCAGCCTCACCTCAATATTTACAAGTCAACTACTGTGTTTTGACTTTTGCTTACAGAACCAGGCCTATGAGTTTGAATATGGAGCTATGTATGGCTGGACCCTTTGTGTGTTCACTGTCATTATGGCTTACAGCATCACATGTCCTATCATTGTGCCTTTTGGTGAGTAGTACACTGTACACAAGCGTGCACTCAACACATTCATCATATCATCAGTGGATCTATTTCTCTTGATTGATCGATCGGTCAACCTTTGCCAGTCGGTGTCCTATACACACTTATTTCCAGGCACTTCAGTGGTAGGTTTTTTAAAGTGTGTGTGTATGTCTCTCTCTCACTCTCACTCTCACTCTCTCTCTAGGTCTCCTGTACATGATGCTGAAGCATCTGGTGGACAAACACAACCTCTACTTTGCTTATCTGCCAACTCACTTAGACAGCCGGGTCCACCTGGAAGCTGTCAATCAAGCTCTGGCTGCGCCCATCATCTGCCTAATATGGCTTTACTTCTTTTCTGTCCTCAGAACAGGTTAGAACCAAGTATTAACTATACCTGGAAAGAGTAAACATCAGTAAAGTGACCTGAGATTCACTGATGGCAATTAAATACTATGTCTTAACCATAGCTAATGATGTTATAAATCTGTAAGTACAGACACCATTTCTGAATGTTGTTGTTTTTTTCTTCATATCAACACTATAACAATAGATATACAGTTTCTAAACTGAGCTTGTGCCTTAAATTAATTAATAAGTATTAATGTGTCAAGTTAAACTTCCTAAGAGTTGAAAAGGCTCAGACAACATGTTTCTCTCAATGTTCAAAGTTCCCAAAACTCCCACCACTTACTATATAATTACATGTCGCCACATAATAAATAAAATATATGCCGCTATTTAAACTAAATGTGTATGTGGTGTTTCAGGTTTCTGGGCTCCCACATCTCTATTCACACTGGTCGTCCTGTGTATCACCGTCTTCATCTGCATCAGCTACGCCTGCTTTGGCCATTTCAAGTACCTCAGTCCGCACAACTATGAGGTGAACATTGTGTGCTTGTGTGTGTGCGTGCGTGTGTGACTTCTTTGCCACCTTCACACTGAGCCCTCATATTGTTGGTGTTGTTTTGCAGGTGAAAAAGGAGGAGGATGAGGAAGATGCTGAAGAGGAAGTGGAAGAAAACAACATGGTATTATATTTGTTCCATAACAAAATCCACAGGACAAATAAAGATCAGAACAAATTATACCATTATGCCAGCACAACAGATTACCCAATAAGTTAGTTAAACTCAAACTGTTTGAAGAAACCGATTGCATGAAGTGATTTAAGTTTATTAACTCAAACAATTTAAGCATAAAAAAAGTCATTCATACTGCTGTAATTAAGTTACTACTTGTTTTTTATGTGACTAAAATCAAATCTTTATTCTTTAAGAATTGACGCATACTTGGGCATATGAGGATTTATGAACTGAAATAGAAACCATTTTTAAAAAATCCTAAACTATAAAGTTACAGTTTTGTGATAATCTTACATTGAATGGAATAAACTTGAATTATATCACCAGTACTTAAATACTGCACAAGTTCAAGTGAACTAAGACAACTGCGTCATTACTACAATAATTCATTTTTAGTTGAGTTTACTTTATGAGATTGAGTGACTACACATGTTTTGGAGGATTAAGTTATGTTAACTTCCTTTTCTTAACATATGCTGCTAGGTTTTACAGTGATACCAGGTCGTCAGAATGTTTTCATCCCTGTTTTCTGAACAATAACAAAGAGTTGATTGTTGTTCATAATGAGCTGTTCTTACAGTGGACTTTGGTCTTTTTCACAGGCCAAGTTCATTTTGGAAGTGTGTTTGATCACCTCATAAATTTTCCAGAGCGTTATCTTTCCCTAATCCTCAACATTCAACATGCAGTATTGCATCACACACATCAGGGAGGATTAAAGGATTAACTAAACTAAATATTAAGAAACACCCTTAAGAGCCCTTTTGTTTGCTTTCATTACTCGTCTCTTTTTTTATTATGTCATTACAGGTCTACCTCCCCAGAGTGCTTAATCCCAAATCACCTGCAAGCGCCTCACAGGGGCCCAAATATCAGCAGTCTTACGGCTCTACAGAGGACAGCAAGGCCCACAACCCAGTGGAGGGAAGCATGTCAGATAGCTGAATCAGTGTATTGCAACAGAGTCAAAACTTTGGAGACGACTCCTGATTGTGAACCTGCTTCTTTCACAATGATTTTAGCATTGAAGCCAGGGTTTGAATTCACCTCCATCCTACTTGCTCAATCAGACACAGTCTGTCCCACTGAGAGGAAATATCCAGATGGTACAAGAGACGATGGTGCAATGGATTCCAAAGACTAGAACTAGTCCAACTTCCTAACCTTCTGCTTTTGGAAAGGAATGAGTTAAATGCACAAATGAGGACAGTGTGTTGAATTTGGATCATTATTTGCACTTGATCAGCACAGCACACACATCCATGAGAAATCTGCCTATTCTTCTATTATCAGTCATATCCGTCATAAAGCAGTGTTACTTGTTGTATTTTTATGTATGAGGCCTCTCTGTTAAGGACCAATTCACCAAGTAATGTGTCGCCAAAGCCTGCCATTTCAAACAAGCCATAATTTTTGTCAAAAAAGAATGAATTCATTTCTTGCACATGCCAAAGGTAATTACTGTATGAAGGGTATTACCAGAACAAGATAATCAAGCCAGCACCACTGATGCCAAAGAGGTGGACAAGCACAGCTTGCTGTTTTTTTTTGTCCAGATTTCTTCACAGTGCCTTTGTTTGATGCCAGAGGACACCACATGCCAAGGGAATAATTTATTGTCTAATGTTAATATTGCAATGTTTGTATCAAGAGAGGCCTGCCATGTGTTTACTAACTTACTAGGGTGAATGTTTTTACTTTTGTAATTTGAGAAGAGAACAATCATTTATATCAGTGCAGCAACCATCATTTTTGTTTTATTAAATAGGTCAAGGTTTATTTTTGTTTTATTTACAATGAAGTTACAGTTTTTCTTTCTCTTTTTTTAAATTTGCTTTTTAACAAGGAACTAAAACCTAAAAGCAGACTTGTATCTGTTCAGTGGTGGGTAATAGGAGTGTTGAAGTTAAATGCCTCAACTTTGTAGATGGTTTGTATATGTCAATATTTTAAACTCTTACATGCAGCTTTAAAACATAAACCACAGGAAAAACGATGCAGTTCTGAGCGTGTCTCGTCATTGGGGGGCACTGTCGAGCTGCAGTGGGGTAGCTTAACCTCTTAAATATTCATACAGCAGTGACAAAGGACAAATGCACAGTGTTGCATTGAGGATTTCTAACTTATTCTGACACTGGAGCCACTTTACTGGGTGACAATACCAGAAGCTCCACCTCCTCACCTGATCTTTCCCTATTGTCTCCCTTTCTGTTCCCTTTCTTTTTGCTTCCTCTTTTCGTGCCCTTTTCCCCTTTCTCACCACGGTACCTGCCACAGCTGAGTAAGACCTCTATTGTCATTTGAGTGCTTTTAGTGTGCTCTTTAGATTAGCACAGTTGTTAAATATGGGTAATGAAGTGCTAAGCTAACAACATATCTAGGTTATTAGCCATGGTGAAAAGAGGGGTTTGGACTGTTGGACGAGCATCAGTGTACCCTTATGGAGCCTCACAATAGTTTTTGAAATGAGCAACACAACTCAGGAAAAAGCAACTACTGAAGTAGTTCTTAATAGCTTAGCAGCAAATGAGTACTTCCTGGCTAAAGCACCTGACACTTTTCTCTTAGGCCTTATAGATGTGCACATTTTCACTTTCAGGCCTCACACGCAGACAAAGACTTTGAAAAACACTTGTAAGATCGGAGTGTACAAAGGTTATTGACTGTGCTTTAACCCTAATGTTGGACAAAGATTTAGTATTACAAAACAATCTCTCTTGTTTAGTCTTTCTCAAGTATTAATCCATTGTGTTTGTGTGTGATTAAGCAATAAAGACACTGTTCTCAGTGCTGAATGATCTGACCAGTACGCTTAAAAAAGTAATAAAACACATAATATAGGCTGGTTTTTGATGAAAATCTAATAACCACACAAACATACGCTGCAGGACTCCCATGCAAAGACGCTTGGAGGCAGATTCAGCAGACGTACGCTACCTCATCCAAGTCACATGAGAAAGCTGTGCAGGGTCAGGATGCGGGGGCACTAATAACTTGCAGATATTCTCATGTGGTGCCTGCCAGAGGATGAGCTGGGAAAGAGATGTTTCATATTAGACACCTGATATACTGTCTTTGGGCTATGTGTCTGAAATGTGTGTTTAATGCACTTGCTGCTTGAGAGGACTGTCTCCTGCAAGCTCGGCGGTGCAGGAGTAATGGGCATGTTAAAGCTGCAGGAGCCTGGGAAGCAGCTCTGTCTATCAGCCAGAACTACAATGTAGAACTTTCCACACACACTAAACTTTGACCCGAAGTTAAACAGACCACAACTTCACTGGCTCAATTTCGGCCCACACGGTTCTGGGCTTCTAGTAATGGGTGTGTGAAAGTCTGATCTGAAGTTTGATCCAATAACATGCAAACTGGGAGCGGTTTCTGGCATCTGATGTTCAAACAACTCATTCAGATCTTCACACAGATATATATTTGTGATGTTTAGTGCCGCGTATAGGTACAATGCTCAACATCTGAAGGCTGAGTTATCCTGACCTTCAGTCCCTCACATAGGATGAAATCCAAAAACACTGGACCTACATTTCCCATAAATCATTTAATCTGTTCCAAGATTTGCCGGCTTTCGGATGACATCATCAGGGTTAATGTCTTCGACAAAAATCAGATAATGAATAATTTTTTGCAGGCACATAACATACAAACATTTTTCCCCTTCAGTATCCCTAGTAGAGTATCCCTTCAATTTGTGTGGTCTGGTTAAAATATAAATGTCCTTGAAAGAGAAGCTCTTTTTAAACCAAAGTAGCTATTAATTAATTATTCATTTATCATTGAAAAATATGCTGAATTGTGTGCTTGCCTCTACAGAAATTTTTAATTTTTGCATGTTCAGCTGGCCTGTTTTGCACCAAAAGTAGCTCTCAAGGTTATGTTAGCATTTAATTTGAATTTATGTATATATTTGTCTATTTTTATAAACTAAACTGAAGAGGAGAAAGTGTTGATACTAAATAGATTTAAAAAATACAGAAGTAAAGGAGGAGAGTAACAAGAAAATGGAATAAGCTTTGGAATTTGAGGAGAACGGATAAAACCTATTGATGATAATAATTATTGGTTTGGAGCAGATTGTTGGCACCTCGGCTCATATGAAGCAGTGATTTAGCCTGTAAGATATTAGTAGCTTAGACAACACACCCCTCCACGGGACAAAATATTTATCCAGCGTTAATCCAAAACCTCTGTGACTGTGTTTAGGTGTGCAACCCACTGAACTCAGTGCCCTCTGTGGATTCTTGGTATTGTTGTCGTCTGTGCTTTTGTATATCACAGACACTATTATTTAGTCACTTTTAGTCACTCCCTCTCAGTATTCACTTCATTCTGCTCTCCCAGGCTACTGAACTTAAGAAAGAACCACTGTGTGTGTGTGTGTGTGTGTGTGTGTGTGTGTGTGTGTGTGTGTGTGTGTGTGTGTGTGTGTGTGTGTGTGTGTGTGTGTGGGTGGGTGTTTATATATGTGTGTATCAAACAAGAATTAAACCCATTTAAGGTTCTGAGGTTTTGAGGTCAGGTTTCCTTCATGTCACCACCAAGATCGATGGATGTGACCTCTGACTGCTCCAATTTGTATATAAACATGGCCCTGGCCAATCACGGCATCGCGTGGGATGGTGCCAACCAATGAAAGCATCTGGCAGCATCGTGCTCTGTGGCACTCCCATCTTTTGTCCGTCAGGATTAGTGCCGTGGCAACGCTGGTCGCCTGGGAGGTGAGTTTCCCAGAGCAGCGGGACCAGGACAGAAACAGACTGCTTCATTCCAAGTATAACTTCCTTCCCGGCCAATTGGGAAACAGAAGTGGAGTGGTGTGTCTGTGTGTCACACTGTGGCCTCCAACTCCAAAACTTCCACCTACACTGCCAACTCTAATGAGGTGCCATCCTGAGCCACAAGCTCAAAGTGTGTTTGTCTGTGCGAGTGAGTGGGTGGGTTGGTGAGGGGCTGTCCTTATGTGCTCTCTTCTGTGTGGGGTACTCTGTAGAAAAGTCACCCCACTCTCCCTCTTTTTTCTGTTGGTGGACTACATTAGCCAGAAGGGCGGAGGGCCAGACAGCTGAAATCACCGCTGCTGATGAAGCATGTGACTCCAGACCGAGGCCCTTTTGTTTGGACAATTACAGCCAACACACAGAGCCCTGGAAATGCAGTGTGTCATGGGAATAGGCAAGCATGGGAATGACTGGACATTAGGACTTATTAAAACCTGGTTTTGTTATTTCAGATTGTTGTTCTTGAGAGAACCTGCCCACAAAGAGTTCTTAAAGTTACAACCCATAAAATTTTCATGAAATCAAACCCAATCTTTGATACTATTTATGGTCGGTGTTTTCCCTGTAATAGCTATTCAATGTGTTTACATTCTTTAATTACCTCTTTAGTTTGCATTGTTAGAGTTCCCATGCTGGTGTTTGAATTGCCTTCACGCCCTCAGGGAATTAACAAGGAACTACAAGTAAACCACATGTCCTACTTGCTGCTGCTTCACATTAAATTGACTAGTTAAATGCAGCAGCAGTAGGAAATGTAGTATTTGCATTAGCAGTAACTTGATACAGCTCAGATACACTGTTAGGTGGGTGAACAGTAAACAGACAGGCTAATATCAATGAGATCAAATTAAAAACAGTAAGAGCTGGAGTACATACATGCCTCATTTCATGTAAAAACACCTGTGCATGTGAGGGCAATCTGAATGGCAGACCCTGCCACAAACTATTTTATAAAGAGCCTATTACAAATACAACAGCAGAAACAAAAACAACCATATAAAGTATAAATGTATCTAAATTAAGTTCTTAATGGAGAAAGCCTCACATACTTGGATTTTTTCAAAGACTGTCAAGCAAGGTGACCAAAAATAGGATCCCCAAGCCCAATAAACAGTGTCGACTGTCAAAAATCATTTGTTGGACAGAACCCAAACATATTTTTCTAAGTGTAACTTAAGCCAACTTCACACTGTTTATAAGGGCTAAGACTGCTGGATCTGATCCAGGATAAACCAAACAACTGATGTCCGTTTAGTGTTAAACAGGATTTTGCTCCTTACGCTGCCCAGAGCAGCCAGTGATTTCAGCACTACTCAGTCTGCCTGTACATACAGTATAGATCACTGCATGTACTAAGTTCAGGAAGTTACATCACCAGCAAATGGTAATGAAAAACAATAAAGAACTGAAATGACAACGGAGAAAGGTTTCAGCAGTTCGAGTACAGTAAAGTGTCTCAATAAAATGCAGGTTTTTGGCGCTAGGAGAGGACCTTTGGAATTGACTTTCTGGAGCAGATGGCAGATGAAAACTTGGACCAGAAATCAGTAAAATCTGTAAATGAAAGGTTTCCACTGAATGTGAAAGAGGAAAATCAATGAAATATTGGGAACTTATGAACAAAGATTTGAGCTGAAAGAAAATCTCACCAGTAGAAGAGAGAGAAAGCAATAGAGGAATTCCACTATCAATATAAAAGAACTCTTTGCTACGCCACCCTTGGAAAGCAAACAGAATCGACTGCAAAATACAGATAAAACAACAAACTGCAAATATTCAACACAATGACAAAATCACACAGCACACACCTATCCCCTGCTTCCACCTCTCACATTGTAGTTAATGTTTTAACTTTTTCAGTTGCAGCCAAATCACCTCTGTAGCCTCAAGCCTAAAACAGACACACACACACACACACACACTGCCTCTCTAAATCCTATTTATGAAATTTCCATAAGCCCAAAAGGAAGCCAGTCTGCTGTATGTTGTGAGTCCATGTCACAAGCTGGTAAATTACCATGAATAATGGCCATGGGAGGACTTGTACGTCCATGATATCCCATCTCTAATTACAGGTATTTGTTTGTTACCAACCCAAGTGAACACCAACTCTCTCTCATGCTGTTTCTAGTCCCTAATACGGAGAAAAACCCACTACGCTATGATTACAGTGATAAGATGATATCCTAGCACTCCTATTCCCATGGCCCATGCAGTCATGTTAAAGGGATCTAAGCATGCATCCTGCCAGCTGTGCTAAAGGGCTTAACCAATTCTGTCTTTCAGAAACAGCCAGACAAAAAACTGACAGATTTTCTGTAAGAAAGCAAGATCATTCCTCAAACTACATCAGATACTCTAGTAATCATGTACGATACGTATGAGGGCAGGAAAATATGTCTATCTTTGCTCCTCTTTCTCTGACACTGTTATGTACAGTAGATGATAATCTCCTTCTGTGAGCTCTACTGTATATGGTAAAGTGCTCAATGTGTATTGTCAAAGAATGCTAAAGAAACTGAATTAGGGAAGAGCAAAACAGATATGAATCCATATCATACTGTCGCATCACTGTTTGCACACTATTGTTCTACAGTTGACAATGCAATGCAATACAACAAAGCAAAATAACAGTGAGTGCACTAATGGATTTTTTTTCTTACAATTTGACAAATCTAAATTAAGAGACAAGTAACATAGTTTAGTGTCAGTGTTTCATGACTATATGGCCCACAGACCAGACCTTTTTCATAGCAGACATTTACCTTACAGTATGTTTGCATTCCATGTAGGTGCTTTTGTGAATGAACTGCTATGTATCCTCACTGTCCTGGCTTACTGGGACACTTAAATGGAATAAAGCCATCATTAATGCTGCCCCTGCTGTTGCTGAGAGGCTGCTTTAAGTTTCTGATATTAGTAAGTGTTAGGTCAGTAGTAGACACAGGCAATATCAAGATACTGTGGGGGGGGTTTTTTCGTTTTTTTTTTTTTGGTTTAACTGAATATCTAAGTGAAATGAATAATGTGTGTGGCCTGCCTGAGCACCAGCAGTTTAGGGTGTATACGCTACACTCAGTCTGTGGGGTGAGAGCTTTGATTATTCTCTCTCCTAGCGACAAATTAGACCAAATACAGACATATTGATATTCATGTCGTCTGATTTATTGGGACAGCTTCCTGCTTGCACGCACACCCTTGAAAAAGATAGGGCTTGACGTCAGACCATCAGACCAGACGCGCGCGTGGTCTGGTTCGTGTAAACAGCACAAGCAAACACACCCAGGATGAGACGTTTTGTTTTGTTTCTGTTTTGACCGTGATATTTAGTGGCGGCACGATACACTCGAAAGAAAGAAGGAAAGAAAGAAAGAAAGAAAGAAAACAGGTTGCTATGACAACGAGCGCAACAAGGTTTGTTGTCATTAGCAACCAAACTAGCGTTCGGGACCTGAAGGGTTTGGTTAGCCTAGCTAGCGAGTAATAGTTTAAAACACCAAGTAACGTTAAGGTAACTAATATTTATTCATATTTATTACATAAAAAATGGACTCAGACTCGTTATACTACTCTTTGGAACTGGTTGCCGGTAGCGGATACACTTTAAACGTTGAGCAAAGAACCGCTCTGCAGACTTCCTTGGTGATCCTGAAGAAAAACTACAAGTTCCGTCGAGTCTTGTTTTGGGGCAAAATATTGGGATTAAAGGAGGATTACTTTATCGCCCAGGGGAGAGGAGAGGATGAGATGCAGGATAGAAAGAATCTCTATAGGTAAGACAGCCTCAGTTGTGATTCTGTGTCATTGTAGCTACTTAATGTCTACTTTAAGTGTATATTCCTGCCTGTGTTATCTTCAGCTTCAACTGCATGGACTGGCTCCTGCTCCCCCCTGCCACAGACACTATGATCGAGGAAGTGTCCAAAGCAGCAAAGGGTCGCTTCATAGGAGACCCATCATATGTGTATGAGCATTTTGAGATCCACAGGCAAGGAGAGATGGATGAGGAGGAGGTAGTGGTACGTATGATCAATCCTGTGTAGGATGCCAGATGAAACTCAAGAACAAGTGTTATTGTATTCAGCTGTACTGCATCAGAGGAAGAGTTTAATTATCTTGTAGGTAGTTTATAAATATATGTATACATTCAGTTACTATTATCCAAAAATATTCTAGTAAAGCATTACGAGAGAGACTATGCCCTTCTTTTGCCAACATATATTTAGACTAACAATATCTCAGATATCTCTGCAACAAACAAGAAGAATTAGTGCAAAAGAGAATTGCGGCTAAAATGTCAAAGGTGAAGTTTTGCAGTGATTTATTGTTTCTGGCTGATCCCAACAACATCTGTACAGTCACGAAATTCTAGCTTAGTGATGGTGGTGTTCTTGGTTTTAGACCAAAGTCAACGAGGAGAGCAGGCTAGCAGTAACAATTCATCAGATCGATGAGCAAGTGTCTGTGGTACCACGTGGCGCCTTCATCAAGAGTCCACATGGCCATGTCAACATCAACCGCAGCTTTGGTGGTAAATATATATGACTCTGACACATGTTGTGTACCTGTGTCTCACTGTGGGACCTTATTTTATATATAAAGTCATATTTACTTTAATTTTACAGATATGATACATATACGTCATCATTTTACCGTATAACTGCATTATCATTGCTACAATTCAGTTTTAATTACAAGCCAGTGAATGTACAATGTTCCTCAGGTCTGTCTCACTCAGAAGCGGGGAAGCTTGACAACTTCCTTCACTTCAGAGAACCAAAGAATCTGAAGAAGAAATCCATCCTGGAAATGGGCGATTTGAACCCAGCTATCGACTTCCTGGATGTACTGAGTGATGATATTCCTAAAGGTGAAACCAGTTCAATCTACCATACACTTCGTTTTCAACCAGTTATTTCATCTCATGCAAACAAATATATCTTGTTGAATTTCTGTGTTGAAGTACATGAACACGTCTTCAGCTAGCCCTTTTATATCTTATGAGCAATGAACAGTAAGAGGTTTTGTTAAGAAAACTACAACAAATCAAAGCAGTGTAGAAAAAGCTCATCCTGTGATTTGGAGCCTTTACAACACCAGCGGTACAACATTAAGTTTTTCCCCATCTAGTGTGTTTCAACTGCCATGCTACATTACAACTAAATTACGTGATTTTAGCACAAATCATTATAGTGATTCAGCTGACTGAAGGTCAAGAGGTATTTCTTCCAAGTGGGAACAACTGAATCATTCCCAAAGAAAAATGATTACAGGAACTCTGTCAACCTGCTGCCCACCTAAAATAGGGTTTCCTGTTAATATGTTATAAGAATTTCCCTTAACTTTGCCCACTATTGAACCAAATAAATCAGTGAGGTTTTGCATACAGTGGTCAATAACTAGGCAACTACTGTTGGATTAGAAATATCTGTCTACTGTAAGTCTGGCCTGAAGGAGGAAAATTAGAGAGAACTAACACCATTTCCCAATAGTGGTTAGATTAAAAAAAAACAGGAAAGAAACAGTATTGGGCTGCTGAAGAGTATTAAATATGTTAGAAAAATCCCATCAAACAAACAATAAGCAAACCTAATATTGTAAAAAGAATAATGTGAATTTAGTCGTGTTTAGTTGTGTCTAGCAAGTTTTGGAGTTGGTTGCTCAGCTGGATGATAGTGAGTGCAGATAAAGTGAGACTCTGAATGGTAAGTGTATGTGTGAAAGAGAGAGGAAAAAAAAAAATGTTTAGCCCCCATAACCAAACACGCAACAGATGTCTGATTTAAGAGGGCTTCCACATGTGTAAATGTTTGTGTGTGTTCTTTGAGTTGATACGGATGTCTGCAGTGTCGTCGCTGCAGCAGACATTACACAGCTGTCTCAATGCCACACTCACTGTAGCCGTCCTAAGAGCATTGTCCACAAGATTGCATGCGTTTGCTGAATAAAAAAAGTTAACTTTTTTTTTTTTTTAATGCGACTCTGGGGGAAATGCAGTATGATGTATAGCAGCCAAAAGACAGGTGCTTTCCTCTGAGACCCTAAGGTGGGCTGCTCCTCTTTTCCACAACAGTCCTGCAAACTGTTTCCACCTCCTGATTTATGGCCTAAGGTTTCTCCTCCTGCAGCAGCACAGTTATGACCTGTACACCACATGTTGCATGTTAGATACTGAACTTGTAGTTTTTTTTAACCTTTAATTGAATCATACCTTTTCCAGAAAAGTTCAAAGATAAAAATGTGGCGCAACAACCATCTAATTTATCAGAATCATCTCCCTTTTATGTAAAATAAATCAATCAAAGGGCTGGTATGTTTACAGAGTAGCAGTTCCAGTTCTTGTTCTTAATCCCCTGGGTCTTGGGTTCATGGTCACACCCACACATTCTCAACATATTGAGAAACAGGTTAGACTGAAGATATGTAAAGCATAAAGGGTTGATTTATTGTATCCCTTGTCTGCCTCTAGCATGTGAATAGTATAATCTTCTTGGACTGATAATAAAGATTAAGCATAGCCTCTCTTTCAATTTGGCTCAACAGAACATGACGTGGCAGCCTCTTGTATTTATCATCAATTGTTTACAAAAAGTCTTCTTTGTTTGTGTGTAGGATCATGGAGTCTTCAGTTTGAATGTGCTAGCAAAGTGTGCGTGCTTCGCAGCCTGCTGTGGCTCGGCCTGACCTCCTACCATGTGCCGATGACGCCACAGCACGGATACATCTATATCGGTGATGGGACCAAGAATTTGGACCTTCCCTTCATGCTATAAAAAGATACATCGTACACCCAATTTCAAGCTAGAAATCCCCTTTGTGTATCAACCCTCAAAATGTATCAAAGCCAACATATTGCTGGAGTTTTTGTTTGTCTTAGCTGAAAAGAAATAAACTGAAGAGGTACAGTTGTTCTCTTTGTTCCATTTAGTTCTCGTGCACAAAAGCTATTCCTATACAGTAAACACGTGTTGAGAGCATTTTATTTGCACATCTGTTGCCTTATGTATACAAAGTCAACATACCACCTACTTTGCAACTGCAGCATTAACCCAGTTGATACTCACATTAAGTTGTCAAGAGAGTTCACTTCAAGGGCTTTTTCAAAACCAACAGAGACAGAATGGATGGTTCTGGGTGGGGCTGAGCATGATTCATTAAAAGCGTGACGCAGCTTAATAAACAAAAGGTAGTATAAATACAGATGGATGAAGCTTTTAGGCCTTTTCCCATGGCAGTATGAAGTCAATGCACTTGGAACTGTGCCCTTGCATAAAAGGGCCCACCCACTCTCGTCCAGTTGTTGTACCGATTAGTCAGGCTTTCTGTCCTTCAGTGTTTTAAGCAAAGGGGCTTGACACCATAACGCACATTGTCCTTGAGTGCTGGGTGGCCGACAGCCATGTGTTTCTTACACCACTTCAATCCAGTTTTATAGATGGGTTTCACCGAGTCAATGGACCAACGGGTCAGGTATCTGTACAATAAACAGCAGATGTGATCAAATTATTGCTAGCTTCAGTTTCTGACAACTGATAGGTAATAGTGGGAAACACACATGTATACATTACCTTTTAAGCTGTGCTTTGGGCTTCTTTGGGACATGGCCCTCTGGAAGTTTGGGTCTGTGGTCAGGCAGCAGACCTTGAGCACAGAGGAAAGACAAATGTCATGTTTATGTACTTAATTTGAATGTCAATTAATAAACTGAAAGAAACAAAAATATGATAACTGATTCAGCATTAAGTCACAATATTATGGTCTGCAATAAATTCATATGTAATTTTGAGATTTTTTTTGGTCACTTGGTACAACTTCTCACCATATTGACAATGTCAATACCTACATTTGTTTATGCCTTCATTTGCTTATCTACTACACTGAACTGTATTTGAAATTTGTGGAATCATTTTAGATTTGTAACTTAAGGTACCCAGTGTCAAACAGATAATAAAGGGCGAGGGTAATTGGAGTTTGGAGTGGATGAAGATGTAAATACACAGACATGGGGCAGGCAGTAACACTGACCTGCTCTATGGGCCATCTGCACACAGATGGCGATCTTATTATGCTCCTCTGGACAGAGACCAGTGATTCTCTTGGGTAACATCCCTCCATCTGACCTGATGAACTGACTGAGCAACAAGACATCCTAGCCCGGTATAAAAAAAAAAGAAAAAAAGAAATAAAACAAGGCACACTTTTACATCTAATACACTTTCCATAACGTGAGATAATAAGGTGATTAGATGCCTGTGGATGTATTTACCGTGTAATTGTATTTATGCTGCAGGTTCCATCTGTAGATAGGACACTTGGCTGCAGGGTTTGGAGGCTGTGGTCCTTCTGGAACGTCCAATATTTGACCCTCAATCTGACAGACAATTAACATGAGTACAGTTAGTATGATAATAAGATATGGTTGACTGAATATTTACATATGAAATGGGTTTTTTTTTTAACATGCGTCCATCTCTCCCACTATCCAATCCAACTGTTGGTTGTAGAGGTGCCAGTGTAGGTCAAAGGAGTTTCCCTTTGTTGCATCTCCACACCTGACAGAGCCTCTCCTTGGAAAACTGGGTGAAATTTATCCTTCAATGCATGTGTTGCTCTCGTGGTTGCAATTATCTAATCTGGCCCTAAGTTGACACAAAATGTCGATGCTGTGTAAAACTGCTCTGCTGAAAAAATTACAGTTAAGATACAAAGTGCAGACAGTGCAAAATTAAAAAATAAAAAATGGGGATGTTATTGGAGTTTATACCTGCTACTCCTATCCTTTATGACAGAACATTTTTCCTTTAGAGGACCAGTGTGTAGGATTCAGTGGCATCTAGCAGTAAAGTTGTAGATAGCAACCATCTGAATATAGCTCAGCTTTCCGAGCGTGTAAGAGAACCTACGCTGGTATATTTTCAGATGATTATACACTAACAAAAACATACCTATGAATATTATATTCGATTTCTTTCAATAGATCATCCAAAATGTTACACACTGGACCTTTAATAGTTACATTCATACCTACTCTAATCATCTATCCCAACACCAACAGCATATATATCACTGTTTAATTTAACGTACTGCACAGAATACCTCATTACTGCTATTACATAAAGAGTGTCTATAACAAGTGAGCAGTTTCCTCTATTGGGCTTTTAATTTGGTTCTTTAGGAACTACAAGACAAAGCAATCAGGAATTGCATTAAATGCATTAAATATGTGTATTTCTGCTTACCACTAGAATAAGATTCATTAAAATGTCTAAATGATTGATATTAATATTATTTAATGTTGGTGGTTTTAATAACAGCTGTCATGATGCAAATAAAATATCATCATCAGCTTCACATCCCAGCCTGACTTTACTTACCGTTGTTGTTTTACCTTCTGTCTTCTCCACCACTGTAAAACAGACATTATCTGATGTTAGGACTTAATCATGAACATAAATTAACATTTTTCATTACTGCCTTCCTACTATTGGAAGTATATTTTAGGTGATCATGATCCTGACTGATACAATCATTAGTCACACAATTAATATGCCAGCCAGTAAAAAACCAGCCAGCAACAACAATTGTTTATATTATTGAGTTACTGAGTGTTTATTATGAAATCAAACATCACATATGTGCCAAAGTGTATTGTAACTTAAAAACATAACATGAAAGCTATGAAGAGGAAGGGACTGCCTCAATGGACACATGACTTCTGATAAACACTGACATTTACCGAAATCACTGTTTTATTTTATAGCTGTTGTTGTTGTTGCTCTTGCACTGCAGTATATTCTTCACAGTGTATGTTGTTCACCTCTCTGTATGACTCTAAAGACGATCACTGTTTCTGTTTCTGTACGTTAGCATGCTAGCTAGCGTAGCTCTTCTCCCATCGCCGAGCTAACGTCAACATTTGCGGACAAGTCTCACCTATGCGGATCCCTCGGCTCTGAATGGTTGTTGCCGGTAGCTGGGGGACATTTATCCACTGTTGAACCCTCACGTTGGTACCTAATTTTAAGCCTGCAAACGAGGTCCACACAGACCTCAACATGCTACGGGCTGCCATGTTTAATTCTTGACCTTCGTCTCTTCCTGTTTGGTAATCTCGCGAGAATTTAAACAGCGACGTCCTCGGTGAAGACAGCGTATTGCACCGCTGCAGTCTATGGTGAAGACCAACAAAAGACAATCTCCAACAGAAAGTAGGTTACACAAGTAAACAAATCAACGTAAATCGCCCCTGTGTGCGTGTATTGCTTTTGTTTTTCTTTAGTGAACTGCTTTGATAAAAATGGTTGCACGGCCAAGAGGAAATTCCTTTTCAAGTCCAGATAATTAATTATAGCAAGGTTTAAGGATTCTTTATCAAAAGCTTTGCCTCAAAGGACACACGAATTATGAGCCAAGATCTAAATCGAATTAATTACAACCACCCACAAAACAAACTGCAGCACACTATCAAATAAAATTAAACACAAGGGGGAAAATAGCAATGTGGACATGGTGTGTTGACTCTAAGACAAGGGAGAACGCCCAGGAAAAGGTGACTGACTTCCAGATCACAGAGCTAGAGAGATCAGTGTGAAACTTTAAACCTAACATGCCAGTGCAGGGGAAAATAAATCCTGCAGTCCATACAATAAACTGCAGCAGGCATCTTTGGCTACCTTAACCCATGTGTTGCTTTTGTTTAGATGCTTTAGAGTTCATAACAAAGACACAAGGGTCACTGTTCGTACCTCTATTCATTTCACGCTCATCAGATGAAAGTATGAGGGCCACCTGGAGAGCATTGTTGGAACACGTCAAACGTTTGTCGCAGAAGAAAGAAGCTACAGGTAGATCCTTCATGCCCAGATAAAGAGGCTGAGAGAGGGTAAAGAGTTTGATGGTTGATAGTGTTACTGTGAGAACACTATGCCATTGTCCAGTTGTCATGTTTTTGTTTGGTTTTTTGCAGGATTTATCTCATGTCTTCATCTGTTTGCATAAAGAAGAGAGGCAGGCTGCAACAATAGATCTGCTTACAGACGTTCCTTCTTAGATTCAGTAAAATGCATATATGTGGAACCTATTCTTGTCCAAATTAGAGCTGATAAATTGAAGCACGGCCATCGCAAGACACAGCCTCATGTTTCAGCATCTACTATTGCCCAAATTTAAGGTAAACAGTATCATTATACCCCCTTGTGTGGTTTGATATAACAATTATTGTCGTTGCACAGGTTTCCTTTTTGTCTTTTCTCAATTTTCCCAAGTAAATTATAGAAATATGAATATGTATCATTCAGTTGGCCACAAGCTTCAATGTGCATGCAACATTCTCTTGATTTTACTATTTAATATTAGCTGTTTTATGGGTTCCTCCTCTTAGAGAGGTCAAAATAACAACAAATGAGAAAGTGTTGATGGTTAGTAGGCCCCTTTAGTAGTAGTAGTAGTTAGTAGTATGACATCCTTTATGAAGTAAAGGTACCATATAGAGTTTCTGACCACTAATAGAAGCAGTGTTTTTATGGGTGTAGCCTTATTTTGTTTGTATCTTATGTATGTGGATGCACATGAATGACTCAAGTACGGGGGCATTGCGATACACATTCCTGCCAACGATTTCACATTATTCCTCTGATTGACAGTTGGCTGCATCATGCAAGCGATGCACCATTAAAGGCAAGAAAGAAGAAGACAGCGAGCTAGTAAAACATAGATGAAAACAATCATGATTTTAGGTATTTAAAAATCAACTGTACAGTTTTTTAAGGGGGAGGAAATGCACTCAACACGATTTTGGTCAGAAACAATTGCGGTAATGTGGAGAAAAACTTGTGTAACACGCATTAAACAATTAAGTTGTTCTTGTATCAACTTTCCAAGCACTGTGTTAGTAGGAGCAGCTGTGCCAGAGCCCAACACTGACTCTAGTGTGTCTCTTCAACAGTTGGTTCAGCATAGTTAATTATGAATGCAGCTTAGTAAATACAAGTAGGACATGCCAGGAGCATGTTCACCATCATGGTTGTTTGGTTTCACGGACAAAAATGTGAACAATTTCTCAAATGCCATCTAAGACTGTGGAGCCTAAAAGAGCTGCACACTGAGATGCAAATGGACTTCTGTGTTCGTCTCGTCTACAGAGTGGAGAGAAGATAGATAGAGATTACCGTCACCCTGCCGCCACAAAGGAAGAATTGTCTCAGTGATCAGGTCCCTTCGTCAAGGACACTTAAGCAGTCACATTCCTTGAGAAAAGCCCAAAAAAATGGCATTAAAAGTGTCTGGCCACCTCCTCACAGGCTTTGATATTCAAATGAAACATGGCCCTGAACAAACAGGCGCCTCGGCTGAGGAAGAGGGGGGAGAGTAAATCAGATAGGATTTCCCTCAGATGAAAAGAGCTTGTCTGACATTTTCACAGCGAGCGCTGAGGGACACTGAAGCAATGTTGGTTCGGTGTCATGGTGGGAAGTTATTGCTGTGTGGAAAAGGTTAGCGTTTTCACCCCGCTCCCCTGGATAAACTGCTAAGACGCAGCATGGGACGAGCAGAAGAGCCGAGACTGTGGCGAAGATGAGTAGGCACGGTCACATCACACAAAAACAAATCCACCCCGCTGCATTCCCCTTTTATTGTCACACTGGTCAGTTTGTTTTGCCTTTAATGTTTTGGTGAGGATTGAAGGGCCCCCGGCGATAACTTCTGCTGACGAGTCTAAACACAAAAAGACCTGCTGGAGGGTCATAACAGCAACACCGTGGGATTTTAGAAGCTGAAGTTGGGGTGGTAACTTTAATCAGAATCCCTCTATTACACAATCTGACTGCTGTGGCATGGATTTCTAATGCTTCTCTCTGCTGTGGGCTTCCTCAGATGAAGATTTCTTTCAGCGAGAGCCGAAAGTTTTCGACAGAACGTCTCATTCCCATGCGGATGGAATGTGTGGATTTGCTGCCATCCAAATTGATGGGCACAGTCTGGTATGCAATTAAGGCATAGCTGTCACTAAGAGGCTTTCCTGGGTGATTAACTTGTAAGGGCTGTTGCATCCAAGGAAGTCAACTGAACACAATTAGCCTATTTCAAGGGAACGACTTTGCTTAAAGGCCCCCACTGCTTGTAAAATGAGGTGAGAAGGAGGAAGCTTGCCAAAGCACACAACTGGAAACCTAGAAGCAAGGTTTCATCGTCCAGGGAGAAGAGCTCAGGGGTGACAATAAGTGCGCCTTTCTTTCTCTGATGTTGGGTAAAGCTTTCTCGCAAATGTGACATGAATCTTCATCTATCCAAGTACCACCAAGCCCCCCCTCCCCCTTCTGTTTCTCAGCTCTCTCACTCACTACTCTTCCGGCACTTATTTGAGTGTACGCGCTAAATGGCACTGGCTTCTTCAACAAATTCACCGCTCTTTGAAGAGGCTCTTATCCCCGTTTCTCCTTCGCTTGGCGTTCTGACAGTGCCAGCTTCTATCCCCTCTCTCACACACACTGAGGATGCCCGTAAGTACACGTACACACACAAACACATGCTCCCTTGCATCTGTTACTCTCATATGTGGAGTCGGTACAATTTTCATGCAGGTTGCGTTGCCTGTGATACAATAGCTCCTTGGCTCCTGAGTGGTCCTCTTCAAATGTTGGAAAACATTTTGTACTCTCGCTGGGATTTAGTTTTTGTCTTAGTTTGGGACTGGTGCTACACCTCCCGAGGTCCAGTCTCCTCTGGTTGAGTTGTGTTTGTCCTTTCAAAGGGTCACCCCCAGTGGCTAGGAACAAGGAAGTCAATTAAAGCAGAGGGGAAAAGGCTGAGCAGAACGAGGAGACATCTACCAGCTCAAAGTCTGACGTGGAATTCAGTCCATCTGTTTTAGATTAAAGAATTATGTTTCACGTGTAGAAACGACAACAAAAACATATAACTTGTGAATCATATATGCTCTGAAGAGTGTTTTGATGTGATACATGGCTATCTCATGCTGTGCTGATATGCGCAGCACTGCCCAGATCAGTTTCCCACCATGGTTGTCCTTTGCTCTTGACTTCCTCCTTGTGCATGTTGCCATGACGCCTGCAGCAGCATTCTCACATAGACCAGATGGTTTCCAGTCAACTGCAGTCCCTTTTACTAAAAGACTGTCTACAGGTGGTCATGTGACTTATGATTTTTTTTACCTTATTTTATATCTGGCTTACAATATTCATCTTCATCTTTATCCGCTTATCCAGGCTTACAATATTATGCATTGATTTTACTCTTCTGGTTGATCTACTAAATTCAGACCTGCATTAATAGATTTTTTGATTAACTGATTGCCACTTGGGGGCAGTGCAACAAGACAAAAACACAACTTTTACATAACATCACCTTATAAAGTTGGGGCATGTTTACAAAAGGCCACAGGTCAGAGCTGAACCCATGACTGCTCCAGCCTTGGTCCATGGGGGACCAGGTCTATCAGATGAGCTACCAGGGCACCCCTAACATACTAAAAAGCTCTGTAGAGCTGAGAGGAACTACAGATTTTGGGAGGCATTATCGACCTCTTACACATTACACATTTGATCCATTGTCAACATAAAAATATTGATCAGAGCAGCTTTATATTCTCAATCATTCCTGTGGGAAAGGCCTGCTTTGACATGACAGTTTGACCCAAATCTATGGTAGATTATTTCTGTCACGTCATACTGGGGTTATTTTTGTCTATTGGGTTTTGTTGATATTTCCATCTCAAAGTCTCATGTTTATTTCGCCAATGCTTATTTCATCACTTATCAGACCCATTATCTCAGCGTGGCCTCAATATGTGCCATTCTTTCCCTTCTTGTATGGGTGAGAAATTCACGTCGAACTCCATTGTGAAATCTGTCAGTTTACTTTAATGTTGCCATGCTTATCTACATTACATAACTTAACATACTTATTTCAGCAAAATGTGAACTGGTTTACCTGCACCCCCACACAATGGGGCACATTTTAAAGTTTATATGTAGTTGAAATAATGGCATTTAGAGGATTTTTTTTACACTTAATTCAATGGATAGTAACACTTGCGTTGTTAACATATGATGATGTTTTTTTATCACAGAAGACAGAAAGTGGGGACAGCAGCTATCTGGTTGCCCTATATACCTCCTTTATGTGAACCACTCCTGGCTTGTAAAGAAACCCGGTGGTACACAAGTTCACTTCAGCATTTTCTTCACCCTCATTAGTCTGTCTTCTTTTCTCTGACTCCTATGGTGACTGAACCTGGGTGAATGTATTGAATAGTATAGACTGCACAGAAAGAAGGTCTAAATTGTAGACAGGTGGAGCCCAGCAGGGGGCAGTGGTGATTGTCAGGTGCAGCTTCGCTCCACTGACACTTGACTGCCTACACCACCTTCTGTAGACAGTCGCCCTTTAGAAACAGCCTGTCAGTCAGGGAGACCTTCAAGATTAAATAATAAAACACATTCAACTGGATGTTACCAAGGACACAGCTTTCACAACATATAGGCCAAGCAGGTTCAGTTATTAAATTGAATAGAGCAGATGAGGTACTAGTCATATAAACCTAAATAAACTGATTCTGTTCAACTTACATAAAAGGCACATTAATAATGAAAGAATTAAATGTCTCCTGTCTACAACTAGAATAAAAACTGAGAAGTTAATGACCTTTCCTCCAGAGCAATGTGTTTTCAGACTTCAGAAACCCCCTCTTCCACCCCACAGACATGTTATGTGGGGTCCCTGATGGGGTACATGATCTTTGTCCCTTGTTCTCTTCCTTTCCCAGTTGGGGGTCTTTCATGGAAACAACTTGAGACCATCTTTTTTTTCCTATTTTTACTACCCTCTTTTTTGTTGAATTTTTAACACCATGTCCAATACTTCTTGTCCCCTGAATGAGAATGTAAAAGCCTTACTTTGTGTGTGTGTGTGTGTGTGTGTGTGTGTGTGTGTGTGTGTGTGTGTGTGTGTGTGTGTGTGTGTGTGTGTGTGTGTGTGTGTGTGTCCGGTCTGCAGCCACAGTGAGAAGGAGTAGTACAGTGAACGGCAATCAGTCAAGAGTTTCTTCAGTCTTTATGCATCAAGCTTAATTAGGAGACATTTTCTCAACACAAAGAGACATGATGCAACAAAAGAGTGGACGCTGAAAAGAAGCAAATCTGAAGTCCTTCCATCTCCCATTCACTTGTATGTACAAGGACTGGGCAGTCAAACACAAGGTAAACTCTCCAGTAAAATTCCATCGCTGGCAAACACAGGACTGAACAGTCAGAGAGGAAGAGTACTTTTTCCAAATAACTGCTTTTTCATCCAGTCGAAGCGGACTCACATATTTAATTTTATCCGTTCACAACAAATAATAACAATTTCACTACGTGCTTTGCGACTTTTTTTTTTTTTTTTTTGCAGTGTTTCAGTTCTCAGGAAATGTTTTCAATGAAGCAAGTACATGATGACAGCATACTGAACTTCCTTCAATTTCCCAAAAGTGTCCTGAATCATTTGCGGTAAAGACATCATCATAAAACAACGTGACTGAAGGCAAATGGGACAGGGAGACTCTTGATGCACTGCTCCTACCTTTAAGGGTTACATGAAAGGGTCACCAAACTAGCTAATCTGCTAGCATGTTTACTGCCGGGTTACCACGCAAGCTATTATCACAAAGTTATCATAAAGACCAACGGGCTGAGGGTTTCACAACGTTGTTTTGTTTGGTGACAGTAGTACTGGTTATAACACACAGACATAAAGCATCAGTGAAACCCAAGTGGACTAAGGGTGTGTTTCATTACTTGTGAATTCAACTTTTCATTTGTAAAAGGAAGGTTGCAATATGTCTTTGTTCAAAAGTTTACGTAATCCCACTTTAAAAAATTGTTTCCTTTAATAAAACACTACTATGCACAGATGAATGCATTTGCAGTCTCTAAAGAAGGTTGTGTCTGCAGTGCTATTTCATTATTTGTACTGCACGCAGTAAACCCATTTTACACTGTTGTAAAGAAAAAGTCCAGTTCAGGTTTGCTGTGGTGGTGTGAGTTTATTAAAGCATGATGGTATCCTGTTGAACTTACAAACACAGAGCAGATCTGAGTCGGTAAGCTGACCCAGAGCAAATTAAATGAAGCACTTTTATACACTCGACCAAGAGCGATTGATCAGGCAGTCACAGGACGTTACATGATTACCATAAGGACCAAAAGGAAGTAAAACAAAAGGCAGTAATCAGACAGAATGTGATTACTATTACCAAATTAGCAAGGGGGAAGGAGAATATTCGGCTGTAAGTTTGTATACTTTACCTTGACGTGACGATCATTAGGGGATTTTTGTTGGTCAACTGTAGATCACTAACTTTTTACTTTTAGCCGCAACACCCACATCTTCTTAGGTGTTGTAGATGAGCATTGGATGGAAGCGTTTCGATACTGTTATCCAGATGTTTCAAATTTCTGAAATAAATCTGGCTATTTTACCATATGTTGTATATTTGTTGTTAGTGTTTGCTCTGTGGCTTTTTCTAATGGCACTGCTTCGGCAGACCAAATCTTCCTTGACACCCGGGCGGGTTGCCACCTTGGTTCTTCTGTGGCTGACTTAATTTAATGCTCATCCATTTGAGACATAGCAAAGGTGTCAAAGATGGTTCTATAGACTTAATTATATAATATAAGATGTAATTTCACAGTTTACTATGGTAGGATTGTATGATTTATTTTCTGCTATATTATCTTGTTGGCAATGAAGAAGTGAGTCCAATCAAGTGGTAGTTGTTTTCATTTGGTATTAAGTCCCAGAGTGTTAAACATCTGGCTGACTTAGAAGTAATACATTAATTCCCATTAAGGAAATAAAGGAAAACATACTGTCCAAGGGAAAAACCTGGAAAAGAAACAAGTCAATGTTATGATTAATAAATCCCCTACAGCTCACAAGAATCACAGTGATGATAAAAGAAATATTTGGGATCTCACTCGGCACTCAATATCTGTAAATAGACACAGAGGACTTGCATCACAGTGCTTAGGAAAGTGTCAAGTGTGTTAAACATAGTGAAAATCTAATTAGATCTGATTGTATAACTCATTTCATCCTCAGTCCACACTGTTGGCTGCTGAGATTCAGAGGAGCAGACTTCCTTTCCCCTGCTGAAATGCTTGTTTAAAAAACCCGTCCAACTGGCAAGAGCCCATTTACAAATGTGGGATGTTTTCTCTTTGTTGTGGAAAGCACAATTGATCCCAAGCAAAGGGAGCTCACAAGGGACCTTCATGGGCTGCGATGGCGGAAAAAAAGAAAGGCATTAAAGAGGAGAGTGAACAGTGAGGAAACACAGAAACACAGTGAAGTACCGGGAAGAACAAACACAAGTCCTCTCAGCTGATTTAAGTCTCTTTATGTTTGATAAACACCCTGTTGTCAGAGTCTCCCCATATGCTCATACAGGGAAAAAATAAGCACAAAAGCATCAAAGACTCTGGTCCCTCATGCCCCCTATATTTGATCATGTGTCATGTGCTCTTTCATGTTTTTGACCCCACAGCTGTTTGAGAGAGATGGGAGATTTCTACCTGGGTTTTTTCAAGCAAGGATAATGAGGGTAATCTTTGTACTTTTTTTGTGCATTTTTATGAAAATATGAGTGGTATCACTTCTGGATAGAGCACTGAAAATCTTTACTCAAGTAAATGTACAGCCACTCCCATAGAAATAAATGTTAAAGTAAAAGTAAAAAAACTTTCATACTTTTATTACTTAAACCATAAACTTCTCAAAGTACAAATTGCTTTGTGTTTTAATATTGTTTAGTGTGTGTACAAGCCAGAAATCTCCACGAGTAATTTAAACAACTCAAAGTCTCAAGTCTCTTTTTGGAATAACAAGTGTTACATCTGCTATGCATCAAGTTAAAAACAATTACTGTGCAACATGACTATTTCTGTGGAAAGCAATTTGTTTTGTATGGAAGCATATTGCTGCCATTTATTGTTATATTTTCATGCTATTATGACATACAAACTTATCACGTTGTAGCAAGAAACTAACAATACACTATTAATCCTGCTATAAAGTGATAACTCATTGTGATAATAATAACTGTAATGCGTTAAATAGTACCGTAAAACTTCCAATAAAAGCAGGGTCCCTAATAGACCCAGGTCTCATTTAAAAGCCTGGTGTGGCTACACGTTTTGACAAATAAATGCAGGTCTCCAATAGAGGCCTGGTCTGGATTTTATAGAAATTACCTCTCAAAACCCACCGGGTCGCCCGCTTGAGCAATTTTAAGTCATTTCAATCTCCTACACAAATATAAATGTTTAAACTTCTGTTTTAGATTCTCCACAATTCAATTGTTCACTATATTTTACAAAAACGATCAACAACAAAGTATTACGTTAATTCATTCTGACTTACAGGTAACATGGTAAAAAAGAGAGATGGAAAAAAACCTCTGAAGCAATCATAATCATCATGTTAGTTGTCAAATTTGCTGAACAAAATCTCAAGAGAAGCAGCAGTAAGTGTTTAGTTTAATGCTAAAGAAATTAAACGCCTGTCCCAAATAGACGCCTGTCCCAAATAAAGGCAGGGGGAGTTCAGTGATTTAAGCAAATAAACACCCGGGCTATTATTAGAAGTTTTACGGTATATTGTTTAACAAGAAAAGTTATCTTGTTATGACATGAAACATTTTATGTTATAACAATAAGTTATTAAATCACTTTTCACATTATACCAAGATAAATAATATATAAGAAAATGTTTTTTTTATAAAGTGATACATCGTCAACAATAACTTTGTATAACCAAAACTTTTCACGTTATAATGTGATACTGATCTAATTTTCTTTATCTGTCATGGCAGCAATACACTGCTGTAGCTTTGCATGTTGATTATCTGTAATTTAACTATTTCTGTTAAATACTTTTTTTTTTTTAAATCTACATGAAGATATTGATAAGATCACTTTAAAATATGATGCTTTTTATTTATATATATATAGTATATATAGTTTATAAGAACCTGATAGAGGGCATCCTAACTTTTAACATGGCAATGTGGTACGGTAATCTAAACATAAAAGGAAGAAGCAAGCTGCAGACAATAGTAAACATAGCCTCAAAAATCATAGGTATAAGACAGAAATAATTAAGTTGTGTGTATGAGGATGTGCTTAGGAAAAAAGCTGTCAAAATAGCAAACGATCCCTCTCATCCACTTAATAGGGAGTTTGAACTTCTTCCCTCTGGTAGACGATACAAAGTGCCAAGGGCAAATCGTAATATCTTTAAAAATTCCTTCATCCCGAGTGCCATTGGAGAACTGAACACCATGTCCCGTTGATGCGTTTTTAATGTAACTGCCATTGCTGTCCTGCTTTTTGCCCTGAAGATGTTTGAGTGTAAGTGTTGTTGTTGTTGTTGTTGTTGCCGTCCTGCTTGTTGTTTTTATGAGACCAAAGACAAATTTCCACATTGTGGACAATAAATGAAACAAACAAACAAACAAACAAGCTGCGCAGCTAACTATTGTTGCCTGTATCTGTTGTTATCTTGCTATGACAAATAGCCAACCAAATCACTCACTTGATATGATGGGAGCTACATGTGAATTGCCTTCTCCAATACCACAGGCGCCAATACAATATGTACAATATGATTATTCCTAAAGCATCTATGAACATAATCTGAACATGAAAATACTGTGTAAATAACACCTCTAAGATGCCACCTCTTGCAAAATACAGACCTCTGTGACTTTTCTCTTCGTCTTCATGCTTTCTTTTTGGTGGCTTCCCACCTGGAATATGTAACCACAGCTCTAATAACATATAACACAGATGTGTCTTACAGCAAAAAATAGACATTGTGCAGAAACCGCCAAGTAGTATTTTGAAACACAGTTGATGAGATGTTTAACTCAAATCCACAAGTTTAAATCCTAAATGTGGCACTATAAGGATGAATGCTTTCACAAAATGACATGGAAATACATAAAATTGTTATCTTAGTCCGAACCAACATGGGTAGAGAAATAGAGATGATTATAAAATAATGGCAGTGATATTAATGTAGATTTTCCACTAAATCAGTGTTTTGGAGTTTGAATGAAAGCCTGCTGGTATAATCTAATCTCGGCTGACCTCATGTTCTGTGTTCAGGAAGGCTTTTCCTAAAAATTGCTCTTTGGCTGCATCTGGATCATGTCAGGGCTTCACTCCCTTCATGTACAATAGGTTTCCATTTTTAAATAGAGATAGCTCTTTGGAGCGTCTCATACTCATCTCCAGAGAAAATTTCATTTTGACAGATTTATAAATCTCTTAAGCTTAGTATGTAAAAAAAAAAAAAAAAGTTTTATCCTAAGATACTTTTCCACACTAAATAACGGTTTGCTGTTGCTGTACAACTTGTTTTCATCAAGCTGGAGCACATACAATTGGTTTGTCTGACTTACACAGCAGTGCACCTATATGTACAGTACATTTTACATGATACTGATTGGGGAACTCTTTTAGCATTGACTGCTCCATCTGTTCGAAGTTAAGAAGATCTATCTTTTGTTTTTGTAAGTGTTCTGTATGATTCAATCACTACTGGAGTTAATCTACTACTGATCCTCAGGAAATCTGCAGATATTTGATCTGAGAAAGATCTCTTTGAAAGTTCAAAAAGAGCTTGTGTGTGTGCTCCATGCGGAACCAAAAATTAAATGAAAGCTGGGCAAAATCCATGCCACTAACAACTATTAGAGACAGTAACTTGACACTTTTGTATGTACATGTTATTAAGTTTACATCCCGGTGGGCTTCCTCAGCAACAGGTCTATTTTCTTTAGTTTTCTGGGCACAAATATCATCAATAATTATTAAAAAACACATTTGATTTACCTCATCTAAACTTTGAACAAAAAGAAGATGTAAAACTTAACTAAAGGTGCAACACTTTTGGAAATACAGTCGAGAACATTGATACAGTACCTCTCTCATATCCACCTTAGAAACATAAAGCTACAGCCAGCAACTGGTTAGCTTAGCTTAGCACTACAACTGGAAACAGGGGGAAACAGACAGCCTGTCTCCTTCCAAAAGTAAAAAAAAAAAAAAATCCACCTCGCACTACCTCTAAATTATAGTCAATATCACATTATATTAACTCTCAGACAAGAAATAATCTAGCACATAACTCCTCATCAAATGACAAATTGGTTTCTATACTTTTGTTTCTGTACAGATTAAACAAACAATAATTTGTGATCTTTAGAGGTGCTGGTAGGTGTATTTTGTTACCTTTTGACACAGGCTAAGTGGTACTTCCTGATTCCAGTCTTTATGCTAAGCTAAGCTAACTGGAATGAGAATTATATCAACCTTCTTATCTTTCTCATTATTTAGAAGACTGACAGAGAATTTCAGAGCTTTTATGATTAACCCTGCTTTTCACTTATTGCATATGCTTGGTCCAGGAGACCTTTTAACCAGCAAAGAATAATCATCCCCGGCAATTTGACTGTATGATAACTACCTGGACCTCATATATCTCAGTCCCAAAAGCTCCCTCCCTGCAGCAGAAATGTGGCTCTGATTATTGGAGCTGTATGTTGAGTGAGTTGCAGGCTAAACCTAGAGAGGCACAGTAATGTGAAACAGATATACTATATATTTAACACAATAGGCCACACTTACAAGGAAGACATACCTTTGTCATCATCCAGAAAATCATGTTAAACTCTTGCGCTCTGGGCTGTGAACTCCGCTGTTCAAATCCAGATAGCAGACAACAGTCTCTGAGGACACAGACAGTATTACCTGCCAGCTGAATGAGATTCTTTTCCCTGAAGTAATATCTGCTTAGCCTGAGGCAACAGAGCATTCACTGACAGGAGGTATAGAGTTTGCATGCCACTAATAATAGGATAGTCCAACATCATTAAACTCATGCACTGTCAAAATATTTGCAACTCTATTCCAAGTAAGTGAAGGCTCTCCAGTACCTTTGGTGGGCTTTACTGTTTTTAACTGCAAATATTTGAGAAGTTTCATTTCCCAACTGCAACAGATCCTGTATCAACAGTTGTTTTACTATTCCAGCAAGTCTCAAGTGGAATAGAAAAGAAGCTTAGTATCTCCCTGTTAAATACGACATTTACTTAATTGCATATCAATTGTATCGAGTTGATCTTGTATTTTATAATTAGAAAACTGTATTTCATATTTTAATTTGAAAATCTACATATAACATGCATGCATTTTTATGAAAATATGAGTGGTATCACTTCTGGAAGATATTGATAAGATCAATTTAATATATGATGCTTGCTAGCTGCCCAGCTATCTATTGTTGCCTGTATCTGTTGTTATCTTGATATGACATATAGCCTTGGTCTTCACCGGTGATTTGTTCTACTAGTGTTAATGAATATGAGCCCAGACATAAAACATCTGCCTTGGTTCCTGTGTTTTTGGTCCCATTTATTCCCACTACAATATCTGACTGTCATTGTTTGATGTCTTAAAGGATAATTCCAGTTTATATCAACTTGTTGCTTTTCCCAAAAATGTGGCTATTGTGGCTTTGTTTGACAAAACTAAAAACAGAAAGTAGATGCCTGGAACTGCATAGTGATCCAGGGCACACTTGCAAATCGGTTTGTTAACATGTGAAAGGCTGTGGATAGCTTTCCATTTAGCGTGTGTTTGTGCTAGAGTAGTACCAAATGAGGGCATGCAAGTTTCCAACAATACAATTATAAGATAATCACTGTGCAGTTTGCTCAGAGAAGCTGCATCCTTTTTATTTAAGGATATGTTATTGCTGGGGGGCAATTTTTCGACACAATTCTTTCAGCTACCATTGGAATTTCTGCTTGTAGTGGGAAAGATGCTCGAATTTATTGCTGGGGAGTCACACATATTGTAATCTCTCTTACCGTATGGAGAGCTGACTTTTTGGTCCAGCTGGCCTCTGTCTTTCCTTCCAGTTGATTTTGGAGAGATGAAACAAAGTCTGCAGGAAGACAATGTCGATAAGCGCTGCAAATTAATTTGCTGTAGTTACACAGCTGGGCTCACTCTCATCCTTGGACACATCTATTTTCTAAGTCTTGCATTAAGGTCCCACTTTCTACAGCAAAAGTTTTCTCCATAGTCGACTGTGGAGAGCAGGGACCTCAGGACCTGAGGTACGTCGTCTTTTGGGACAGTCCTGTTTCCTTTCTGCCTCTGCCTCCATTCTTTGCATCTCCTCGCTATTTGATCTAGCTCACCGTCTGTCTACTCAGGATCAAACAAATATGATTGACCATAAAAAATTGTCCTCATAATAATCCATGTGATAATCCGCCATTAATTTTTGAGTATGAGTAGATGATTATCCAAGGAGTTCAGCCGGCAAGACCAAAAACTTTCTTTATTTGGAAAGCTGTAGCAGGCGGATGCGGCTTGCCCCTATGTACGTTGTTTTCCGCAAGTTCTTGTTTCCCTGAATCACTACAACTAAGGTGTCAAGTGCAAAGTTAGCACAAGCCATACAGTCACAATAACCACATTTATGTGAAATACATCTGGTTGAAATAAACCATCATTTTCCTTTAATATGTGTCTACACAATTCTGCAGAGAGTTCAACATAACACCGTCTGTCCAGGCATTAATTCTGTTGGACAAGACATAGACAACCTCTAACCTGACCATATACAGTATATGAAACTGGTCTAGCTGAGCATTTCTTTGGGATTTCTGCCAGATTGCAATCACATTGACTGTCAATCACACCAAAGACCCCTGGGGTTTGCCCTTTGAAAGGAGTGTTTGTTAGCAATGTTTGTGTTATCTTCAAATGCATATTCTTCAGGCACACTGAAACAGAACAGCTTACTTTATCAGTTTGAAGTTTTACTATAGCCAAAATCCTTGTAATATGTTTACATAGCTCATACAACGGGGTATTGGAAGCACTACAATCACAGTTATCTACGGTCCACCACCGGGGTATAATCGTCTTACCTCATTCTGGCGATATGGCTGAATCCCAGCAGTGAACTGAAGGATAATGAAAATCACAATAGCCTATATCCCCACTGACTTATTAAGACATACATGCAAGAATGTTTATATTGTATCCACATTAAATAGGTTTGGGGAGTTGTAAAAGTTTAGAGAGACCTCAGGGCCCATGACCACGGGCTCAGCCTTCACAACCAGCCTTTAAACATGGAAATAAAATGATCTTTGTCATCTTCTACAGGTACAATAAAGACATAAATGGTATTATTTAAGACATACTGAGAGCCATGCAGTGTTCCCAACAGAGGGCCTGTGTTGGTCTGTGATCTTTACATCTTAGCAGGGGATCCTTGTGGATCCGCTCCAAGCAGAGTACGCCTCTGTGGACTGGGGCCCTGCTGGAAATTAAATTATCTCTTTTTCATAGGAGCATGGTGGTCACATTTAAAATAACATACAGAATAATATTACTTTTTAGATAGCTAAAGATAATGTTGATGAATAGACACACGCTCCCTTTGGCTGTTGAAAACAGTTTGCATTACATGCTCACTTAAACATACCGAAGGGATATTTTGTCGGTATGGTATAGAACATACATATATTTCACGGATGTTGCTCGAACTTCATGCCTGTTGCACAGCAGTGACCGCTTGACCCCCTTAAATTGAAGAACTCTGTTCTTTTCCCAAAACACATGTACACTATAATAACTGTGCAGTCATGCGTCAACTTTGTGTTCTGTAACTTAATTTGCACAGTCAAAACTGATTTTGGACATTTTATCTTAAATTGGTGCTTGGTGAACCATACTACTGCTTTGTTGCTATGGAAAATCTTTGATACAGCTTCATTTTTTAATGTTTTAACAGCGTGGCTCTAGGGATGGCAATGTTTGTCTGTCACTTTGGTCCAGACTTACTGGATGGATTGACGAAATTTGCTACTGACGAAATTTGCTACAGATATTCAGAGACACTACACGATAAATCCTAATGACTTTGGTGATCCCCTGACTTATCCCCTAGCACCAACATCAAGTTGCTCCATAAGCAAGTTAGCATTTAACTCGAAGCACCGCTGTGAACAGTACAGCCTTGCAGAACTGCTATTGCTGTAGATTCTTAGTCTTGTTTTCAAGTGGCACTAATCAATCAATATCACAGCTTTATTTGAGGAATCCTTTTCAGACCATTTTGTTTATGTTAGACATGTTATGTGATGTTAAACATACATACATATCTGTCCACCTGATGGCTGTTTTAATCAACAGTTGCTATAAGTAATTTGGAGTGTAAAACTACGTCAAACGCATTCATGCTTGTTCCATTTTTGTGTCAATTTTTCCCTAACCACATTTCTGAAAGAACCGGTTCTCATCTTAATCTTGCTGTTAAAGCTCTGATTGAAAGTTGGTTCCCCAAACAGAGAAACAGCAGTCACTAAGCACCACAACTGACCTATTTTAATCACTGGAGAAACTGGAGATCTGAGCAGCAATTTAGAGGCCTGGAACCAGGCTAGCTTAAGGATAAACAGTGAAAAATCTTCAATCAAAACACCAGTTCAGTGACTTGGATTCAAATTTCTTTAGAACTCCAACCACCTCCTAGAAAATTGGCTTGTAAAACAAAACACTGGATTCTAGTTTAATAAATATTTGATCCAATACAACTAAGTGACATTTGTCTTAACATACCATGTCTTAACTTGAAAGAATTTTAACAGCCATTTCTTTTGATTTACTTTTCACACACAGCTCTTAGAAGGCCTCTGCTGTCTGTGTGTTTAGTAGTCAGGAAGTATTACAAATTGAATGAGCGTTATCCTGATCTCCTGGCCAGGAAGCATTAGTACAGTCATTTGCTTTGATTATTGTGGAGTCATTCTGAGATGTCGAAACCACATCAAGGCAACACATCGAGTTACCCTGAAGCTACAATTTTACGATTTTTATGTCCAGACATTCAAGCCAATTAAATTAGTTGAGTTGCCCTGTTTGAGGCTAATTTACCATTTTCTGTAACATTTTCCTGGCTTTTCATTAGCCTCCCTTATCGTTGCACTGGGAATTGCTGAAAACCAAGTCAAGGCTGTGTCTGAAGAAGGAGCCGAGGATGCCACATAAGTCATGTCTTGAGCAGAATGAGAAAAATTTTCTTTCATGTTATTCCTTGGCTGTGTCAGAAGCAGAGCCATGGAGTGTTTCCGCTGTTTGTTTGTGTTGCTTAGGGGTGCCGAGTCCACTTTGGCTGAAAACTCTTGACAATGACATATACGAAGAAGATTCTTCAAAGTCACTGCTCTCTTCTGACTCTGTGCTCTCCATGCCTTTCATTCTTTTCCTCTCAAATATCCTTGTACAAATGACATAGAGGATGGATGACCCTTAACCCGTGGAGCTACTGAGGTATCCAGTTGTCTTCCTGCTCCATCTGTTAATCAACACATCACTACAATTCCACACACGATGGAACATAACCCGCACAGTTACATCCCAACAACCTCAACAAACATGACCAGAACAAGATAAAGGAAAATATTTTCCCAAAAGAATGTCAAAAATGTCCTGGAACTCAGTTAATTTGGGGGGGAGGGGGGTTGTTTTTTTTGCTACAAGAATGATCTCTAATCAACAGTTTTTATTAAATTGGATAAAGTCAACAGAGTAGTTCATAAATAAAATTAAGAAACCAACAGGAACATCGCAAATGAGAGTATTTGTATGATGCCCTCTGGAAAAAATAAATGATTTACCTTCAGTCTGAGCACCAAAGGTCATGAATTCTCTGGTGCAGCACACTATGAAAACTTTTCTTAACCCATATACTACAGTTTATTGTAGTTTTCAACAATGTCTGGCCGGTTGCCTCATGGCAATTCTGCCCACGCTGTATTTATTTCCTGTCAGATGCTCTTCCTAATAATTCTGTCATTCCCCGTGGTCCCACCACCCAGACAGCAGAGACCCCCATCTTTCTTACCTCTGGCCCCCTACCTCACCCCTGGAGGCAGTGACAGCCTCTGTTCCCTCCTTACTCACCCTACTATATTCTCCTTCTCCCACTGCCCCCCTCTTTCCTTCATTTCAACACTATTTTCCCATCTTGTTGCTGCACCTTCTTCGTCCACACCCTCTTCTCTCTGTTGACTTGCACATCTGGGAAAGGTTAAGGAGTGTAAAAATATTGGCTTTGTGGTCATTTAGGTTGAGATGCTTCATAAAGTGACTGCAAGAACTATATTCAAATCCTTGTTCATAAGACACAGGAAAATTTGTTAACCTGGAAAACATTACCTCTCAGAAAATGTCTCTTCAAGCTCCACAGTAGTCATGACTTAAATGGTGATCATAGTTCATGATGTAGACTACAGATAAGAAGAAAATAGAAGTCAACTGAACATGTCTAAAGGTAAAAGTGTTTATGCCTGTTCTGAGTGGCCGCTATTGCAAGTGGGGAAAAAGGCCTGTTGCCATAGCCTCCTCCTGTCTGCATCACACTGCCTTCTGTGTCTTTTGCGTTTCTTTGTCATTTTGGTGTAATGAATTGTACAAATGAGGATAAAAACGCACACTTTAGTCTTTCCTCAAAGGCATTCATATTGTTGCACCTTGTTGAGGAAGAAGAAGTGACAAAAGTAGTTGAGTGAATAATGAAAAAAAGAGAAGTTAATGAAGAAGTGAAACTCATCAGTCTCATTTGTGCACGCATGGATAAACACTGGAATCAGGGTAAAACAGCTCACTTGACTCTGTCCAAAGGTGAAAAATACACCCACCAGCCCATAAAGCTTACTAATGAGCACATTGTATCTCATTTGTTTAAACCATAAAAAAAAAAAAAAACAAAGTGGGAGCTGGGATTTCTTGGTATCTTGTGTCATCACATGGTTTCTTGGCAACCAGCAGTGACTCCAGGAAGTCACTACAGCCAACAAAGAAATAATTCTGCTTACCATAACAAAATTTTCCCCCACTTTGTTATTCGTACAGATTAATCAAACAAAATATAACATGTTAATGAGTGTGCTTCAGAGATGATGGTATGCAAATCTTGTTACTTTTGGACAGATGCAGGATAGCTCTTTACCCCTGTTTTAAGTCTTAATGCTTAGCTAAGCTGTCTCTTAGCTATAGCTTAATATTTAACATACAAATATAAGAGTGGTATCAGTCTTCTCACTGCCAATTGCAAGAACCGGCAACAGCGAGAAAGGAAGGAATGAGGAATCTATTGGGTATTTGAAACAAGATTATCAGCATGGTGAGCTGCTGGGTTGAGTGTTAAGATTGGAGTTCTCAGGGTGGATGAGCTCTGAAGAAAAGAGTTCAGAGAAGATCAGATGAGGTGTGAGGCTATGCTACCATACATAGGGGTAGGATAAGAAGCTCAGGGGAGGTATATGACAGGAAATTTAAGGGTAATAAAGAGGCATGGTCAGGACCTCCAGGTGAGCCTTACCTGGTTGATAATGATGGACCACCTAAGACAATATGAAGACATAGTGATACTTAGTAGTCTATCCCGAGGCTGCTGAGCACATCTGGTCCGAGGAACCTGTTAAATCCATTATCATCGCAGAATAGCTTAAATTACAGCCCCAGAATAGGAAAAAACAGCTGTAAGAGTGATAACCTGTGAGAAAACTCCAACTAACACGTACTGACACAGGCCGGCAGGTTTACAGGGTGAGAGATTGACTACCAGTTGTAAAATAAAATCAGGTAGGGTGTGCTGTGATGTCAGAGTGTAATGCAATCCTAATGTCACATGACATATGACATGGGGGGGGGGGGGGTCCTTCTGACAGCACCTTTTAATGGATAAGAGCTTTCCATGTGAGAATGTGGTAATGGCAGTAAAATCAGCACAGTTGCTCTGGGTATATTTCTGTTATTCTGGATGTAAGACTGCTTACAAAAAAAACCTCTGAAAAATCTCTGAGCATGCACTGAGTAAAAGTTCCTTCCTTGGGGACGTGCTTTCCAGGAGAAATCACGGAGCCTGACAAGAGGCCAACACTGAGACCATACTCTTAAGGGGGCCCTTTGGTATTTGAAGGATGGAGTGATGACAGTAGGACGTTGTTTGTGTATAAAAAGGAAACAAAGTGAAACAGCTCTGAACATGTCAGCCCCTCTGCTTGTCACTTGAGAAAGAAATGTGTGTTGACCCGGCACAACTACAAGCCTGGTAACCCCTAAACAACACTGCTAGTGTGCTGAGGTTTGTGTGTGCACACATAGTTAATTAGACGCCTTCAGTCTGGGTTTTGCTTGCCTAAGTTTGTTTATTTTCATTTTGCATAGTTAGATCCAACACAGACAGGATTTAAGTTTAAACTATAAACCTATATGAGCTTTTTAATCATTTTTATTACACATTTTTATTTTCTACATTTGTTTTATTGTACTTGTTAAAAGAACAGTTCAGCATTTTGGGAAATATCCTTGCTGAGAGTTACATGAGAAGATCAGAGAAGATTAATATTAATATGAAGAAACAAGTAGCTGGTTAGCTTAGCTTTGCATAAAATTAAAAAACAAATATGTTATAACATATTGGTTAGTGAGCTATAAGAGTATGGGTAGGATGTTACATTTGGAGAGAGCCAGGCTCCCTTTTCCCCCTACTTTCAGTCTTTGTGCTAAGCTAAGCTAACTTAACCTCTCCTGGCTCGAGATTTGTCTGTAACATACCAACCCGTTCTCATCCCAGGTTGTCAAATACCGACACTTCACTAGCGTCACGATCCACCTCACCCCCTCTTGGTGCAAACTTTCTTGCTCTTTATAATATGTCACCGGATGGTAATGGGTTTATATTGAAGAAGACAAAGTGATGGTATTTGTTGACGTGGGAATGAGAACGGGCTGGACATACAGACATGAGAGTGGTTAATCTTCTCAAATCTATGCAAGACAACAAATAAGCATATTTCTGAAAATGCTAAACTATTCCTTTAATCAGAGCGCTATGATATATATACAGAATATGTGAAGTCAGTGTGTATACTTTTTCTGTGATCATAACAACATGATACATTTAGAGTAACATCACCATCCTTGCTGATAATATCAGATGACCCAGTTGTGCTGTATGTCTCTCTGTGACCGTGCAGAATGTTTGCACTCAGTATACAACATTTCCTGTGTCCCATCACCCTGTAGTGTCAGTCCCATGACTCATCTTTTGACCACTCATCCACAGTGTTTATTATGATTGTCAGTGTGACGGCGTGCTTGCCATTTGTCCGATAAGGTTAGGACTGTGTGACCATGCAGGCTTTGGCAGATACACGGTGTCGAGAGGCACAGGGCACTGAAATGTCACAACGCTTGAAGAGCACTATTAATGAAAACTACTTGTGGCATCTAACAGCCATTCCTGTCTTTCATGCCTCCCGGGTACGCACCGTGCACACATACTCTTATACAAAACACTGTACAGAAGCCAGTCTCACTTACAGTGTGTGCTGTGGTGTTGAGGGCAAAGTCACCTGTGTGGTGAGGTTGCTGGCCAGGTGGGGCAGACAGCTGCACGACTCTATTTTAGTTTGATATGAAGTAGGACGGCCTAATATAGGCATGAGGACAGGGTTTGCCACTGCTGCCGGATGTGTTTATCTGATGAAGAATACATTTCTGATCTTCATCGACCAAATTTAGAGCGATTACAGATTGTTCAAAAGAAAAGTAGTTAAAGTGTTGACAATTTCAAATGAACTTATTGCTAAAACGCCCATTAACTCAGATACTGCAAAAGGACAAAGACGCGCACACACACACACACACACACACACACACTGCTGAGGGTGGTCACTATGGACCTGTTCAACTTTCCAGTGTTTCATTTCGTACCTGCTGGGTTATCTGCCTGACAGACGGATGTTGAGCTTGACTGAACAAGGGCTTCCCCCGGCATACTCACCCATCACAGCATCAAAAGGATGTTTTGTGTGGGGGGGGATATCATGATCTTATATTCAGCGCTTTCCAAAATACTTTACAGGATATTTTCCGAATGAGGTGTCATTTAGCCTCCTTGCGCTTGCAATATAATCATCTTTGCTCACATTGGGAGTGTGCCCTTCCTCCTCCTTTCAGTGGAGGACAGCGAGGGCTGAGTCAGAGCTGCATTTGTTTCCTACTAATCCTCCTTATGAGAGAGAAAGTTCTTATAGCAAGAGCCAGCTTTGATCCCCAACAGACAAAGATGAAAAAAACGCTTAAGCTACGCAGACAGCCCACTTCTTCTTTCTCTTCCTTCTTAGTCTCTTGGCTCATCCCTCGCCTCGCTGCCCTGAAGATCTGTAATGTCAAAGGACGAGGTCAATAAGGCTGTGCAGGGCAGCATGCAGCAGATGTAAAAATCTGATTTAACCCGGGCAGACATTGCTAGGTTGTTGTTTTTTTGCTTAATACATATACAAAACACAGACATACACAGAGGATTTTGGACCTCTGGCAGGGGTCAGACACTTTATGTGTTTGTGTCTTTTGTGTACCAAATGAAGCTTAAAACTAAATAAAAAACAGCTGTGTTGAAACTAGTGTCAACACGCACATCTGTGTGTTGGGTTCAGTGTGTAAGGTTAGGCGACTTGTTTCATTCATCCATGTTATAAATATCCGAAAACACAGTTTGAAGTGTAATTACTGTGTATTCTTGTGTAAATGTGCGTCTACTTTGTAAGTTCAGCAGTCTATGTAATCATTTCAGAAGGTTGTATGTTGTATCTGCCACAGCACACGGTAATGATAATTAACACAATCATGTGACCAGTGCCAGAACCTGCTGACAAGAAAATGTGTGTCTGTGTCTGTTGATGTGTCTGTTTTCCAACTGCGGTGACATGAAGGACCTTTGCAGCGACCCTTGAACTGAAAAGTATATGGATACAGACATCCTAAACACTCCATTCAAGCGCCAGGTGTCCAACACACACACAAACACGAAGAGAGAGACAGATTTTGCAGTCAACCAGGCAATGATCCACTGAGGTCTGGAAATACTTGCACCCGTTCTTTTTTAACCATCTATTATTCACACAACAACTTCATACACTCTCCAATTGACATTTGGAGGCTCAGTTTTTCTCACCAACACACACACACACACACAGTTTGAAGGTTAAGGAGTACAGCTGGGAGCTGCTTGCAGACCCCCCTCCTCTGTCACTCTCAGTAATCAATCTGTCAGTATGGTAATTAACCTACAGAGTAAAGTAAGCATGACTACTGAACTGCTCCACTCCATCTAACATTCCTCTCCTCCTCCCTCTGTCTCTCACTCCTACTCCCCCTCACTTGGTGGCAGGCGGAGGTTGCTCATTTGCTGATTGTGGCGCTCTGTGATGTCTTCAAGTGTGAGTGTTTTACGCGATATCACTGAGAACACAGTTAGAGCTCTACTGAGAACTTCACGTTCCAATTTAGTACAGCTTGTTGTTTCTTTCAGTAATTATAATGTGAAACTATACAAAGTAATTGCTGAGATTTGAAAACAAAGTGACATTAACAAAGTCCGCCAGGGCAAAAAAAAATTGCAGTGAAACTATTTTTAAAGGGGCCCTGTGGAGTTTTCTTGTGAGCAAACAGAAGTTATTTTGACATCTTCATAAATATATTCTTCATATATATATATATATTCTTCAGATATATATGTTACAGTATATAATACAACGTCTGACAGTTATTATATAGTTATAGTTTCACAGTTATTTATTTATTTATTTATTATTGTGACAGAACATAAAATGGTCCAAAAGTTATTACACTTATTAACCAGTGAATGAGTTAAAGGACTTTTATTCTGAAAGACAGGATAGAAAAATGAGGGATCAGACCTTGAAGGTTTCAGGCTTCTTACAGGATTTATTTTCAGATCCCCAGACAAGGCTGGCCGCACTGGTCAGTGAGCATTTAATAAGAAACACTCTTTCAAAAAAGCTACTTTTGAGTTGTCCTTGAATGAGGATTTCTACAGCACAGCTGTTCACTGGAACACTTTGACACCATGCATTTGTAGAAAAACAGCATGTATCAGTTAACTTCCCTAGAAGAATGTAGGCAAGAAAAAGCCCATACAGAGACATTTGGGCAGTTTGCCTGTGGAAAATACAGTCGAAAAATGGAAAAAATGATTGTTCTTGGACCAGAGAGTGAGGCTCAGGTAAAACTGGAACACATTATTGTGAGTCCAAACGCCAACATCAACTGCCTGTGCTAAATGAAAGTGATGTTTCAGTTGAGTGTTAAAAGTCTATTACCACATCAAATTTTCTTACTTTTTTTACATTAGCATACAGCTCAGAGCACCTGTTGAGACTCCATGGTCAGCTCTGTAAACCGTTTGGCCAACAGTAGTTTTTCGGAGGTGCTTATAGACAGAACTCTACATACCCCAGTTCATTGCTTTCCAACCTGGAGGTTGGGACCCCCACTAGGGGTTGCCAGAGATTTTACAGGGTGCAAGAAAATTTGTAGAATGTGAAGTATATTGTCTAATAGAATGATGGGCTAGCACCAGACACGGTAAAACACCTAATTAGGTGAAAATAAAAGCCAATTAAGTCTGTATGATTGTTAAAAATTATAAAAGGGTTAGGGTTATGGTTAGGGTCTAAAATCTGCTTAAATATTATCCAAATTACTTACACAGACTGTGTTGTTGTGTGCTGTTACTGAGTTCAATATTTAATATTTAATTGTACAGTTTTGAATATAATATGAAATATCCATAAAATATGTCTCTCAGCCAGGGGTCATCAGTTTACTAAATTATAGAAAAGGGATCCCTTCAGGAAAAAGGTTGAGAACCACTGCTCCAGTATGACACCTCACAGGCCAGCCAGACGGAATCATTGCATGAAGGCACTATACAGTCTGACACTAACAGGTTTGTCTGTGTCCTCAAATAAAAAGAAAGGCCCAAAACTCCCTTCTGCCTTTCTGTGCTTGACTTTGATCCAAGAGGCAGTGGTGGCTCATAACCGGTGTCACATGGGTACTTGAGAAGAGTGATGACAAAACTTACTGTAATTGGAAAATGGCTTTTGCCGGTGTTTCCTGAGGACCTGTCAGTAACTGCAGCCAGTAGAGTATTTCCCTATACAGGGATGTTTGTGAGTTTACCATGGGAACTGATCAAATATCTCTGATGCCTTCCTTGTTTAGTTTTGGCTTTTGGTAAAGCTGCTGCCTAACAAAGACGGCGGTAACGTGAAGTAGAGCAGGATGTCCACAAGTAGGTTTGAGTGTATGAGTGATGAGACAAATTCTTCAATAAACACTGAAAGTCATTCATTTCTGTGAGTGTACGTGTGCAGTCTTGAACTTGTACTGTGTTTAGGTTCATTGGCTGCTCAGAATAAACCCAACTACTGTTTATAAACCATTATCTGTATTGCCTCCTGCAGACTATTGGAGCAGGGGGGTGTCTTTAGTGATCCCTACTGACCTGAGTTTCCCAAGTTACACTCTTCTGATCCTCAGCCAGGCTTCCACAGGCAAGCTGATTATCCACAAACTCCCACTACACAGTGTTGGAAAAAGGTTTCCAGATGCCATAAAAGTAAAACTTAATAGAAAAGCAGTGAAGAAAAAGTTTAGATATTTCTTATCCGATTTAAATGGAAATAAGTATTAATGCCATACATGGAGGAAAGACTTTGTTGGAGTGAAGGCGGATTCTCTGGCTGTGTTTAAAGTAACGTCAGCACAGCATCCAAAAACCAGCCTACTTGCTGATTTCAATGGTTTGGGGTTGAGAAGCAAAAGCCTCTGACAAAAAGATCATTATGTAACATGAGCAGTGAAAATCTGCTGTTTAATTGTCCATTTTAGAGAGACAGGGAGCAAAATAACCTTTCAGAGCTGTACAATTCTGCACGATAGTATATTGATGGTACAATTTCATGCACTGTCTGACCAGTACCTGAAGCAACCATACCAACACATTTGCATGTTTTCTGCAAACTACAGTAAATTGTGTTTTGTCAGCTGATTTTCCTCCTCAACTTTGTGTGAATGTTTGCCTACATGCAGCCACACAATGTATGTATGCACATCTGTCCATGTCCATTTTGGAACGTATCCAGTCTTTTACTCATGCTTCTGAAAGTATGGTGGCAACATTTATTTCTACCGAAGCATTCAGAGCTTGCATCACTTTTAACAAGGATTCCCCTCTAGCAATGAAAATAATTTCTTCATTTCCAGTTGTTGGATCCTGTAAATTTCCATATTTATCCACCACTTCCTCTTAGTGGTAGCAGTACACAGCTGTGTTGATTCACAAGGTGACTTATGTTTTACACAGATACAAACCAGAATCAGAGTAGCGTGCAAGTAAAACATGCAGTCCACATCTACGTAGCTTGAGTAACAAAGCATTGCTACTTTATTTGCTAACCCTTCCTGCCTTGGAGGCATCACATTCTCATGCCTGTTTGTTGATACTGTAGAATACACACAGATGCATCTTCACATTCCTCTCCCACACAAACCAGACTGGACCTGTGATGCTACTGTACAATAACCCAGGGATGAACTCACATACAAACCGCCTTCTGACGTGACTTAGAGTCTGGAATAGTAACTTAAATTCATTGTTTATTTGTAAAATGATAGCAGTGTTGTATGAAATGTTTATTTAAGTTTGTACATGACTATGGCATGATCACATTGTCAGTTTGATACCTTGTTGTGACAAACAGACCACAACATCAGCTGCAGTACCATTTGTAACAGCGTTCGGTTACAAAGAGTTTAGTATAGCATTAGTTCAGGCAGGCCATGAAGTCAAGCCAGCCCACATCAGCTGATTGCTCAGCTTATTCCTTTCCGTGCATCCAATTGGCAAATCTCATACAGGTGCCATATTTAAGCTGCTTTATCCTGCCTACCCTTGCTGCTTTTTCTGCAAGCTGCTTTTTTAAATCTGTAAGAATCTACGCTGCACGCTAAAGCATTACTGAGTTTGACAAAGACAGAGAGATTTACATTAAAAGCAAAAAAAAGTTGTTTTAGACTATAACTAAATGGCACAAATATAAACATTTTCATGTGTTCCTGGATCATTTTGGTGACCCACGCCGTTATTTTCAAGACTAAACATCTTGCAGTACATATTCATAATGCTGTTTTATTTATTTTCCACTGAAGTCTTGGAGGAAACAAAAAGTCGGACATAAAGCGTGAAGCATAGAAATGCAAATGCGCGTAAAACACTGTTTTCAGCCCATTATATACTGCAAAGCCTCCAGAGAAAGAAAACAAACCTTTTAATACACAAGATGAGTGACACAATCATTCAGGTATGATATTATTACTGCTCCACCCCCACTGTATACTTTTCCTCATGTGTGTCTCATATAAAAGGCTACAGGAGGTTGCTGAGCTAAATCGCAGATTATTATTTATGGATAGTGACACTCACCTTGTGTCTCTGAGTGTTTAATAGCTGCAACAGGTGCCAGCCATCAGTATTTGACAGAGGTGTCAGAGACATGCAGGCTTTATGCATGGACTGTATTTAACATATGCATGACATAACATTTACTGCTGGCTATCATTTCAGGAAACACGAGGCAAATAACTCAACTGTCTCCTGAAATAAAACTTACAGATTTATTTGCCGTTCAATGATTTTTTTTTTTTAAAGGAAAATTTAAGGAAAAGATGATGGAATTTACACAAGGCTGACTTCCCCTTTTGGCCTGTTTAACTACGAAAGCAAGAGCTAGAATTACGTTTCTTCTAATTAATTTTACTGTATACTACCCTTACAGTGATGGAGTTATTTTGGGAAGACTTTCTCGCTTGCAAGTTGGCCTCCTTTCTGATGACTCCCATTTTCCACTCACCCGGACTGAACAGAAGATGAGGGCGTCCAAGACAACCTCATGGTTTCGCTACTGTTCCTTAAAACACAGCAAATGGAGCAAGGAGACATATGAGAGTAACACCAGCTCTCTGTTTGTGTTACCAGGCCGTTGTCCTCCTCCAACTGTTTTTGTACATGACTTTGTCATTGATGCATTATTTATGTTTCATATTTAGAACTTACACAAACAGGGAGCATGAATTTTTGAGGCCAGTGTTACCAAACATAAATATGAAGGGCTGAAGTGGCTGTGGGTATTAACATGACTTTTTCTTTAAAGTACTGCCCACTAAGCAAAGTGCTGACAGTTAGGAGAAGTTAGCCTCTGCACCAAGGGAGGAAAATATGCCTGATTCATTTTTTGGTTGACAGCGTGGGAGGCCCCATTGCCAGTGTAGCCAACCAACATCTGTAAACTGTCACTGATGATAATTGTTAACCAATCTGCATGAGCCTTTAAGTTCTTTCTGCTCACTTTTATTTTTGTCACTTGCCTCCACTGACCCTCTGTCACAGCAATAAATAAGACAAGTGAGAGGATTTTTATGAACAATATTAAGAAGTGAGGACCAACTGCAAAGAGAGAGAAAAAAGCATGGCAGTTGTAAACACGTGTGAATAAGAGAAACGGAGACAAAAAAAAAAGAGAAAGAGAGCTTCATCCACTTTATCCAGCTTTGATCTCCTTAATGGGGTGCTGGCCTCACTCCAGGTGGGATGTGTCGCTAAGGGCAACGGGACAAGAGGAGGCTGATGAGGCAGGCCAGCTCCGGGCTTTGGGGGCCGCTCAGACAAAACACACTCCACATTGGCCTCCTTACTGTAAAGTGCTCAGTGCACCTTGGTAATGACAGCGAGAAAGGTTTGATGAAAATAATTAAATAATTCCAGGTGTTTATTTGGCACATTAGCGAGATAAATGCACTTCCTGCTGGATATTCCTTTTTCTGGTAGTATGCATGGCAGAGTCGGACAATAAAATGACCTTTAAGACTATGAAAAGCCCTGCGTAAATCCGAAAAGGCTTACAGAGGTTGAGCTGATTTAAGAGCTCCAGTGAGCAATGGGTAACCAGTGATTGACCACTGGGCAAGTAGCAGATTACAAAGGGTTTTATTCTCTTAATTTTACACTTGAACTCTCTTAACTCTCTCCTAGACCCTCCTTCCTTCCTTTTCTTTTTCTCCATCTCCTCTTTGAACTTCCCTGCTTATTTCCTGACCTCTCTCCCTCATCTGTCTGTCTCTCGTCCGCAGTCACTCCCTCCATCTCTCCCAGCAGTCTGGATTCTCTTTGATATCCTGCAGGATTAGTTCAGAGCTGTCTGTCTGGGTGTCTGGGTGTGTCCGATATAGGAGCTTTTGCATTGAATCTAATCACTGCCTATTTACACAAAGACATACTCATACACACATACACGGTGAAATCATCGGGGGTTGGTGGGGGGAGTCAGTTCTTCCCATCAGTAATGAGACTATTAATATTTCAATATTTTTTATTATTTGGTTGTGTCTCAGTTGAATGTGGCTCTGTATCAAAGTATCAAAAACAAAAACAAAAACTCAAAACAAAAACAAAAATTAAAACAGAGAGTATAAATATGTGGATTCATACATTTTGATGAGAAGACTTGACCTTTATAAGACCAGAACACTGATGATTGCTTTATTATATTCAAGTGTCCCAGTAAGACATGATAGTGTGACAGTGGGCCAGCATGAATGATACCAGGACCTTGAAACGAAAGCAGCTAAATGGAATTCAACCATCAATCATTGTATTATTTACACCTGTGCTTTTCCTACTGTGACAGGTCAAAATGTCTTCTGTGAAAAAGGTCAGGGCTGTGTCCGAAATCACTCCCTCCTTCACTCCTATACTACTCCCTTTACAACAGACACTAAAAAGTTCACTCTTTGTGAGCAGTGAATTGAACGTTTAGACACTTCTGTTACATGGCCTGTGTAGACAGCTGGATTGATTATATAGAAGTGTACGCTCTGATATGACGTGCATGGGACAAACAACTGAAAAATGCATCTAAAACGCCTCCTGTGTTGACACAAGGAATAACATATTGTTGGGTGAGAGCAGAAAGTAGTAGACTAACTAAACTTAGTGTATTTGCCATACCCAGGATCTTTCCTTAACCTACCATAGTTGCCATGTGGATATTTAAAGTGGTGGAACGACTGACGACATCTCTATCCCTGAAAACCATTGTGTCATTGTCCTTAAACTGACCATCATCATCCTCCCCACAGCCACCACTGCATGTTCCATTCATTTCATCTTAATCACCCTTGCCTACCCGAAAATGTTATTCTGTGTTCTGTTAAATATTGTTTTGTTTTCGCTAAAGATTCCACAGAACACAGAATAATAACAGCGCAGGACATTACAGAGAAGGGTTAATGGGCCGCATGTTAAAGCTCATGGGAAACGCGTCGCCAGCACGCCAGGAGGCTTTCCTCACATTGATGGAGAGGGGGATGAGGAGGGGGGGCTTGGGGGGTGAGGCAAGGTTCACTGGTTCCCAAACTCCTGCAGAGCTTCAGTAGCCTTCACTGCCACCCTGAAACTCCTCTCACCCCTCCTGTCTCCCCTCTCTCTTCCCCTTCACTGCCCTCCAGCACTGCTCTCAGGCTTTTGCCTTTCTTTTTGTGTCCCCCTGCTAAACTCTCTCACCTACTGGCCTTTAACACCTCCTCCAGGCCTTCTATGTTGTGTTATCATCCTCTCCATAGCCTTCTCCTTCTTCTCATCTCCCTTCCTCCTCCCTCCCCTCACATCTATTCCGTTTCACAACTTTTGTTTTAATATAACCGAGAATCAAAATAATCTACCAGACATCTTCATACGTGTGTCTGTTTGTGCGTGGGGGCTCTCTTCTTTACATCTCTGGGTTTTACTGTATGCAATAAATTACATTAGATCTGAAACCCTGCTGCATGACTGAAGGTCAATATTGACTTTCTGCAAAACTAGCAAGGTGGGAGAGAGACAGAAAGCGCCAGAGAGAGAAATGTAAGTGTGTTCTCTGGGGCTTTTCGCTTTACTTTTTGTTTGGGTGCCGCACGCCTTTACTTTATTGAAACTGGCACAAGCTCAAAGTCAACATAGTTAGAGATTTTCCTCCCTTCAGAGGTTTTGCTGCCATTTGTTTATGTACAGAACAAAAAAAGTTTTGAAAACTTCCCCTTTTACAGCAGATCATCCATTATAGAAAACGTGAAGCCTAGAGAATTTTAGGGTGGATGAGTAAGGCTGCAGGTACTCCACTCATCAATCAGCATGTTATCTAATAAACTTTACTATCTTCTTATCTGGATCGTGAGAGCACCAATTTGCTTTCAGATACCTTTTAAGTTTTTATTTTAGAAATAAGGGGAAATTAGTCAGCGTTTAAATATCTGGCACTGATTGCAAGCAGATTAAACATGAGAAACTAGAAACAAGACATTAACAAATGGACTGTACCTCTAAATGTATTCAGTTTTAAGCTGCTGGAGGAGGGGAGCAAAGGCCTGAGAAAGAAAACTAATCAAATGGAGAAATCTGTCTCTTGAGGCCCACTTTGCCTTGTGCACGCACACAAAAACACACTTACAGACTTACTCGGGCCATATACTCTTGATGTTGTCAGGCCTGTCATCTGTCTACATCACGTACGAGTTTTGGCATGCAGCCTTCCTCCGGGTGACAAAAAGCGCAGTCTTTTGTGTGTCGACAACTATTCCTCACATCCCTACCTGGCCCCAGCAGCCCTGTTTAGAGGTGCAGGCAAGCAAAACCACATAGGCATACACACACACACACACACACACACACACACACAGGCGTGTTTCCGTCACTTCAGAGGACATTACATTGACCCTAACCTTAAACCAAGTCTTCACCCGGAAATTTAATTATTTACATTATTGGGACTCGCATTTTGTCCCCAAAAGAAGGCGAGTGCTCACAAAGACACTGTGTAAACATATTTAGGTCCCCACAACATCAGTTTTCAAGTCCAAACTCACACACACGCCCTCGTTTTCCCTGAAAGTTTTTTTTACTTTAACTTCTTGCCCTTCCTCCTCTCTTTGCTCACTCTGTATTAATTTGATTCTTCTCTCTTGTTCAGAGACATTTTTGTGTGAAGTTGCTTAAAACCCCTTTTTTGTAAAAAAATTATACATCCCCTAAGAGACTAAAGTAACCTAATGGTAATTTGTTAAAGTTCCTACCACAGCAAGTAATACAAATATATAGTCAGAATATGCTTCACTGAAATGAAAAATGTTTTAGTTACTATTTGTAATTTTTATTTTTGCAATTTCTTGAAGTGCTACCACACTAGGATTGGTAGATGGTCATAATGTAAAAACACACAAACAAAGGCATAGTTCAGGGAACAGACTGATATATATTTCTTGATATATCATGAATGCACCACAATGAATTCACTTTTAATAATTAAGAGGTTTGTGTAAAACGTATTACATTTTTAGATAGCATTTTATTGTTCTGACATTATCTGATACTCTTACTTGTGACTTTAACTCCCAAACAATTTTATCATTGTCCCTTGATGTTAAAAAGGCACCTGCTTATCCGGCTGTAAAAATGCCAAAGCCAGCTTATCTTATATTAACATAATAGTGAGTTTAATTGGTCGCAAAATAAGCAGAGAAACCATTCAGGTAGCTTTCTGCTATACGCTGGCATTGTTTTTCTCCTGGCTAACTAACGTAACAGTGGTGATCTTGTTGTGGTTGGCTGTTTATTGTTTTGGTAAGAGTGAGAACTCTCTGTGGTGGTATTTTACAGGAAACCCAGACCTAAAACCCCAGCCTGGCATTTCATACACACTCGCGTCGTTACACTCTTAAGAGGTCAAGAGGAAAGGAACCTTTGTGGCTTACCTCAGACAATTACCATGATGATACAAAATCTAGTGTTTTTCTGGTGTGTGTGTTGGTAGGTGGTAAAGATTACATCCTCATGTGTTGAACTACCTCAGGAGAGGAAAAACAGGCATCCATCTAGATGACCGGGCTGCCTGTTGGTTTGGTTGTGTTTGAGTACTTCCTAAACCACCAATGTTTTTCCTGAATATTTGAGGTCTGAGGTTAAAGTGACCACCGTTTCCGCCTGCATTGTTTACCTACCCAAAAGATGTTTTCTTTCCCCAAACAGGATGATCTAATCATGGCAATGAGTGGAGCATTTTTAAATAAAGTTGGTGGAAATAGCCGAGCCAGAGGATGTTTTGGTAACACAGATGCTTTTTGGATAAAAGAGAAACAGTGATATCAGTTAGAATCACCAAATCAAGGTCAGACAATGTTGTTTGACCCTGGCTCCTAATTAGAAATCATGTCAAAACTAAAACACATGTTCTACCTTTGTTTGACACTGCCTTTGTTCATGGATCACCTTTCTGATTGGTGAAAACTGACATGTTAATGGTCAGTGTTTTGGTTGACGGTGTTCACTGAAGGGATCCCATTCTTACTTCAGCAGAGGTCATCCACAGGTCGGTGTAGTGCAGGGTCAGAAAGTAGTCCTTTCTCCTGCTGTGTCCTCAGCCATGTGTAGAATGTGGGTCATCTTCAAAGAAGCTGAAGTATTAGCCTTCGACATGAAGCATCAGCAACTTCCACGGTAGGGTGAACTCCAACTTCAATTGGAAAAGTAACGTGGGAAGCTGAGGGTAAAAAAGGTCAGTGGTTTATAACTACAACTTCGAAACTCCAAGCTTACTCCCTTAAAGCAGGTCAGAAAGATGCAGGCCTCAGTGTGTGTGTGTATATGTGTGTGTATAGTGCACACTCGTGGATATGTGTTTTATTATACCTAACACTCATCTTGTGTTTTGACCATGAATTCTGTGCATGCATTGCAGTTTACCACAATTTGGTGCCTATTTGCAGCCTGAGATTCAACTAAAACACATAGATTCTCTCCTTTAGGTTCTTTACTATATGTTTTCCCATCACCAAAACCTATGAATGAATTTAATAGGGCAGTAAATAAGATTTGTGTTGCCCTATAGCACATGATGACCATATGTGTGGGGAGTTACAGGTGTTTAGACTTTCCAGTCCCTACTTTATATGTATATTTCTAACTCAGCTGTGGAGACTTTCCAGTCCCTACTTTATATGTATATTTCTAACTCAGCTGTGGAGGATGCTGCTTCAAACATGGTAATATGTTTCAGTGACAAACACTACTAGTTATAGATCATGGCAACTTCTTCCAAAGGTTACTTGAACTTCTGTTATAACAACAAAGGTGCCTTTAAATAACTCGAAAACATCCACACCTGCATGTCTCATCTTGATATCAATAGCTTTCTTAATGCTAGCTCGTAGTATCTAAAAGTGCTCACCTCATTAAAGCTGTAGGGTGCAATCTCCAACTCTAACAAAACCAGGTGATTCCTGAATGTGGGCTTATCAGTAGCTAATGTTAGCAATCCAGCGCACAATCTGTAAATAATATAATGTTGGAGGTAGTGGGAGGAATATTTCCTCTTCTTTATCCCAAAGTTAGTCACCATCTCCCTACCTCCAGCTCATGAGCCAAGCTTAAGGCCTGAATAATATCCCAGTCACCAGTACAAAAGTGCTATCAGCCATCCCAATACTCCTTGTAAGATAGCACTGACTGAAAAGTGTTACTGAGATGAGTAACTATAATGTAATTAATCAGTTTTTGATTGCAATCACTATTATTGGTAAAAGTAATCACAACACTGTAAACGTGTTAGTAAGCAGACTAATAGTTACGGCCCACACTGCACATATGGAGCTGCATCAGTCACTTCCTCCCATCACTGGACAAATGGACAAACAATTTTCCCAGTTTCATGGTTTCTTAAGCTGGTGATATCATTCATAATTATATCCTTAATAAAACCACAGTTTGGGTCATAATACTGCACTCAATGCATTTGGAGCCCATGCTTCTTTTGCCCCGTCTCCAAGAAGTCTCTCCAGCCTGTTGCTATTGGCATTCAGTGTTTGGCTAGTAGGCCTAAATCATCCAAATCCTCCATCACAGTCTTACATCTTCTTACATATAATTGTTTTTCCCTTTTTCCAGTTTTGTAATGAGACTGGCTTCACTTGTGTCTGCTGCTTTATCTGACTCAGACATGTGCGTCATAATGTTAGCACAACCAGTTAGCAGCTATTCCAAACTGTCTCCCGGGCACTGCAGCTAGCTGATCATATGGCCTCTCGAGGTTTATAGAGTGCAGTGTTATATCGTTAAGTCTGTGAGCGGACCACACAGAGCAACCGAGGGTGTCTGTGTCCTCATTAAAACTTTGCCTGGGCAAACCAGAGACAGCCAATATACACAGCAGATAAGACAGTTAACAGCTTGCTCAGATTTACAGCCACTAGCCTCTGGGAGTGAAAGGATGAGGGGGTGAGAAAGAACATGAGTTCATATATCGTTTAATGTCTGGCAGCCAGATGAACAAACTGTGGACAATCTGTGATTTAACAGGGCTATAGAGAGACAGAGCTGGTGTATAGACGGGGTGTTTGACTGATAGACAGCAATGATATCGGTTGTACAGACGGTGAAAGGCCAGAGGTGATACAAGGAGGGTGTTTAAATGAGACGGATTGAGTGGAAGAGATGTAAGATGAGGAACATGGGACAGGTAGAAATGTAAATTAGTAAAATACAATCTTTCATTAAAAGAGATGTTATGTCAAAATCCTGTCACATCAATGTGTTGCTACTGTTGCAACAATGAAAACCCCCATGTGCGCATCATCAATCAGTTAAACACTAATCCAGAACAGCCAAAAAAAAGGGAAACCACAACTTTCTGAAATACTACAACTCTCGGTCATTATCAAACTCCAGTTTTACGCCAAATGTCAGAGTTTCTTGTCAACACCAGAAATCAGCCTCCTCATAACCCTAACTTGATCTCTCACCTTGTTCACATAAATAACCCTCCCTCAAGAACAGGGGTCAACTTTGTCAGATCCACTCCACTTTCTCTCCACGTCTCTTTTCTCTCCCTTTGATTTACATCTACCGTTTTAAAACCCGGGCATCCTGCTCTAGAAAAACACAGCGTCTTAATTTCTTTGAGTAAATTTTAAGTGGCGTGGGCTCGTTTGGCGTGTTCAGTGTCAGGTTTTGCAGACTCCCCAGTGTGCAGGCCCACCTAGTGTGACACTGCACCTCGTAAAGACATCTAGCCAGAGTTTTGAGAAAGGCTTTTCTCCCTGAGTGAGTGTTGGGTTTCACTACCAGTCTGTAGACAAGGCAATTTGGCCACCTGAAAGAGGATACACATACAGGAAAGTTCCTCTGCTTTCAATCACACATTCTCTGTGCTAACTGTATGCATTAAGTCTCTCTCCTATTTCATTTTCTTTAGATTAACATCTGCTTCATCAAACATATTTGAGGGTATGTTTTTTAGTTCAATTGAACCATTTTTTAGGTTGAAAGGTTTTGGGGTGAACACTTTTAACACTATTCCTGAACTGGATTTTAAACGTAATTTTCTTGGAACTTTGCCAATTAAATAAATGAATCCTGTTATAATGCACATATTTGGCCTTGTGCAAGAACTACTCTTATTAACATATTCGTTCATAAGTGGCCAGTACAACTGATTGAGGAGAACTTACGGCACCAATTTTATTTTGAACAGAATTTACTCCTAGAAGTCATGCAATTAGTCTGCAGTTATAGGATTGTATATTACATTACTTTAAAACAATTATGAGTTTCCTATGTAAATTACACTTAAGTTGACATCATCCTGTTCATTGAATTATAAGATAGCCTAGTTCTAAATGTATCATACAGTCTAACAATATCATCATTGGCTTTTGATGGTGTTCTCTTCACATTAAGGTGTATGCAGGTCATTGTCCAATGGAACATCCTCTGCTGCAATGCCTGACAGTGCAACATCACCTATTATGGCACATATTCTTTTATCTAACTCCATGATGGAGTTAGCAGGGCCTTTCAATCCACTGCTGACATTAAAAATGATAGACTTTGCTTTGTTGATCTCAGAGAGCAGGACTTCAATCTCCGAGCTTGTAAAGTTCTTCTGTATGCTCTTCCATGCCATTTTCCTGAATGAACTTCCTCAGACATGGGGCAGGCCATGTAACCTTATATGGTATTATAGGGGCGTTAGTAATGCAGATTTTCAGTTCTCATGAACGCACGCTCCATTACACACAGGTGGCATTCATCATTTTTGAGCAGGTGATTGAGAGAAAGTTAAGGTAAGAATACAAAAATGTTCTTGCATGAGACCCATTGTCTATTATTTGGCTCAATCTCTTACACATAAATATGTGCACAAATAAATATTTCTTCACCCACACAGACACTTCCCAGCAAACAGTCCCAGAAGAATTTTCTGCACCAAGTTACTGGCACAGGTGGGAAATTCACAAATGTTACAAACATGAACACAGACCACATCCAAACAAAAAATATTTTAGTTTGAACTTCGTTAACCCCTGAATAGGAACACCAAAGGACATGGGTTTTCTGTATTGTCATTGCACAAGCAATGCAAAATTATCTTGTCTTTCAAGTAGCACACGGATCCCAAAAGGACAAACCTACCGAGGAAAATAGAATTAACTTTGACCTTTTTTTCTCCTTTGGAAAGCCAAAAAACAAGACAATATTTCACGGTATGTGTCCTGTCCTCAGGGCATCAGAAGAGGTGTGAGAGGTGATCATGTTTCTTTAGTTTCCTCTCTCAGCAGGCATTTTCTCCATTGATGCAGCCTTGAGGAAACCCTTCAAACTCCAGCAGCACTTTTCTGTAGGTGAACCTGACCTCTGACATGAAGAAGACCTAAACATGTCAGCTTCAAGATTGTAATCCTTTTTTTCCCAGCAACTAACAAGAAAAAAAAGAAGTGTTTTATAATATCATCGCTATGTAATCAACTTAACCAAATTTCCATAAGGCAAGTCTTAACCTGCAGTATGTAGCTGAGAAGGACAACAACACTAACATAGGATAAGAATTTTTGTATATATATTTTTTGTTTTGCGAGTAACATAAAGGGAACTACAGTTTGAATTTATTATTATACAATCCTGCATTGTAAATGACAATTAAATAAGTTTAAATCCTTAAAATATAATATAATATATACAGGCAACAAACATGTTTACAATGTGGAAGAAAGAGAGGAAGAAAGACGTTAAAACACAGTGCCATTGTTGCTGAATTAATCCAAAACTGATCCTGAATCCAAACGTGAATTGATTTATGCTGCAGATTTTCTATGTTCTCAGTCTTTAGCATCTGTTGCACACCTAGCAGATTCTTAAGGTGACTGGGTGTTTCTTAGACAATCTCTTTACACTGTACACATTTGTAAGTTCAACCTTTTATCAAAGACCCAGATATTTTCTAACTCAGTTGTGAATCTTTTGTACTGAAAATTCAACTGGGCATGTTTCATGAGGTCGATCTAAGTTGTAAAAAGTGCTCCAACTGTGAGAAATAACAAGAAATAATGCCATAAATTCAACCCAATTTCTCGATTATACCAAAAATAAACACTGTTTGTGACCAGGATGACTAGACTGTTCTTTCAGTTTCAGTTTTAGGTTGAAACTAAAACGGTAATCCTTGTTTTGTATTTAAATCTCAGGATTATGTAACTTTCTTCCAGGATCTGGGCCTTGTGGTTTATCAACTTTCCAGCAATTAGTCACTAAATTGTCTTTATTACTCTCTAAGCTCTGGGGAAATCTGTCAATTTTAGTAAATTAAATCAGTTTTAAATTAGATTACAGAGCACAGTATTGCTGATGTGTCTGAGGGGAAATGATGATACATGGTGAAAGGGAAAGATTTCCAGGATTAACCCCAGTGATGATTTTGAACAATAAAGGGGCTTTTAAGTAACCAAAGCTGTTGTTGCTTTAAACTGGATGTTGAACAAGAAACGCCTTCAGTTTCTCAGCTTCATCAAATTCTCATCACTGACCCACCCATTGGGTGGGTCCATTATTCCTGCCAGTTTCACAGGGTCAGACATGTCATCCATGGAGAGAGCGCTGACTTCTGGAGCTGCTCATGGAAAAGTCTGACAAGTATAGAAATAAAACTACCTCCACAGCCCCTCTACTGTAGCTGCAAACTTTGACTCTTCATCATAAGGTCATCTTTTATGTGTATGGAAAAAACATTTCAATGAAGGCGCATTTCCAGTTTACATGTAGCAGGAAGTAGCTTCATTGTTGTCGGAAAAATATGCAAATTCTTTTTTTCCCAACTATGTGATTGATTAGGGCATGTAGCAACAAGGAATTCTTTGGCAGTGTTTTGGTTTTTGAAAGTTTCCCGCTTACACACATCAAGACAAACACTCACACAGTTGCTACAGATGTCAACAGTAAATTATTTTCTATTGCAGCTCAGCTCAGCTTTGATCTCTTCCTTTTACTATAAATGCCTGTAGGCATGTGAGAACCTTTATACGTTACAAACAAGAACTAACTCCTTTATAGTTTCTTATAGTAACATCCTATTGTTCATATTTGAGTAAAAGTACTTGCAGGGTAGATCCTGCTCTAGTAACCTGTGTTACTCAAGCAGTGATCTTTAGTGTCCTTTAAAAACTACTTTTTTAGTCTACTTTATTGTGTTTGTGTGTGTGCGCGAGTGTGTGTGTCTGCAAGTTTGAATGTGTGAATCCTCCCATGACAAGAAAGCCACTACACCAGTCAGTGAATGTTAGTACCTTCCCCCATCAATCAGGTTGAACGTTACTTAATGACTGTGGTAGTTTGTCCTCAACCGAAATAATAAAACAAAACAAACAAAAAAAAGGCATATGTTTCATTCAGTTTATTTATTTCTGCAGTCTCTCTTTCCCTGTGTCCTATACCTGCCTACATATGTACATTCACCTGTGTGAGTCCAAGTGTGCCAAGAGCCTTCAAAAAACCACATTAACAAGTAGTGAAATTAACTAAATAACAATACTAATATTGAAATCCAACTAATTCATCCAGATTCTTTAAAACAAAGCAGCTAAGTAAATAAATGTTTAATTATTACATATTACAAAACAATGACTAGCTCCAACTGATTCATTACTTGCAGCCATATGACAGGGGTCTGATATTCTCCCGATCTCAGTTTCTAAATAAACACAGATTGGCAGCGAGCGTTGTTGATTGCAGGGTTCTCCGTGGCAGAACAACATACACAGTCCTGTCGGCAGAATGTCTTATGCTGTGATTAGGGTTTAGGGCTGAACTTCTTGCAGGGAGAAGTCGTATTTCATTATAGTCCAATACAACATTGTGTGTACAGATGTAATATGTATAAAGGCGGTTTTGAAGGTGCTTAGAGTGTTTCTCTGCCCATTGTGTCGCTCTGTAGATCGTATTGTGTTCAACTTTGCCCTTCGGACTGTGGTTTTGGATTTTAATCTCACACTCTTGTGCTCAGGAATGCACTGAATAGCTTTCTGCAGGGGGAGGAGCGGGGTGGCGGTGTACTCTACCTGTCTCTTTTACCTTGCAGGTTAATTTCCATGCTTTTGATTACTTGGAATTTCGGCACACACAGTGAAGTAAAAACACACACCTTTTGAAATCACAGCAGAATAAAGTGTAAACATGTTTCAACAACATCTTTACACCGCAAATTAATGCCACATTGAATCCACAATTGGTTAACAATCAACAAAGAGTTTTAGGTGGGGCATCATAACAGTGTGAAGTTTACAGAGCCAGTTATGAATCAAGAGGTTTATGATGCAATTGTGGACCATGTTGCATTTTATGGGTAAGGCCCTTTTGATGTCAGGGGAGTAAACACTTGTGGAGTGAGTTCACTAAGTGCATGCCTTACAGTATTCTACATGTGGAAAATATAATAATTACAAATTCAGATTGAGGGTATCATTACAAGCTGAGACGAATCTACAGTTGTAATGAAATGAATAAAAACGGCACATATTTTCAGACGCAGCTCGTAGCAAACCGCTGAATTACATGCTTGGAAAAAGACAAACTAATTCCTGCATGTTTACTCATCTTACACTATAATCATTACATGTAAAGCAAAATGAAGGGCCACAGTGGCCATCACTGGTAGCCACAGCAGGTTTGCTTTTTATGTAGATACAAAATTATCAGTAGAAACATTAGTTAAAGGGTCAGATCAACAAAAATACAAATAAATAAATCCACTTTTACCTCTAGTGGTATTTGTCCATGCAGGTAGGGATTTGTTTTGCCCAGATTTTGAGATATACCTCTTTGAGATTTGTGCATTTATCCCAATAAGGAAAAAATACATTTAAACATCAGCCAAATTCCAAGGCAATCCATCTAATAGTGGTTGAGATGTTTCAGTCTGGATCAAACAGACAACCCAGCACTTCCATCCCTAGAGCCATGTCCGCTTTCCTCTTGATAATCCACAGCACACACTGTCAACTGTTTTCATAGGGACTATTTCTTTGGCAGAAACTATCCAGTGACACGGTGCAGTCTTTGATCTTCCAAATTTAAAGGTTTAAAGTGGTCCAGGTATATTTAGGTTGTTAAATCAGTGGGCATTAACTCAACTACACAATGTATGAACCTGAGGTCAAAACCTAAGGTCACAGGTCAGTGTTTGTGAGGACTAGTGCATTCTGATAAGTGAGTGGTTGTATGTTTGTGTTTGTGCTTGTGAAGATTCCTGTGTGGTCATCAACAGGCCCGGATGGGAGAGTTGTGACAGGCCCACAATGAAAGGCACACACAGATAAGACAGTGTGTGCGTAAGGAAAGTGATTTTAACTAAGAGTTCCCAAACACACCTGGGAGATGTTCTCACAAGAGATAAACCCCAAACGGTCTACAGCAAATACAATCCATTAAATGGGTTGACATTTAGGATTGGATAAGATTTTACTTTGTATTCTCAATGAGGAATTTTACTTCTCTGGGTACTATTTAGACAGAATTAAATCAAACAATGAGATTAGCTTCGCTTAGCTCAACAAACGGATACCGGGGTTTGTGTCCTGTCTCCTACCAACAGTCAACACTGGTTCTCTTTATTCATGAGTAATCTCTCCAACATTTAAGAAGATTGAGTATAATATTCATAAGTATGCTTTAATTTGTGTAGAATCAAAAGAAAATAAGAATCGTGATGTTTTTTTTCACCATGGGTCACCTTCCATGGAGGCCATCATGTTGAACCAGAACCAACCAACCAACCAACCACAGGCCCTCGATGGGGCATTCGCACAATTGCAGCCACTGTACTTTCTCCTGCGTGCTTGGAAGGGGAGGGTGAAGCGAAGGAGTTGCAATGTGAAACTACACCACTAGACGCCACTAAATCCTACACACTGGTCCTTTAAAGCTGCAGCGATCAATATATTTATATTTAATGTGAAAGGAAACACGTAGTGATGATTCGACAGCTATTTTTTACAGGACTCTGCAGTTTCCCTCAGCTCTTCGAAACATTTTAGTTTAGTAAGTATCGTTTCCAGCCGCAGCAGACAGCTATTTTCAGCAAAAAGCTCTGATAAATTCACTATGCAAACAACTGACTGGGACAGCATCAGAAACTATTGATGTGTTATTTTAGAAGACACTGAGTATGACCTGTTTTGTTCTTTAAGTATAAAAACTTGCTAAAATATGCAAATAAGATTAAATAACACCAGCCATCTATCTTGGAAGAAAGCGTATAGCGTTAACAGAGGTGCTACTGCAGAAGCAATAATGTCACCACGCAGGATCAAGTTTTTCTTTTCCTCTCATAGAGATAAATATAGCATTTGAAGTAAGCAGTTATACATTTTCATGAAGACTGACATGAACCCATACTGCACAGGTCTTCACTCCCAGATTTGCTTGTTTCTGCTGTGACTTCCTGAACATGTGGTCCCTCAGTGCTAGTCCCAACATATTGGAATATGATCAATGTTGACAGGTTTAGCCTTTGGTCGGGTTAAAGTACAGTATATTCTCCCCTCTCTCGCTCTTTCCCATCATTTTTCTTCTTCACTGACCAAATAGGCTTATGAACTCTTTGAACTGCTTGACTGAGAGTACACAAAAACCAACTCACTTACTGGAACTTACCATAAGGAGATAAACTGAAGACAAGAAAGTGAGAGAGAGAGAGAGAGAGAGAGAGAGAGAGAGAGAAGCAATGAGGGGGTGGAAATTACCGCTCTATAAAGAAAAGGAAGAACATACAGGAGAAGAAAAGGGGAAAACATTTTTCTTGCTTGCTTAAGTACTTGAACTTTAGCTCTTACTTCATCTAAAAGCTTCTACTTATCTGCTCATCCTAATAAGAGAGCAGGATGGAGGAGGGTAATGAAGGTCGGGTGGACGTGTGCTGCCTCTGTGCGGCACACTCCTCACAGCTGGGCAGGGTCAGCGGTCACAACACTGATTGGCTGATGATTTATGTCACCGCTATCAGGAGTGAGTTAAGTCATCTGTGCCGCGTCGAGTCCAAATGGCCGTCAGACGTTTTCTTTGAGCAACGGAATGACTTTTGGTAAATGGTTACTAAAACAAAAAGAACTGCTTTGTTACTGGGAATTGGGACCCAAGGAGTCATCTTTTCCTGTAACTTTCAATTACACACATCCCTATTCCTGAAAGCTGTAACAGTAGATGTATCATTTTTTAAACCTTAATCTGAGACGCACACATATTTGCACGTACATGATGGGCCCTCTGCTACAGCACAATGCCTGACACAAGTCACACACATACACCTCACTAATATTTCAGGCATGTTCATAAATGTGCTCACACGTATGCAGCTCGGTCACATGGCGCTTAGCGGTGAATGTTATCAGAACACATTATCGGGGCATACTGTGAAGGTTAATTCCTGGATAATTTATATAAGATTGGTGAAGAGGTCGACTCTGATAACTCAGTCAGAAGCACCTTGCAGTGCAAATCACTCCCTTCCACACACTTGCCAGCAGCTTATGCTTTTACGAACACACGCCAAGAGTCTAAGACTCACTTCATACAAAAGGGAGTGTACCAGGCGGAAAGGAGGAGAGGGAACAGAGAGGAAGAATGTGTCATTTGGCTCCAGGTGATAAAACAGTGTGGCAGTCAGCCATTAGGCTTTTGGTAATGGAATGCGTCTGTTACATTATACATTTAAACAATGTGACTTTCATCCTCACATGCCCTCTCTCTCTCTCTCTCTCTCTCTCTCTCTCTCTCTCTCTCTCTCTCTCTCTCTCACACACACACACACACACACACACACACACACACACACACACACACACTGTTGTTTCTTCAGGGGAAAATCATTAATTGATCATTTAAGGACAATAAAGAATATAAATTCAACTTCTGTACATTTATTTTGTGTTTGAGGCCCCCTTTTACTGCCCATATTTATAAATATTATCCATCTGAGCACAATAGAAACTAAAGTATTTAAAGAATAAAAGCAAAGTACATGACAAAAATACAGTCTAGGTCTCCCGGCTAGCTCAGTGGGTAGAGCTGGCGACCCATGTACCAAGGCTCAGTCCTTGCTGCAGTGGCCAAGGGTTCGAATCTGACCTGCGGCCCTTTGCTGCGTGTCATCCCCTCTCTCTGCCCCCCTTTCCTGTCTGTCTTCAGCTGTCACTATAATAAAGGCAATAAAAGCCCAAAAAATACAGTCTACGTTTTCTTAGTGATAGCGATTAAATGTATTTCCACTCGCAATTGTTTCCCTATATAGATGTTTTCATAGTTAGTGGTGGGGTCCGCCATTTTCTGCGTGGGTCACAAGCTGCTTATCTATTTCCAAGGAATGCACAGGAAACAATGCATACAGGTAATCCAGCATTACTGTTTATAATTTTATCTCACTGATAGAAGTGTTTACTGTTCACTCTTCTAACGCTGTATCAGAGCTGAATGAAGTTACTGATAATGCTAACTGAACACTTCTCGCTGCTGCTACCTCACATTAAAATAATTTAACTTGTGAAACATGAGGTTGCTTTTATTGTGAAGCAGCCACAGGAAACACAATGTATTTGTCACGAGGTTAGCACCGAAAAAGCATCTTCAAAACAAGACATAGAAATTTTGTCTTGCACTGTATTTCTCACAAAGTAGCGGCTTTAGGTGTATTTGCTGAAGTTTATTAATTAAAGCGCACTTGCTGTCCCCACAGCACAGACAGGAATCGCCCTGACTTCCTGGTACCATGATGACGTTTAAAAAATGTGCATCGATGTGCAGATCAATGCAGAGGAGGCTGTTTGATGTACTTTCAAGAAAGGACCACTTCATTAAACTCTGTGTGTGTTTACGCATGTGTATGTATGTAGTCAGCAGGAACTGGGATTACACTCACACATGTAACCTAGTGTATCCACAGTAACCTTGCCCAGTTGCGTGCATACACACGCATACACATACACACACACACACACACACACACACACACACACAACAAACCCATACACACACTGAGTCAGCAGAAACAGGAGCTTGGTGACACCTTTAATGAACCCAAGTGTTATTCTTCAATTAAAATACGGATGGGTACCGAGCCAAGAAACTCCTCTCAGGACTGCTCCAGTTACATGACAGCCGAATCCTTCTCATCATGAAAGCTCTCTTTCTCCTTATCTATCACTCACTCTGCATCTCTGCTTTCTTGCTCCATCATGCCTCAATTATCTCCCCTGTAAAGTCTCATTGTGTGTGTCTCTCTCTCTCTCTCTCTCTCTCTCTCTCTCTCTCTCTCTCTCTCTTTCTCTTTTCTCCCTCATTCCATCTATATGCATGGTAAGTTATGAGTTGTAGCAAGCAAGCCTAACTTGTCAGGCACATAGCTGCCAACTTATGTCATTACATACTTATCAGTTCTTTCCACTTCCTCTGTGTCTGTCAATGTGTCATTGTGCAGCAGGTAGGCACAGCATTAGTCCTGCAGCAGCATGTTGGTCCAGCAGAGGGCATCACTACTATGCGGAGCTGTCACAGGCACAAATTATATTATCTAGCTATATTACAGACATAGTAACTCAAATAGCATGGCCCTACACATTTGACATACCATATGCCTTTCATTTCTGGTTAATGTTTTGTTAAAATGTTTACTTTTTAGGCTTAAATATAAATCAGATCAGTCTCTTCAAACTCATTTCACTGAATGCCATTTTTTCCTTTTCATAAGCGTTTGCCTCCAGGAGAAAAAGTGCATTTAGGCTTTTAAATAAAACACAAATTTCCCCTTATTAAGCCAAATAAAGTTCATATAGTTGGATGTGTGAGCTTCACTGTGCAGAATGATCTCAGTGCAGAGTTTGACACTAGAAGAATGTTTTCGCATTCATCTGCTGAAAGTGGAAAGTTTTTCTGTGTTCATTGAAAATCTGGTTTTAAGGGGCGGGGCAACGTGACATTACGAATAGTTTGGAAGTATTCAACTTCAGCTGTGATGTAGAAACTTGAAGTCACAAGCGTACTAGGAGACATTTTGTGTCCAGCAGGAAAACTTTAAAAATAAATGCAGTTTGCATATTCAGTTATTTTAATGAGGTAGAAGAAGCAAACGCCTTTTAGGGATTTTAATGTGGATTATTTTACTTTTTTGCCTAAAAAACAAGTCAGACTCCCTTAATACATATCTGGAGGGAATCTTGAAGTAAATGAAAGCTCTCCACCACAGACATACACATGCTCAGTCAGCCAGTGTTGGAGAGAAGAGGCTGCTAGCTATGTATGCTGTCCTTAATAACATCATCTTCATCATCAAGGAGCTGTGTGAAGCTGTTTCAGTTTATATAGTCTCCTTTTCCCTCTGTATTCCCTCTTCTTCCTCGTCGTGACATCGCAGCTGCTGTCCCGAAGAAGAGGGAGAAAAAACGGAGTCTGACTTGTGGTCATCCTCGACCACCTGACCGGGACATCACACAGAAACTCCATTCTCCGTCAGTGAGGTGACGGGGAGGAAGTCACGACGCGAATAATCCTACTTTCCATGAGTGTGTGCGTGCTGGCGAGCACCGACCGGCGCGATGCGGCGGCAACTCATGCAGTCACACACTCACTGCACGGCAACGTTTTCCGGCGCACGCACTCATAGGCTACACATAGATTTATAGGCTACGTGTCCGGACACACACGCTCTCCTGCAACCCCGAGAAGCCACAAGGATAGACAATATTTGCCCTAATATGACCAGAGCAACTGGAAAATGAGAAGGTGTGGCACTTTACATTAGCCAGACTGAATACACGTCTGATCTATTTATATGATATTTTATTAATATGAATTGTATTATTTATTTGTTTAAAAATGACACAAGGGATGCATCCAAGGTCATAATACGGCTAAAATGTAATTTCCTCCCAGAGAATGGGTTCGGAAATAGATTTATATTCCATATTAAACAACAAGGACTATATACAACTGTATAAATCACAACAATAACAACACATAATTCAGTTGCTGTATTTTATTATATTTTGCATTTCGGGTTGGGTTTTAAAGCTGCAGCCGGCGTTTGACATGTGGAGATGATGAAATGGATTAAACGCATGGAAACAGTGGATGATATTTCAGCCGGTGACGCTCAAGTATAAAACACCACAACCACAGTATCAGGATGCCTTCATTCCTTTTTCTAGGATAATAGAAAAATACACCCTCGCTTCTGAACTCAGCTCTGCGTTTTTAATAGCTTACTGGTGATGTGGTCACATGAGTCGACGTTTGATAGATAGAAACTTTTGAAAGAGACATGAGTAGCTCGCAGTGCTGTATGTCAGCCCACAGAGGACACCCCTCCCCTGTTTTAATGATCGTCCAATCATCCACTGCTCGTAGGCTAGTCCCACTACAGAGCCACAGTATGGAGAGACCGAGACAGAGGTGGACGCGTTGTGTCTTAACAGAGAGAGCTGAGCCGCTTAGTGCGCACTGACAGAGGAATTAAAAAAAGAATCCCAGAGCACAGAGACAAAGTTTTGTGGGACGCGTATCTCTCGGCGCGGTTTTCTTTTTCACTGAACGTCATCCTGGTCCATGGGTTCAAGTTCCACATAGGAGTAGGCTACAAGTTTCCAATGGACAGATACACGGAGACGGCTGGCGCAACAAGCATGGGATTATTTTTGTAATGTGGATTGCCATTCCCTTGCAAGAAAATAAAGGTCTGCTGCGGAACAATGTGAGACGTTATGCGTCTTGGATTCTCGTGTTTCTGGATATCTTGAAAATCATTGGCAACAGTTGAGAAGGAAGACGTTATGCGCAAAGGATTGTATGCTGCGACCCCGGGACCAACATGGATTTGCCATTACAACCCCCTGCCCCTTATTTAGAGAAGTTGTAGCCGGTCCACTTGTGTTGTTGTACTTGTGTTTTGAGAACAAATTGCCACATTGGCCTCTTGGATTTTAACACGTCGCCTGCCTTTGGATTGGATTTCCAACACCATGAACTTTATTGACAGTTTGACACTAATATTTTTGACGCTGTCAGCTGTCAAGGTGAGTTGCAGAGAGCAAAGTGGACAAAAACAGGGGGAAAAACGACCTCTATTTGCGAAATGTAGCCACTGGTCATTAATGTGTAGCTCGTCCTTGCCTTTCCTCTGGCTAGGTCATCGCTCGTGTTTAAACAAGCTGAAATGTTTAGTGGCTTCAGGGAGGTTTAAACAGCCATTACGCATAGCCGACACTATATAAACCTAACCCACACACTCGTGGGCGGTGCGCTTTTTGTGTTGCAAATGCGGTATAGGTGATGGTTTTTAAATAATGTTGTGAAGTTTGACGCTGGGTGATTGCAGGCCTGTTCTAAAACCACCTTGGAGATATTATGACGCTTTAAAGGCGCAGTGGCTCCATTCTGAATTAGGACGTGTGAGCAGGTTCACTTCTGGCACTGAGACTACTCCGCTTCAATAAGAGATTTTACTTTGTCACACTGAACTCAACACTTAGTGTCAAAACAAAACCAGCAGCACTTCACATATTAATCCGGCTGACAACGAGAATTTAAATGGTTGTTTCACAGGGCGCTGTAAATCGTTTTCCATATAATCATTAATCGAGTGCAGTGCGCCCAGGCAGGCTTTGAGAAAAGGTTTCAAGGTGAAAAAAAAAAATACAACAACATTCAACTTTATTAGGGGGGGTGCATATCTGACAGCAGTGATTATTTCTAATAGGAGTTTGCCCCCTCAGAGGAAGCAAGGATGTTTTAGGTTGCAACACAAGTTCTCCCTCGAGCATCTCATGCCTAAGTTAATGAAATAGTCCCCCTCCAGAGTCTAGTTAAGTGTTTATTTAACTAACTTGTTGATTTAATGACAGCTAATCCACCCAATCAACGCTTAATATCAGGATGCTGCCTCAACTGCTAATAATCAGTCGGCCTATCATCACAAGGTTTAGGGGCCGGTGTTCGCAGCCTGACACCCATCAATTAATAATACAGTATATCGTGTTTTTGGGGGGGTTGGGGTCTCTCAGCCCACAAGGTTGGACCCTCTCACGCCACCAGAAGGGGGAGGAGACTGCGGCACCAACACATCCAGACCCCCCCTTTCTTTAAACTTTTCATTAAGAAATGGAGAAAGGTTTCTCACCGAATACAAACTGGTGCTACAGGACTGGGTCTCACTCAATATTGGCGATATATTGCGTGAGTTGCGCGCGCTTGTGTGTGAGAAAGGGAGCGCGTGTGTGTGTGTGGGGGGGGGGGGGTGAAGGCCAGATAAAGTTGTGCGTAATGATGGACGGTTGCCAAAAATCCTTTGTAGTCCGACTGTTGTGGTGACAGCTACCCCCTGTGAGGGAAAGTAGCAGGCTGAAATTCTTACCGGTTTTAATGGCTACAGTCATTAATCCGAGTTGCCAAGAGGCAGCTGAGGCACACATTAACTGAAACAAAACCATCACCGTAATTTAACAATTGTGTCATGTAGCTGATATGGTAGAATTCAGGTCAGCTGGTTTGGCACATTGATCTGGTCAAATGTTTGGCCATATAAGGCCTTATGCACAACATATAACAGGCTGTATGATAATGATAATAATCACACAGGCAACTTCATTAAGTATATTTATTAAATATTAATAACTACTATTTTTACTTGAAAACGCGACATTGATGGACATATTCCCAGATGTGGTGTAGGATAAGAATCATGCTCTTTAAAACTGTAGTAACGATATTTTTCTATGCTTATAGAAGAACATTTGACTTTCAATCGTCCTATATTGTGTAAAGCCCAAGATAACATACATAATGTGGTTTTTCAATTCTGGAAGTAGCCAACAGAAATGTCAAAATGTAAATATATTTTTTGCGCAACTGTGGATAAGTGAAAGGCATGCACAGTGTTTTTTCCGAACTCTTGCACAATCTACTGTAACTAACAGCTTGCTTTTTCCCCCTCTTTTTTTACTTGCAGAGTGCCCACATACCGAAGCCAACAGAAAGAGGTCCACATGACGGTAGGTGTCCCATAGGGCACCGTGGGAATACAGTCTGCACTGGAAAGAAAGGGCTGGTTTGAGGTTCACCTTGACATTGAAGGGAAATGATCGCCTCCTGGTGGACAATTTAATTGCTTAACCCTGCCCATATGTATCCCCCAAACTCTCCCTTTCAGCAAACAAGAGCCGTTTCACCCCAACACTTGGATGTTTCCATCCTGTACAGCATTCCTTCTTGTTTGAGGTTAAGCTGGGGAAATGTTATGGTGACCAGATTCATTTATAGAATGGAATTTCACCCTCTTGGCCCACAATTTCATTTTGCACAATCCCAGCATTGCCCAATCTAATTTGGACAATCAAGAAGCTGAACTTCATGATATTGTTCAGGCCCAGTATATTTGGTTTGGCTTCCCAGAGGGCTGTCAGGCTGGGGTTGTTCTAGGCCCTTGAGTGATATTTTGGAGGTGTTGCCTGTCTGTGTGCTAATATCTTTTTCAAGAAAAGAACTTCTGCAAAGACAGAGACGGGGGAAGTAGACTGAAGGTGAAAAAACAGACTATTGCAGATTATTGCAGAGCTTAAGACAGATATATAGATAGAGGGCTTGTAAATTCCAATGGGAAATTGGTTGAGTGTATGTAAAAGCAGGTAAATCTGTTTACTTGGATAAACTTAGTGCTTCTCAATGGAATAACACATGTGTATGTATGTGTTTCATCTCAGCTCTTCTGACTCCCCTGTGAGCCTGCCAGCCTTTTTTAGTTCACGTCTACTTTTAGGTGTTTGTTATTGTTACAGCACTGTAGTATTCAAGAGTGAATGGTTTAGACTAGAGCTCTGCTGCCATTTTATAACCCCTGTACACTGTGACTCTGTCTCCCAGTGATCCCTTTAATGGAGGTGTACAACAAGAGTTTGTGTCAGCCTCGGGAGCTGCTGGTGGAGATTTTGCAGGAGTATCCGGAGGAGGTGGAGCACATCTTTATCCCGTCCTGCGTGGTGTTGACACGCTGCGCCGGCTGCTGCAATGATGAGATGCTGCAGTGCATGCCCACATCCAGCTATAACATTACAATGGAGGTGAGTAGCTTTATCTACAATAGCAATAGATGTTTTGTGCAGTGGGGTTCACAGGGATGGGTTTAATGCTTTATTTTTGCCCAAATGTGACACCAGAGGGGCATAGGCTCCTCAAGTGTCCCTCTGATTAGCCACGAGCTCTCCAAGAACCCTTATGGCTGACATAGGTGCCCTTTTTGTTAATCCAAGTTTGCTCAATGGCTTTGGGCAGTTAAATCCACCGTATTGCCCCTAATTGTATTTTGAAAATGTGTCATTTCTAATAAGATGTGAAGACCCTATCAAACTGTATATCTCTTGTTCATGGGTAAAAGAAAATGCATGTTTCCATCCACTAGTGTTTATGTAAAAAGACGTCAATAAAACAGTATTAGTCAAACCTCAGACAGTGGAAAACAATGTGGAAAATGTGATGCAAATATGGTATTTATGGTAGTTTCATGTATTCATTTGAGGAACCTTACAATCTCTCCATGCGCATTTGATGTTTCATCTGCTGAAATGTTTCATCTCTTCAGTTGTGCTGACAAGTTTGAGACTTAGATGTAGAATAAGAAGCTTAGGAATACTGTGGATCAATGTGACAATTTATCTTTCTTCTCTTTTTTTTACAGATTAAAAGAATAAAACCCCAAAGGCAACAAAATGATATTTTCATGAGTTTTACTGAACACAGCGCATGTGAGTGTAGGTAAGAAAGCCTGAACACACACTGCAACACACACACAATGTGACACATTTAACAGATGCATATCAGGTACATTCACACCTTATCTTTGCTTCTTTTACTTCACCGATCTTAAAAAGACCCCCATATTGCTTCACTTTATCCTCTTTCCATCACATTACTCAAGTAGAGGAGACAACAGTGCTACCTAATCCTTTGTTTGCCTTTTGTAGCATGTAGAGGTCATTTCTGGAACTACATAGGTGTAATAGCTTTAGTTATTGATCTCTTAGATAAATACTGTGTCCTCTTTGTGGCCTCTAGTCACAGTAAGTCGACTACCTCTGGTTAGACATGAGGTACAATGTGTTGTGTTTTATACATTTTACAGATCAGTTTGTTATTCTGTCTCTTGTTGTGAAAGGCAGCTAATATAATCTGTTGAAGCCTGGTGTAAAGTCGGAGATTAAGTGTTGCAACTACATGTGGATCGAATTAGTGACATGTTCTTGTGCTGGCGTTTAAGCTTGACTGGCATGAGGGAATTGGTTGGTTTCCAAAAGTGAAACGAGGAAAAAGTAAACATTTCATCTTTATGTTGTCTTCTCCAAATAATTCTGTCACTATTCAGGCCAATCATTAACAAATTTGTCAACTTTCATTGCTCTTGGGTCTCTGTTGGAAGCTGCTGTGGTGAGACGCATCCCTTCCTGATGTTTTGTCAGGCTCTGTTCATTTTGGTGGCTGAGATTTGAGTTGTGTGACATGAATTAGTAAAAATTATGACACAGGAACACAGAGGGGACATGCACTTTTACGGGAAATCTGAAAAGCAAACAAACATTGTAGGGAGGACAATTGGCTGAGGACAAGTCCTGTTGCTACTGTTTTTTGTTGTTTTTTTAGTTTAGTTTTTTTTTTACTTGCTGGTCTCTGTGACTATGTAAAACCATTTAGATGTAGCTATACATTTTTAAGGCACCTCTTAAAAAAACTTTTGAGACTGATCACTCTATTTAGCACTGTGTTAAATCATTTACTTCACTATACTTACACAGGCATTAAGTGCTATAAACAGATCATCAAGTCACTGCCAACATGTTAGATGTTTCCGAATAGTCCGAGAAACAAATGTCACATGACTTCTAACCAGTGGTGTAAAGTAATTAAGTACATTCCTTCCATTCATTTTGATGTACTTGTGTTATCTTTCATTTATGCTACTACTGCAATTAGCAGTGACCTTATACAGCTCTGATACAGCTGCAGGAGATGAAACAGTAAACATTAATATCAAAGTTACAAACAGTAACACTGGACTAAATGCGGCGTCATTACTAATGAATCTCTCGTGCATTTTGTGACCATTTTGAACAGTATACCTTTAAACCATCTAAATTTAAGTGCCATTTTTATCTACAGATGGCGTGAGTTGCCTTCTGTGGATCCTGTCATGTCGAACTGCCACGTTTCTACCGTAGTCCAGAAGGGACAAACCAAACAACCCTGTAGATTGGCACTTTCACGTTTTTTGCGAGTTTCACGGCCACCATAGTTTCTCCTACATTCTCTTTCCCAGGTTGTCAGATACAGATGCCAGCAGTGTTCAGTTAGTTGCAATTTGCAACTTCATCTCTAGATGCCACTAAATTCTACACACTGGTCCTTTATGTAAAGTGCATATGCACACATACACATATACCTTAATGCTTTATTCAGAATATTTATGTAGAGTTATTGTACCAGTTTTTCAAATAGAAACTTGGCCGTGAGTTGACCTTTTCGAATGAAACACATTTCTCAACACGTTTGAATAACTGTTGCCAGCAAATTTATTGCTCCACACTGTTATCGGCAAGGGTCGTCAAATGGTGAGAAGTGAAACAAACCTAACAACCTGCTATTGTAGTTGTGTGTGTGTGTGCGTGTGTCTGTGTCTGTGTGTAACCATCAGTGAACACACCCCTTTGTGTGCCTGTCTATTGAGTGTGTACACTGCATTATTTCACAACAAATCTGGTTCATTTGCTAAGCCAAACATTTGAAAGTGAAAGACAGTTTTATCACAGTTTCTGGTAAAGGACGATGACATAACATGATTTGAAAAGATTGATGGGAGCCCACAGATGCTGATAATGAACCTCTGGTCTCCGGTTGATCTTGATATGTATCTGTTTACCAGGAAACAACAGCACGCTGTGATCTAATGCCAGGTTGTTTTGTTCCTGCCTTTCAGGTTAAAGAAAGAAGTGAAAGAACAGAAAGAAAAGTGAGTACAGAACTCTTTCTGCATGGAGGTTGGGCTTTTTTGTTTTTTAGGGGTAAACAATGAGGACTTGAGATTTGATCTATTTCCTGTTTTTCTCTACAAACAAACTCTCACTCTCAGTCTTCTTCAACTCTCGGCCTTTCTGACTTTACTCCACGTGTCCTTTTCCTCTGTCTCTCCATTTTCTTTCACACAGTCACACTCAAACACACACAAAAAAAACATCCGTAATGATACTATTTCATTGAAATTCCAGCAGACAAGCTACTACATGAGATTAGCATGCAGCTCTCAGGTAATGAGCACGGGGAATACCAGCTCAATCCATTCAGGTGAATGAGTGACACTTAACGAGGTCATTGCCCTCTCTATACCTGTCCTTTACTCCTTTCCTCCCTTTTCTATCTCATCTTTACATTCCTTTCCTCCCTTCTTTACTGTTTACATCCTATTTATTTCTGTTACTCCTGTTACTGGTTGCTCTGATATAGATAACAGTGTTTTTGAAGACCTGTTAAACTTTTGTGTTTATGGTCCTTGCTGAAGTGTTCTTCCCATTCCATGCAACAGAAGACAGTGTGCTAAGGGTCATTAAAACTCTAATCCTCCTTCCGTGAACAGTCGTTAATATCTTTCTATTGCAGGGTGGATGTTGCTTGTATTTTGGTTTAATGTCAGGTCGTCTGTCATATAGATAAGGACTAGTTTTCAGACCTCCTCTTTAACCTTGTCTTAACTGTTTACGAGTTGGTGGTGTGCGCCTACGAAGTGATGGTCTTAGGGTCGTTCAACTCCTGTTTCTGATGCTTTCATACTTTCATGTTAGTTTTAACGTTGGCTGCTGACCTCTCAGTAGTGACGGGTCCACAGTGAAACTGGAACTGAATTCTGAAGAAGTAAAGAAGGAAATTACATTTTTATGCATTTTATCCTTATTGAATGGCGTCATTCAATTTGTGACCTCAGCTATTGGATGAACTGTCACCACAGTTGGTAAATACATTCATGGTCGGCAGAGGATGAATTCTGATAACTGATCCCCCGACTGTTCATATCGCTCCATCATGAGGTCAATGAGGTCATCAGCCTTAGCATGCTAACACACTAAACTAAGATGGTGAGCATGGTAAAGAAAAAATAATAACTGAAACATCATCATTTAGGTCAAAGCACAACCTCACAAAGCTGCTAGCATGGCTGTAGACTCTTTGTCTTTGATTTTACTTTATCCAGTAGTGGGCTCTAGTTGCCCGGTGAAGAACCTATATTTAAATCCAATATTCCCACCGACTGAGCGGGCTACTTCCGCCTGCACAGCAAACTTAATGTACGTTCCAGCAAAGAAGACGAAGACCAGAGCAGCACCGTCTGTGGCAATATTGGATTTAATTTTTCATGTTTCGACAAGGAAAACATTTTATCACTCCAAGCTGAAAGCAGACACCTGTGAGATCATTAAAATACTGTAACATACAGATTGCTGACGTCACAAATGCTCAGTCTGACTCTTTAATGTGTTTCGCAAATATAATCATTTCTGAATATACCATACCTGCACCCCAGCTTTGGCCAAAAACTCATCATGGTGAGGTCAAAAGAGTTTTTTTTTTACCATCACACATTCTGCTTTAAAATATCTGCCTTTAAGCACTGTATACATAGTAGCCATCAGTGTCTATAGAGACATGTCACAGCATTGTTTCTATTTGAGTATCACAAAATTATTCTGTATAGCCGTACATAAATCCTTTACAGCAAAAGTTTGTGCAACCCAGCTTGTATTAGAACACGCACCCTGATATTTTAATCTAGTCTGCACTCCAGGTGTGTGCTTTACAAGCTTGTTTTCATTGTGCTGTGATCTGAAACTAGCTGAATCAGCCATAAAGTGTTGACCCAGATAGGCTCAAAGATGCAGTTTTGGTGAATTCCAAGTTCATTGTCCTCAGCCCATCTGGGAAATTTCAGAACAAGCCGCCAACTTTTAATTGCTTACATGCAAAGTCATTGTACTGGTTTTTCAAACAATATTATTTTTTACCCAAGTTGGACAATAAAGCAGGTTTTTACGTGGAACATTTGATATTCATCAGATTCTCAAACTACAGGAGTGTCTGGAAATCGCTTACAGTAAACTGCATTAGTGTGGGTTTGTCTCTAAACAAATCAGGAAACATTCAATAGGTTATTCTTCAAAAAGTACATTTTTGTCAATTGCAACAAATTGTCAAGTTGTTGCATTTTTTGTGTCGCAATCTTTGAACTTCAAAACGTGGGAACTTTTCCATTTTTGACATATTACATATACTCATGTGAACTCTGCCTGATGCCTTTCTCATAATATGATCATATACGTTATCATCCAGCCACTAACAACAATCAAATTATGCAATAACCTGTTTTGAATGAGTGATTGTTTGGCTCTTTTATTTACAGAATTAAAAAAAAAAGATTTGTATTAATCAGTGCTGGCTTTAGCAATCATCAGCTAAGGACTTTCTAAACACATCAGTTAACACCTCAGTCTCTCAGGCATCTCTCTGCGTTGTTGTCCTCTTTGTCTTACAGAAAATCCCGAAAAGGCAAGGGTAAAGGCCTAAAGAGAAAACGAAAGAAAAACCGTGACAAAACAATTCACGATGCGTATGTCAGCTCCGCCTTCTCCACCTACCTGCACCTGAGTGTTGCGCTTCTCATAATTAAGCTCATTTGGGAGGAGCTTTTTTGCCCCTTTTAACGTGCAGCATTTAATTTGCCCGTTAGCCACAGCAATTAGCATGTTGCTTCCTCGTATTGTCCTAATTTTGTCTCGTCAGTCATGTTCTACATACTCTGCCTTGTTTGCTAACACGTTTTGCTAACTTAGCTTTAGCAAAACTTTATATAACAGCTATAACCAGGCAAGTACAGCAGACACCCTAGCCTTATTCCACCTCATAAGAATTGAATCCTAACCCATCTCCACCCGTAAAAAAAAAATACCCAGCTAATCTTCCCCAACCTTACCAGCTCCTTGTTGCATAAAATCTCTCTCTGTGGATGAGATTGGGACGATGGTTGGGATGAGATACAGCAGTGTATTATTAAAAACAGTAGAAACTTGAGGTACAAGTTGCTCCTAACATCTTCATCAGATAGGTAGTTTTATGATTGATATTGGACATGTTTAAAGAAGCTGGAATAAACAGATCGGCTGTTAGCTGTAACTTGAACCTTCTACTGAAACAGATCACAGCTCCACCAGCATGGCTTTGCAGACTTGCTCATACTGTCCTGGTATCTATGCTGGGATCACCAGGATTGTAATCATAGTCCTGTGTTCAGTGTTGAGTCTGTGCCGCTTTGCTGTGTCTCGTACCTGTCTCTTTCCACTCTTTGTTCTTTTTATCTTTACAAACAGGTTTTGCTGTCTCATGCATAATGCTGGTACGTTTTATGTAATGTAAAGATATGACTGATGGCTATCTATTGCCTTTTTTTTCTTTTTGCTAGGGGGGATTTGTAAACCAGCAAATTGTTTAGCAAGTACTGGTTTGTGTCTTTCTTTTCCTGCTTTTGTCTCTTTTGAAACTATACAAAAGCACCCGTATTTTATTCAAAAATAATATAAAGATGATGTTTCTTCGGTGCTCATACTGTGAAAGAATACGTGTCTTTGTGTTCATTTGTAATTTGTATATTAAGATGTCAATGGAGTATCTGAGCCTTCATCTGTCCATTTTCTACTCCCTGCTAAGAAATGTCATTCAAACCACTTTCAGCCTCTGTTCTTAATCTAATGTCTCTCTGTGGGAAATATAGTTCTCAGTTTTCACTCAATAAAATGAAATCTTTCTTAACAGTGCACCAAGCAGACCCTTGAGTCTTCTTTATCAAGAGTTGACTATTTGTAAGAGTGAGAGTGTGCTGTCATTGACCTGCAATATGTGTCGTTTTGTGTTGCATGAACCAATCCAGAGCTTAGCTCACTGCATGTCTAACACGCACAAGGCATTTGTGAGCGGTCCAATCAACGAAGGAAGGTTTGGGGGGCGTGGAGGAGGGTAATTTTACTGCTTGAATGTCTGCCCGCTCTGTGGGAACCTGTGTGCAATACTACCCAACTGTCACGAGTACAACTTGTCGGGCAGTGGCTTGATAGAGCAAACTGGAGCATATGAAAGGGTTGACCTAAGGGCGCCCTTTCTTATGGGTGGTAATTGTACACTGTGATAATCTGCCTCTCTCCCTCTTCCTCCCACCTCTGTCTCTGTCTGTCCCTATCCAGTGTTTGTGAGCCATGCTGTGATCACTGCTCAGAGAGGCGAAAACGTTTGTTCGTGCAGGATTCTGCAACCTGCCGGTGCTCCTGCAAACACACAGATGAATACTGTAAAGAACGCCAGCTAGAGCTCAACGAGAGGACCTGCAAGTAAGTGCTGTCGGTGAAGAGAGCCAAAGTGGCTGTTCCAGTAGGATTAAAGTCTCATTCGAAAACACAATGTCATCTGTCATGTGGACACAAAGATGAGCCCAAATAAGTGCTAATGAACTGAAAACACTCCTGTCTACTTTTCTCGGTCCTATAACTGTTTATTCTTTTCCTCTTGTTTAGATGTGACAAGCCGAGAAGATGAAAGAGGTGGGAGCACCAGATGTACAAGATGAAGGAATATTCTAGAGATATTTCAGAGCACAGCACTTTGACCGTTGAACCGTAAGCTCTTCTTTTCTGTGGAAAGCATTCCCCTTGGACTGACTGAGAGAGAACAAAAAAGAAAGACAGACCTGAAGTTTCCTCCCACTGTATATCTGTGTGTATATAGACCATGTTAAAAGAAAAAAAGAGTACAGAATTGTTATGCTGCTACAGAAACAAATAACTAAACCCGTCATTTGACAAAAAGCAAATAGCCGCCATGTGGTTTTGCATTTCTAACAGGCTTGTGATGCAGGTGTAGTCTTGTTGTGAATTCCTTGTATGCAATTACTTCACTGGATATGAGTCTACTGTGGTTGTGTGTCAATCATAAATTGCAAAACCTCTCAATCTAAGATATATTTAACTGCTAAAACAGCGGGTGAGGCTGAAGAGGACAAGGGAGCATTTCAAAAATGATGGATGGATTTTCGTCTGTCAATGTCTACTTTTGCTTTTGGAGTACGACAGCAGGACAAGCGGGACAGCTGATGGACATCTTGAAACCTTCTCTACACGATATCACTTCCTCTCCTGTGAGGACATTGCAGGACTGACATGGACTTACACAATGTCTCCATTGTGATCAGCCTGCAAGAGAAGAGACTCTGGAGTGCCAAATACTTTTAAAGGGATACTGATTGTCAATATAGCATCTAATATTTTGTTATGCCCTACATGAAAACCACTGAAAACATCCAATACTGTAGTTTGATTCCATTTGAGAAACTGTGCCTCACAAAATGTTCTGAGAAATCTTTCGACTGCTTTTTAAATTATTTTTATTTCCTTTTTCAGGAGAGGGGATTGTCAAAGTAGTTGAACTCAATACAGAATCTATTGATTACATATCTTCTTATCTGAACCTGTACATGTACTTGTACTTAATATGCCTAATAGTCCATTCTAGATAATTTATAATGTTATAGAGTATTTTCAGTATTCAGTCTTCTACCCATATTTAATTTGGTCTATTTATATATGCAGTGTTATGTATCTGTAGCTGTCCTTTCTCCCCCAATGTGTAAAGTCACTGATGGCTGCGCTCAGCATGGAGACCCTCTGTGCTTTTCTACGACTCAAACAGAACAAAAAGAAAAATCAAAAATTATTTGTTAACATTCCCTAAATGGATCATTTGTACTGGTGTGCTGATGACATCTCCTCTGGATTTTTCAACCCCTTGTATCTAAGGATGTGGGTGCTGTGTAGAATTTGTGTGTATCTGTGTGTTTGTGTACATGTGTGTGTATGAGTGTGTGTTTCACGTGCATTTGCCGGTGTGCACATCTGTGTGCAAGTGTTAGTAAGTTGTATTTAAGTATTTAAATAAGTAGTGGAGCTGTGTTTTGTCCGTCCTGCAAGATGCAAATACAAATAAATTACTGCTAGCAGCTCAGCATACACTACCACAACACCACTGTTTTAAATTTGGATAACAATTTTCATCCTTTCTGCCATCAGTCATAGAGCTCTTATTATTAGTTATTTTTGTCTCTACTTCACTATTAACATGTTTTCTGTCTCTATGTAAAACAGTAAACATATTTATTTTCAAATTATATTGTTTTTATATAAAATAAGAAAAAGGTTGCTGTGTTTTGAATGCTGTGTTTTCAAGAGATTTCATCAGGCAACATTGGTTATCCATGTTTTTGTGTGGCAAGCTGATGCTCACACGTCTAAGAGTCCCTACAGAATGTAATCTGAAAGGAAATAGATCAGAGAAACAAGAAATTCCTGCACGCGTTTCATGACAGACAGGCAGATATTCAGCCTTATGAATAAAATGGCACTTTGAAGCAGTGTGCAGTAATTTCATCTGTTAAATCAATCTGTAGATAACCATTTAGGAGAGCTTTCTGAGAATTGTTGTGATACCTAAGATAGCATTTTTCAGTTGCCAAAGGATTATGTAACAGCAAAATAATCTGTCATGGGAAAATGGGAACAAACTATTAGAATTACGCAACACAAGCGGTTTGGTTAGGTAATGGTTTTCCTGCACATTATGGGCAGAAGCACCTGTGATTGGAGGGCTGGGTTTTAAAAAAAATTCGGGGTTTTTTACTTAAGATCAAGTTTAAAGCAGTTATGGTGCTGGTAAGAGATGGCTGGACTAAAGTAACGGCGTCGTGTGGTTAAAGTTAGGGTAGGACCATCTCTGCCCATAATTGCACAAAAACACCATTCTATCCACACTGAATGCTCATTAACCTTAGGGTGAATTTAGCATCACATTACATTACATCACTGACATTTGCACAGTTGGAAAAAATGCAACCTCCCTCATTCTGCCGCAAAGGGCTCCAGGAAAAGTCCGTCAGAAAAGTTTAACCTGACGTTTTGCTGTAACACGATACAGAATCATCAAGGAAACATTCCCTTCTAGTAGGTTATTTTGAAGCTTTAATAGGGTCATGATACTGTTAATCTCGCAATTACCAAGAAACTAATGGATCTATTACTTAAACCAGCCTTTCTGGATCATCAGCTCACCGGTTGTTCAGTATCATGCAAAAATCCTGAATCAGATCTCCTAAACTAGTGAGTCATTTTTAAGGTGATGTTTCACTTGATTGACTGAGCGAGGTGAATGAGGAGCTTACTTACATCGAGAAACAATGCCTCATAAAAATGTATGTAATGAAAACTCTGGATTGACTGCAGTATTGGGCTACCACCTCTATTGGCCCTTTTCCACCACAGTAACTTTTCCAGGAACCCAGGAACCTTTTCAGGAACTCAGAAACAAAACCTGGAACAAAGGTACCTGGAACATGTTTCCAGTTTTGATTCATGGGCTGCTCTTTCTGCCACTTCACTAGACCAGTTTTTTCCAAAGTCCCTCTTTTCTTGGCAAAGAAATTCTCACTTTTTGGGCCTTTTGCTGTAACAGGCATTTTACAACAAACTGAAGCCGAACAGAAAACAGTCAGATTATCACGTCACCTGTCCCCATTTAGTCCAGCAGGGAGGACAAAGAGCAGTTTTAGCTACTAGAGCATGGGATTAGTGACTTACTTAGTGACACGTAGCTGATCTCTAGGCCCCTGGACAAAATCTAGCCTGTATGAATGTAGATTAAGTGGAGGTTTTTGGATCTTTGGCCATGTTTGTTTTGAAACTTTCTCCTTCTTATCCCCATTGCTTGCTGCTTCCAACTAGATTAGCTCCTGCATGGCAATAATGCTCTGCTCTGCTCGCCTTGACTCATTCTCTTTATGTACATACCTATATAAAGTGCACCATATAATCCCTGCAAATTGTGGGGGCCCCCTTCACTGGCTAAACACCCCAAAGAATGTTATAAACCATCTAATCTGTAATTTCCCAGAAACACAGAACCCAGTGAGCAGGCTAGTCTAGCCTGTTGGCTAAACTGTGTTGATTTATCATCAGTTTGGACTGTTCTGACATGTAAGATATCAAAGGGGGGGGGATTACTTATTGTTTGGGTGATTGTAAGTGTGATGCCACCAAAAATGTATGTATATATTTTTCTGGAGAGGCAATACATTATACACACACAGATACAATATATCATTTTAGTTAATGACAGTTAAAGAAAATCCAACATCAACTCAATCCCCTGAATTAATTGGCCTTTCACAGTCTTTAAAGAGGTTGTTATTTCTCTAATGTATAAACATATAATGTGATTCTTCAAGCCCAGAGAACAGCTGAGTGTTATTATGGTAAGGAGAAGTACATTATTCCTTGTTTTATGTAACCTTTAAAACATATTCTGACCCTTTAAGAGCAAAGAGAAAATCCTTCATCGTGCACATCAAAGATTAATTCACCAGTGGCAAGTGTAAACTCTCTGTGTGTGTGTGTGAGAGAGAGAGAGTGAGAGAGAGAGAGAGAGAGAGAGAGAGAGAAAGCTGCTTCCTTTTCCTTTCAATTCCAATTTTAAAAAGTATTATGACTCCTAGACTCCCATTTGGTCATTGGACAGTTCCTTGTCACGCGTGGTAGATTGTAAAGAGAATAGGGTAGAAAAACGTGATTGAGGATTTATCAGAGCCGGTGTTCTTATCTGGGAAAAGTTTAAATGAAAAGTGTTGAATGTAATCTGCAGTCTTATGCTGTTTGCTGATGATGCAACTCTGCCTTCTTTAAATTAAACAAGTCATTGCAGGAGAGTGACTAACACACCACATACAAATCACAAGATATAGTGATACTGTTGATCCTGTCATCATGTCACCACACCATAGTATTTTCAAATTTTCTCTTGTATTGAAATTTACATTACAACCATATTAGTTTGGGCCATAATTCACCTATAGGTTAGGTTAATATGCTCAACAGCCACCAATCCAGAATTGTTTGACCCATATGTTCCCCTGAGAACAGCTACCAATGAGAACAAGGATACACAAATATAAAACCTGTTTTCTTACATTTTGCTCCTTTTATTTAGACCACAAAATATCCAATAATATTTAATTGGGTTAAGGTTGGGCCCTTCAAGCTGCCTGAGGCTCATATGTATTTGGCCTCATTGAACTGTTGTAAAACTGTTCCCAGCAGTGTTACATACACATGAATAATGATGTGACGTATACTGACCACAACAAACAACAAAAAGAGCCGCTTGTGAAAAATAAATTAAAAATAAAATGAAACACCTGCATCAACTTATATTTTGGCCCCTTTAAACACATCATTGACATCACCTTACAAATCTAAGAGTGGCAAACCTAAACACTTGCCTGTTTACACACTCAGCAAATATGGCGTAACATTAGCATTAATATGGAGTCGTGTTAATTAATTGTGTAGCTGCCATCAGGATCAGTTATAGAGTTAACTTAATTTATCATTTTGAGTTTAAAATAAGAATCATTTACATTTTTAGGACCTGTATAGTATTTCAATAGCAGCACCAATGTTTTAGTGTTACAGTGGGGCAGAGTTACACTCTATTATCACCAGGAGTGACAGAGCACTTGGCAGGATAAACAGAGGATGATGTTAAATTATGATGCTGTGTTGATGTAATGTTCATCAATGTTTATCAAGATTTGGATTAAGACTCAAAGCTTGAAGTTTCCTTCCTTACTCTCCTTGAGTTAATGCAGCCAATGAGGTGTGCAAAGTTCTCTGTATGTTTCCACAGTTGCTTACAGCTAAATGCTAGAGTTCACATGATAGATAATTTTATAGCCTACCTGTGTTTCAATGAAAGCTCAGCAAGCTAATTATCTGTAAGTTTAACAGCTTATAGCATTCAAAGTAATGGATTATGCAAGATATATTTTGTGTTTGTGAGATGTTTGTTTAATAGTTATTCTCTATGAGAATGCTCTGTATTGCATTACACTAATTTTCTGATATATGTATTTTATTTTATCTAGTTCTCACGATCATGCTTGACTGCATATATGTGCAATAAATATATGTAATAAAAAGCAAGAACTAATGAATTCACTCTTATTTGAGCTTTGTTTTTCTGTCCACCAACTTTTAAAACTAACCATTTCACTATTTCAACGTATTTCACCAGAAACAGTCTTTTAGTCTATTGTTAATATAAAAATATTGATTAAAGAAGTTTTAAAATGACCATATAAGTGTTTTCCATAAGTCCTTTTTAATTTGAAAAATTAATGTAATGTCTCTCTGACTGAGAAATGTAGCGGGATGAGGTCAGATTTAAGAACTCTCTCCCAGCCGAATTAAAATGTAGACCAGTGAATGTGTGATTAAAAGTCTTGCCAGCTTTAAGACCTGGCGACGTGCTCCCAGGCAGGTAAATTGCCTCACTTTGTCAAGAGAAATGACGACTGCAAAACCCCTCCCTGTTTGGCGTGTGCAGTGTAGTCAAACGTGATATGTGCTCACTCACACGTACTACGTCTTTAAGGCTTCTGATCTATATTTACCTAACTTTCCGACTGATTGTGACACTGAAAAATATCCTCCATGAGTCATGAGGCAGGGAACCGGAGAGGCAAGGGAGTAGGGAATGGGAATAAGACTGAAATCAGTTTAAAGAGGGATCAGTGGACCAGGGTGGAAAAGAGACTAATTGAGCTGAGAGGGGAGGAGAAAAGAGGATAAAAATGGGATGGAGAAGGAATAAGGTGGAGGAAGGGAGGGCTGAGGGAGAATAGCACTCATGTCCTGTTTCTTCATTCATTTATGTGTGTGAATGAAAGAAAAAAGGAGTGATAGAGAAACTTAAGTAAAGAGGGGAGCTGACATGGGAGTGTCTGACATTATACTCCCTCCTGCCCCATTTAAAAGTGCTGTAAAACTCACTGCAAAAGGAAACTCATTAATAAGAGATTTGCATAAATGTAAAATGTCTTCAAACATGCTACATCTGTATTTTCTGAAGCAAGTGGTGGGCCGATTGTGGTTTTGCCAGCCTGGCTGCACCCTCTGTCCTGTCACATGGGTGTAGTCCAGCTTACACTCATTACAATAGCATTACCATTCACCAGTGTGCTTTTGTTCGTGTGTGTGTGTGTGTGTGTGTGTGTGTGTGTGTGTGTGTGTGTGTATTCATGTGTGTATGTTCTCATGCACTTGCCAGTGTTAGAGTTTATTGATCAGTTGTAAACATAAAAGAACTCGTTTCAACTGAATTTTCCCCTCTCAGTTTGTTTGTTTCTCGTTCTTTGTGGCCTATATTCAATACCTCAAGTCTCAATTTCAGCACACAGTACAAATCTGTGCACTTCTAAGCTCGCTAATTAACACAGTATATCTCATTTGCTTAATCTGCACAAAGTTTTTGGCTGTGTGCGTCGACTTCCCTTAGTCTGGAAGAAATATAAAAATATTATATCTAACAGACAGATATGAAAGTGGAATCAATCTTCTCATCTAACTCTCGGCCAGTAACCCTATAAGCCTATTTCCCACAATGTACTATTCCTCCAAGGGAAACAGATTCTTAAGGATTGTGATATTTAATCAATCTCCTTATGAAAATGCTCTTTTACCTTCCATAGAGTACAGGATCAGGAACAATAGTGAGGGTTTCAGTGTCTTGCTCAAAAGGACCCTGACCAAGTGTGTTTGAACCCAAATGATGCGCAATTGTAAGGCCCTTGCAATGCCACTTTTTAGCCGTTTTGTAAAGTAGCCTAATTAGAAGGCATTGTAGTGTAAAATACTTTTTCTACATATCTGTTGGGATCTACAAGTGCGGAAGTGATGTGAGCTGGGGGAATTACTGCAGATCAGGCAGAAAGGAGCTGGATTTGTGTTGTGTTTTTGTATTAGACAGGCCCGGCCTTGTTAGAGAATCCACAAGGGCTCAGTGTTAAAATTTGGCAGACCTATCCAACTCCTGATCAACCACAAATCACTCAGAAACAAGGCAAGGAAGCTGACTTGAAAAAGCACAAAATTTTAGGATTAAGTTTAAGATTTGATCTGATTTACTCTTTCATTCACCCAAAAGAAAATCAGTGATTAAAGGGTCAGGTATGCTGGCAAATGAGGAGTTTTTGTTGAAGGTGGATAAAAGAATGCTCTCATAGTGAAACTTGATACTTATAATCCCAAAGTCCAAAGGGGAGTTCTGACTGCATCTCTGTGCATGTTGCAAGTTATTGTTTGACTTCGTATCTCTCTTACTCAATATTAATATGTTATGTTGCAAAATGCTTTTAAAGGTCCAGTGTGTAACATTTGGCAGGATTTATTGTCAGAAATTGAATATAATATTAATTAAATTTCAATTCAATTCGATTAAAGTTTATTTTTATAGCGCCAATTCATAACAGAAGTTATCTCAGGACACTTTTCAAATAGAGCAGGTCTAGACTAAACTCCTTATAACATTATTTACAGAGACCCAACAATTCCCACCATGAGCAAGCATTTGGCGACGGGGGAAAGGAAAAACTCCCTTTTTAAGAGGCAGAAACCTAGGACAGACCCTTCGGTTCTAGGTGGGTGGTCGTCTGCCTCGAACAGTTGCGGTGAGAGAGAGAGAGAGAGAGAGAGAGAGAGAGAGAGAGAGAGAGAGAGAGACAGACAGACAGACAGACAGACAGACAGACAGACAGACAGACAGACAGACAGGTGCACAGCAACAACAGTAGCAACAACTACTAGTAGTGACTGATGATGAACATGAAGAAGACGACGGCGACGACAACAACGATGGGGGACAACAAGCAGCGACCACAGCAACAACAGTAACCGCAGTAATAATAATAGTAATAATATCAGTAATATTGGCAATGGCAGTCAAGCAGGACCATGGCAGGAGGCTCCACCAGGATCCATGAGAACCTGCGAGATGAGAAAGCACAAGAACTCCGGGGAAGAAGTGAAGTTAGTAACATGCATCAATGGGACATGAATGAGTGCAGAAAGAGAGAGAGAGGAAGAGAGCAGCTCAGTGCATCATGGGAAATCCCCCGATACTCTAGGCCTATAGCAGCACAACTAAGGGATGGTCAGGACTCACCTGATCCAGCCCTAACTATAAGCTTTATCAAAGAGGAATGTCTTAAGCCTACTCTTGAATGTGGAGAGGGTGTCTGCCTCCCGAACCACAACTGGAAGCTGGTTCCACAAGAGAGGAGCTTGGTAACTGAAGGCTCTGGCTCCTGTTCTACTTTTAGAGACTATAGGAACCACAAGTAGCCCTGCATTCAGAGAACGTACTGTTCTAGAGGGGTAATATTAATTCAGGTATGTTTTCATGTGTATAATCACCTGGAAATAAGAATCTTTGTGTTTATCTACGGACGCCATATTGAACCGCCATGTTTCTACAGTAGAATGGAACCAAACACTGGCTGTAAATAAGGACTTTCATATTTCAGAGCCACCATAGTTTCTCCTACACCCTTCACAGCCCTCTCTCATTCCCAACTCATCAAATACAGACACCAGTGATGTTCAGTTAGTTGCAATCTGAAACTTCACCACTAGATGCCACTAAATCTTATACACTGGTCCTTTAAAGACCATTTATCATAATTTAATCAAATCTAAACAGCTAAATCGAATCTTGGAACATTTTCTGTCTTCAGTCTAAAATACAATAATAACTATGCAAATCTGCCACAATTTGGTTTTATTTTAAGCACTATTGTAACACAACTTTAACAAATAGTGTATATTTATGTTATTCTTTCATTCTTTCATCTACCATACATTTATCCTACCCACAGGGCTTTTTAGTGCAAAGTGCCAATTTTTGAATATGACTCTACTATAAATAACAGTTTGCTTGACTTTGTTTTAAATAAGAAAATGTTCATAACAACCCTATATAAATACACCCCTGTTCTATACTGCAGACTCCTCCACAATGTAAACATTTTGCTCTTTCTCCCACATACATTGTAAATCTAACATCTGTACCATCTGTAACATTTGACCTGTATGTCCACTCCTTCACAAGGTTCTTTATAGAAACATAGAAATGATAAATTATGTGATCTCTTATCTTACATTTGGATTATCTTCTCCCTAATAACTATGCCATCATTTGTAAAGGTAACTCTTAAAGACAAGATAGCAGATTGTCATACTGCCACGTCACTGTGTGGAGTTGAGCGCTTGCAGCAGTCATTCGGGCAAAGTTGATGCTTTCTCTTTGTGAACCTCTCCCTCCTTCCTTATTTTACTCCACTGCTTGCTATTTCTCTCCCTCCTCTATGACTCAGTTCTCTGATCTCACTCCCTCAGGGCAGACACAGAGATCATTTTTTTCTCTTGTGAATGACCACAACAAACTTTGACCAGAACATTTCACTGGCATCTGCTGCCCAAGACAATAAACATGCTGTGCAGTGTCTCCTTGACTTTTCCCTTAATGAACCAAACTCCAGTCCCTCTCTTATACTGCTCTCACTGGGAAATATTTCACCTATAGTTCACTTACTGTGCTGGTTTGTAGTTTACTTTTGGGTTAACACAATGATTTTCAACCCAGGGTACTGGTATGCCAAGGGGCACATTTATAGAGCTCTGCATGGTCAGGCCCCTGCCTTCTGCCGCCCTATATTACCAGAAGGTCTCTATGGTCCTCTGATCAGGGTTTGTTGGTTGTACCTCAATCGAGGCTTAAAGGACACTGTGCTTTTAAGGTTGTGGCTCCCAAACTTGGAACTCGCTCCCTTTGGACTTCAGATCTGTGGACACCTTTAATAAGCAGCACAAGACCCAACTGTTTAGACTGGCCTTTGTATAATTGTATTGTATAATCTTATTTCTTTTGTAAAAGTTTAAGACTTGTGAAAAATGCTATAAATAAAGTTACTTACATACTAACTTAACATATGGATAGTTGAAATTGATAAACATATTTAGCAAAAACAAATGGAAAGAGTTGACACAGCTAAAAGTAATGAATAAATGGCTAAGACTGCAAATAGTAGTATTACAATAACAAAGTTGGCCAAAAAGACCTAATTAATTAGGCTGTATTTTTAGAAATTGCGCCAATATCTACTTTTATGTAAGGAATAAGGTTAAATTACATCCACAATCAATTGATACTATTATTCATTTTTGATTAATCACATATCTTCTTGTACTTTTTGTGTTAAAATAGGTTTAACATTTATAGTAAATGTTCTGGACACACGTGTACACACAGGCATTTGCAACGTGATATGAGCAATAAAGTCAGTTACTGGCTTCAGACAAGTCATCTGCTGGTACACTAGTTATCCATGATTAATGGCTGCTTTTAAAAATGTCAGACACCATAATGTGGATAACAGCATGAAGCCATGACGTCAGCCGTGACTCGTTGCTTTATTACGCGCTGACCGGTGGTGCTGCTAATTACCCGTGGCTAATTGTTGGTACATGCAGCACACAGACACGGTGTCCAGGAGCTGTAGATATTTCTGAGAGATTAGCAGTTTGAGAGGCCAGTTAAAGGTGAGATTAAGACATTCCCTGCATGTTCTCTGTGAAATCCGCCTATTTTTGACCACTTAAATCATTTACATGTGATTACTTTTGCTTTGCTGAGGCTAGCCAGTCAGTCAAACTGCATGTATGGTGAGTTCAAGTTGTGTGGTCAAGTGTTTGATGGAAGTGATAAAAAATTAAACACAGCATTCTCATTAATGTTCAAATGTAAGATTTGGTCAAGATTCCTATTGTTAGTGTGATACTATTGTTACTACTACTGTTTTTGTATACATGTTTAATCCATTTATAATTTTGTGATCCGGATCATCCATACTGTAGGGATCCCTTCTCTCTTGTTCTTTTGAGGTTTCTTCCGTTTTATCTCCAGTTAAATGGTTTTTTGGGGACTTTTTCCTTAACCAAATCCATTTTTGATATTGGGCTCTATAAATAACATTGACTTGAGTTGAACTTTGTTGTTGGTGGCTGTTTATAGTCAGCTTGTTGGGTATGTTGAAATGGATATGCTTAGCTATAAAGATTGGTTTGTATATATGTCTGCAACTGTTCTTGTTCACTTCTGCCTCATTCCCACAAAACCCTCCACACCACAAATAATACTTCACACGTTTGCATGCCACTTATATTGAAATACTTTAAACAGCAGATGAAAACCACCACAAGTGTCAAATTCATATTTACAATTTAATGCAAGCTCTGTGTTTTTTAAATTCGACATAATGTGTGATATGTCACATTATGTCTCATGTTGAGATCATACAGTGTATTGCCTATACATTAGGGTAATAATCTAAACCTTAAGTAGATTAGGTGTAATCTTCTTACTGTGCCATAATTAAAGATTTTCACATACATGGATTGATAGCTACTGCCAAATCCGTTTAGGAAATCTGGCACCCAATCACTCAAAGCTGTGCTAACTTGTAAAGCTCACTGTTACGTCAGAAGGCCCTCTGCTGCATCGCAGTATAAACTGCTGCCTCACAGAAAACACACCTGCATTATAGGAACCACAGCCGCATGAGAGGACCCAATGAGGAAACTACAACACAGCACAAACAGCTGTATCACAGCTTCAACTGCTGTGCCACATCGCCAAGTGAACTGTTGCAGCATGCGGCCAGATGTTACATCACAGGGGGAATTGGCTGAATCACAGAGTAAACTGTTGCCTCACAGGTCTTGGACTCACTTTATCTCTTGATTAGATTTGATTTAACAGTGAGAATTAACTTGAAATGTAGAACGTGCAGGAAACCGCTCTGCCGCTATTACCAATGGTTGTTTTTAAAACATAAAAACCTACCAGTCAATGAGAAAATATTTTCTTTGGCTTTGGTACAGTATAACAGAGAAAGTCTCTATGTACACAGTGGATTTCAGCAACATTTATTAACATTGGAAACAGGCAGATCAATTGGTCGCACTAAAGAAGATAATAGTCCATATAATTGTGTATGGCAGCGAGGTTATTAGGAAACCAAATAATAGGCACACAGGTAATATCAAAACAAAGTAACAGATTGAATGAAGAATTGTTCAAATCCAAAAAAGGTATGTAAGAACTAAAAAAGGGGTTAAAGATAAGAAACAAATAAATCAGTAAACAACATAACAATTATGTTGAAGCAAAACAAATGTAGAAATGATATTGTGCGAATATTAGGAGTCAGTTCCTCGAGATAAAATGGTTGTTGTTGCTTTTTCTCCAGTCAGGTGCAGCAGCGTCAGTGGATGTTTAAGTCACATGCTTCATGAACGTCATGCTCTATTCTCTACTTCCATTGCACTTTGTCACATTTTTGCTTACACCAACTTTTCCACCTTAGCCAAACATATTTTGCAATACCTAAACTTTTCCAGTTTTTTTTATGCACAAATTGAAAATGTGCATCAAAACAAGTGCTATAATCATTATAATCTGATTTAAAAACTTTCTAATAAAACTTCTCACTTCTCTGATGATTTGTTGGTTAGAAGATCATAAAATACTTTTATTGTGTTTTAGGAATGGAGCCTTTTTGTGGCATTATTTATTTGTAGAGCTTGAGAGAAAGACAGTTATTTTTTTTACAATGTAATGCTATATGAAAAAGCACTATTCTTTCTGACCTTTGTTGTTGACAGTCTTTTTGGTGCCTTTTAAGTCTATGTGTCTATCTGGACATGACACAAATAAGCAACTATCACTGAGACTGTCCTTCCTAGAAAAACGAAAAAACATCAGTTGCTTCAGCAAAAGCCCCAAAACATGTGTTTAGGTTTAAGTGACAAAGTCCTCAAGCAGCCTGAGTAATTATGACTCTTGTCTGTCTGGAGCAAAGGAAGAAGTAATGTGTCATTGTTATAGAAACACTGAGTCTACAGAGGGAGGCAGTCTGGGTGGCGAGTGGGTGAACCCAATGTTTGAGACCACTGTTCACTTCCTGCTTCCTACCAACAGTGGTCACATGGTCACTCTCTAACCTTAACCAAGTGGTTATTATTGTTACCATGACGAAGAAGGTCCCCTAATCTTATTGACGTAATTTTATCCCAAACCACGATCTTTCCATAACTTTAACCGAGTTGTTTTTGTGCACAAACCTAACCAAACCTTAAAACATGGGGTTGTAAGATCAGAAAACACAGTGATTTGAACCAGTTTGAAACCCTTCATTGTGAAAGTCTGCTTGATTCAGCTGCCAAGCACAGTGAGACATCTACACAGGACTTTGATTCTATCTGGACAGAGGTGGGAGAAATATTAAAGAAAAACTGCTACTCTCCTACACCGAAAGCATGATTGCTGCTATACTCTGTGTTTGCAGGCTTACCCAGGTTTGTCTGGCAGGCGCAAGCTCAAGGACAGACAGATAAGAGAATACGAGGACACACACACACACACCTACACACTCACTGAGCATACGTACACACACACACACACACACACACACACACACACACACACACACACACTGATTGAGCATACATACACACTAACACATGTTTCCAAGACTAAGTCAAATATTTACAAAAATCAGGGAAAAGTGAGAAAGGAATGAAACATTGTCTCAAATAATATAATCTCAATGCAGTATTCATTAAAGGGCTCTATAGCCAATATGCCAGTTCCTCTTTCTTCATAACAACCCAAGGAGTGGGAGTATTTATTTTAAATTTATGTTTGGTAGATTATTTCTTTGTTGTAACAATGCTTCTTAGCAATAAATCTTATAGCACTAGAAAGCCTGATTATTTCCCTTTTAAATGGTGCCACATTTGTAAGGAACATGCATTTGTGGGATGAGCAGCAGAGCTGAGTATGTGGGTTGCGCCCATGAAAAATTTGCCAAATCTTCTCTGCCAATACCAAACAGCCTTTCTTTGCTGTTGACTCTTATTTGGTGTTGTTTGGTATATTGGATGATTGAAGTCTGAAGAAACAAGACATATTGGCAATTTAACAATTTAGTAATTTATCAAAGAGGAGCATTAGTAGCGTGTGGAAGAACCACAACAACCTGGCACCTCCTCTTCATGCTGGTCACCAGCCTGGTCACACACTGCTGTGGGGTGGCATCCCATTCTTCAACCAGCGTTTGTCACAAGTCCGCCAACGTGGTTGTGTTTGTCACTCTGGCACGAACAGCACGCCCAAGCTGATCCCACAAGTGTTCAACAGGGTTGAGGTCAGGACTGCTGGCAGGCCATTCCATCCACTCCACTCCCAAATTCTGGAGGTAGTCTCTGATAAACCCCACTCTGTGGGGGCGAGGGTGGATAGAGTTTGGTCCCAGACTGTGGAGATATGGGATTGCAACTGGTTGCAGAATTTAATTTCGATATCTCTCTGCATTGAGATTGACTCCAATGATGACAAGCCTCGTTTACGGGTACCAGAAGATCAAATTAAAAGTCAATAGCAACAGCAAAGACTTGGTATTGGCAGAGAATATTTGGCAAATCTTTCATGGGCGCAACCGACATACTCAGCTCTGCTGCTCATCCCACAAATCCCTCAATCCCAAAGTTCCTTACAAATGTGGCACCATTTAAAAGGGAAATAAACAGGATTTCCAATGGTATAAGATTTACATTACACAAGCATTGTTACAACAAAGAAATAATCTACCAAACACAAATTTCCTTATTTTGTATGCAGTTTATATATATATATATGTTGTAGTTAAAATCAATCTACTCACATATATAGACATATATTGTCACTTTTACACACTTGACACTCACATGCATGTCTCCTCTTTTTTGGTATCTATTACTTTCACTAACACAGAAAGTTCCTCTTTAAGCAGAAAGTAATGCTTGTACCAGGAAATAAAACTTGCTCAGCTCATCCTAACCTGATATGAAATAGCAGAACTATGCAATGATGCAATTCAAAGTCATCTTGTATTCTTAGTTAGCTTTTCATTTTGGCAGTAAGTAACAATGAACAACAACAATCAAACAAATGCAAAGGAGAGCAACATAGTGTTTGCTCATGAGAGACTGTATGGAGAATTTTCAAACCATATCTGAGATTTAAAATCAAGATTTGTTGAATATTCAATAAATAGAGAAGCAGTCAATATCTTAGAGTCTCTGTGGCAATTAAATACATTATGAGAGTTTCTCAGCCAATCACAGCACGATTAATGACCTGCCTTCCTTCCTCCTATTAGTCCTTCCTCTTTCCAACATATTCTCTCTTACACATACATACATTTTCTACATTTACATGCATATATGTGTGCATTTAAATGTATAAATATGAGAATAAAAATGTGTGGATGTAAGAATTAAAATAAATTGATGTGAGAGTGAGAGCATATGTATGTGAAAGGAGAATGTATGTGAGAGGGCCAGAATGAATTATGGCTTGTGCAGCCCTTCATAAACTTCACAAGCTCCCATGAAGAGTGCATGTCAGGACATTTTTGGCAGGGGATCTGTGATGATTTATCCACAATTCATGGAGTTACTTCCCCAATGGATCTCAAGATATGCCTTTTGGGCAACCTCTCACATTCTAATCTTAAACATAGTCATTACATCAAGCTTACAAAAATTTATACTGCTCACTGCCAAAAAATGTATTGCAGTGAAATGGAAGTCAGATCTCCCATACCCAGTTGGATTGTGGCTCAGTTACATACCTCTGGAAACAAAACTTTACTCTTGGAGTATCCTGGTAGCTCACCTGGTTGAGGGTGAAGAAAAGATTCCATGTCAGGTACTGTGAATGTAACCAACCTATCAACAATCAGGCAAGCCCTAATGGGATTTCACTTCCTGCAGTGGGTACACATACTGTATAAACAATGTTAAATCAAGTGGAG